>NC_142621.1:15086491-15430986 GCF_059453375.1 Lepisosteus platostomus | reverse complement strand
TCAGGTGACTGCAAATAGAGGTTTTCAAGATTAACGGTTTACATATGATGCCTATGGAAGACTTCAGATGCTCTGCGATGTGCTGCATCTTAAGGACATGGGAAGGATTATCTGACTGATCACAGGACCCATGGAGCTCAGACCAGTGTGAGTTCTTGAAAATGCTGCGAGTTCTTTTTAGATGAACTTTTGGAATCGAGAAATTCTTGGAGACAGCAAGTAGCTTAACTACTCAACTACTTATAGGGGACAGAAGAAGAGGTCTAGTTGGAGTTCAAGCTGGGGCTTGGATTTTTTTGTGTTTTGGAGCAATGTAAAATAAAGAGCAGTGCTTTTTACCATACTGCTGCATAGGACTATCTGTTTCCATGAGACCTGAGTATAAAAACATACCTGCGACAGCACCCCACCACAGTATACAATACAAAATAATTGGCAATTCCCACCTGAGTAAAAAAAAACTATACTTTAAAAAATATTTGTCAATGATAACCCTAGGTTCATTCATCCGTATAGATGTTAAATAAATTAACTACTTTAAGATGCACAATACCAACAGCTTTGTCTTGTATTAATACCATGTCAAAGTACAAATATTCAAACTGAAATATGAATTTAACAGAAGTCGGATGAAAAATGTAAGCTCAAACCTTAAAACCCCAAGGAAACTAAAGCTTAGAATTACTCACAAGACAGTTAGACTACCTTGTTGTTGCCTGGAATGAAAAGATGGTGAAGCTATTCTGCTGTGCACTCACAATTCAAGCAGAAAGTCTTTTACTAAACCTTCACTGCCTCTCTGTTTATTACAGTATAATTTCTTCCCATAATTGTCTTTGGCAGCAAAACCATTCATAACAGCACAATTCCTTAAAGATGTGTGCTACAGTTATGGTTAGAAAATCCCCACAGAACTTTACAGAGTGGTGCAGAATTTGGAAGCATTTAATTCATTTGAAACCAGACACGTCCATTCTTTTGCCACATCTCCGCCCTGTAGTTCGGATACCTTCTTGCACGAATGGAATTTTACAGACCACTGGGAAAGGCAATGTTAACCACACTGCTGTGGGAAATGCCCTGCTACATGAAGGCAAGTTAAACTGGTATTTCCATACAAACACCCATTTCGAAAAGGAATGGAAAAAGAAAATGCATTAAAAGTGTCTGTTCTTTATTACCTGGTTCATTCAGACCACACACCAGAGGTGCTCTTCTGGTTTAATACACGCACATTCCAAACCCTTGTGCAGCAGAAGCCCTGACAAGCCCAGCACTGTGCATGAACTCAATCCAGACACAGATGAATTGCAGGACAGAGGAATCACAGCTTAAGGAGTCATGTTCAAGGGTTGGTTAATCAGCTTTATTCCAGTAAGCTTGTTTCCCACACGTCAGAAACACAGCTTTCACTGCAAGTAGCCACACAAGACTCCCACTGCATATCAGTGTGATCCATTTCAGGTTTTCAGAGATGCACACTCCTGTATATTAGGTCCTGGATATTTTCACATTTGTGCACACATTTGAGTACATTTGCCTACACAGATGTGTATAGCTACAAATCACAGGCCTAGGCAGTTCAAGGAAAACACACAGCTTGGCCTACCCTCTGTGGAGATATGACAACCCAGCAGCACAGCGCAGCACCATTCTCTAAGGGACGACAAAATCTGATAACAGTGCTCTCACTCACTCCAGGAATTTACTGGAGAGTAAATGGTCCCCGAGGAACATGGCTTCCATTCCTTTCTCACCACCTCAATAAAAATCATCTGATAAAACTAACTAAAACAACAACAGCGGAGAACCACACTGGGAGCTGCAGAGCAGCAAACTGGCCATGCATCGTTAATGCCGGCCAGCGTGTTCAATTACGGACACACTGATAAGAACTACCGCCAAGGCCTTTGGGTTCCATTTTCACATTACACTCATTTGGCTGCACGGATTTTCTTACATTACAGGGGCGGGGGGGAAGAATTTTCAGTTCAATTTTAACTGCTTGGGCCACAAGACTACCACTGCCCTGGGTAGAGATCAAAGCAAAGCACTGCACTCCACACCAACTAAACACACCCTAGATAAGGGCTGCCGCCACTGTGAGCACAGTGGACAATGCATTCAGGCTGCTGAAGGCACGGTTTTATGGGGGCAAAGATGAAGATTAGTCAGCAGATAGATTAATTAGCAGAAGTCTGAAGTGCACCTGCTCCATAATTAGAGGATATGTTACTGTATTGGCTCTAACAAATAAACCATAAAACTTAAAGACAGTCCTGTTATACAAGATCAAAACGAGTCGGCAATGCAGAGAAAGACCTGTGGATGCTTATTGCGTTAACAAGTGTATTAAAAGAAAGAAGTACTCCATTTACAGTGTGTTCGCTAGACTGTCAATTCCTAGGGCAGTTAATCTGCCAGCAGTTGATGGGTGTTACACAGTCCACAGATACATGGTTTAACAGATCACTACTAGAATCCTAGCCGAGCACAGCAGTACAGTACAGTACTTTACATTATGTGAACAGGGTATTTCCGGCTCAAAGTGGGATTTTACAGAACCTTGATTTAGCCAATTGTTAGGAAAATAAAAGTAGCTTTTTTAGTCCAGTACAGCTAAGCCTCGCAGTCTTGGCGTACACAATAAACCCCAGACTGCAGAGGTATTACTGGCTCTGCCCAAGCATTACTGAAAGATCACCTCATCGGCTTGCGCTAGTGGATGCAGCCAGGGACAGAGCCGACCCTGAGATCCTAATCCCAACCCCACCACGTGTCTCTGGGTTAATGAGGGGAGAGCTGCCTTGAGTGATTAAGGATTAATCACTGCCAGCCTCAGGAACGCCATCATCCTGCTTTTCTATCAGTAACACCACCACTCGCATTCACAGTGCTCCTTCTGCAACAGCGAGGTGCCTTGATCAATAGAGAGCCAGCCACTCCAAGATGCTGATCTCCGGCTGCGATTCATTCTTGTGATCCAGAACTGTATAATCACATCCTCACAGAGCAAAATAAAGGAGGGATGTCAAATGGATCAGCCAAGAAACGCACCCGGTCAGGTGTGCAAACTGGACCCATGGAGCCCAGTCAATGCTGGTTCGAATCACAACGTGGTTCCTGATTCTGGTTCTGGCGACCCACACAAGTTTCGAAGTTAACCGACTTGACAACGGGAGTAATTTGAACTGTTGGATTGTTTTCGTCTTGGAGGTTGCTTTTCAACTGTTGCCTTTCATAAATAACATGGCATTCCAAATTGCTGAGGAACAAAAAAGTGGCAAACCTATTAGTTCAAGGAAGGTTTCAATTAAGGTGATTATTCTCAGCAGACGTGTAGGTCTTCAGGACCAGGTCTGGGAACCGGTCAGCCAACTCTGACCAAGATACCCCAACCAGTGGCTCACAGCTGGCCCCCTCCAGATTTCAGTGTTTGCTTCCGTTTCCCCCTTTAGCCATAAAACAGAGAGATTCAGGGCTGCCCTGAAATGTGTGACCATGAACTGTTATCAGCAATAGCTGCACCTGTCCTTATAAACGAACAAAGTAAAACACTTCTGATGAAGCCTACAATGCGAGGACAAACCCATGCTTGCCTGTCTGTCACTGAATGGGAACATATGCATACAATCTGGAAACCACATGAAGAACAAACACATGACTAGTACTGTAGGACACAAGTGCTGGTGTCATTTATCAGTCATTGCAATTAGTGAGGGAGGGAAAACACAGAAATGCTTTCTGGGAGGAAATAAAGACACAGACAGCAGATACTGACATGTGGTGATTATCCATTACACCACTTCAGATGTAATCAGATGTTTTTTTCTTATATTCGGTAAGGACCTTCCATGGCCTCCTTCAGCACATTTTACCTTCTGTGACACAAGAACTCCACATTCTGTGGGTGATGAAAAATCAAGTCAAAGACAAAAAAAAAAAAGGAAAATGATTTTTTCCACCAGAATTCTTGATACTCATGATGACAACTGTCTCTGGAAAACAAAAGTAAAAATATACAAGGCAAATCACTGTCATATGCTGAGTAGGCACCCTCATGTCTTTTCAGGTCCCCAGGTTAGAGTCATGAGCGAGAGGAGTGGTGGGAACTCAGTTCCGGGGTTAGTTCACAAAACCAGGAGCTGCTCCACCATGTAAATCACATGCATCTCCTCATCTATACACAAGAACATTAGGAGGCATGTGAAGCTGGCAAAACACTGAGATACAAGACATGCTGTCTTGAAAGGAGCTTGTCTTTATATTCAGACACAGGATATTATTGATTTCACAAGCTCCAATTCACATTAACCCTGAACTACTTACAATCCCATAGTTTGGTACTAATCTTGAGTTCAGTGCAAAAATCCTTAAACCTCTGGTGCAAGAGAGAAGAACCAGCTCATTACATAAACCTAATTTCTGCTGTATATAATATGGGTATTCTTAAACTAGGCCAGGATGCTGGACTCGGTCGTCTCCACTGCAGGTATCTAGTAGCACATTCTCTCATTGTTATTCCAAGCACATAATGTGTGTATTTAAGGTGACCATCACTAGACGCCTTCATGCTGTATCTTTCCAATCTCCTTGGCTCCTTGCCCACACCTCAGTTTTTGCTGAATGCAGGAAAGGCAATGTAAATCAATGTAAATACAATGTAGTACACACATAAATCAGACTAGTGAACTGATTTCAATCTGTCATCTATTTTAGCCAGTCCATTAACATATACTCTGCATGTTTATATTGCAAGAGCAGCAGAAATAACTGGATCTTTAATGGCCCAGGGTATCTCCCTCCAAAATTACTGGCATAGCATAAAGTAAAATAGTCTCCCAACATGTTTTTTTTTCACTGCTCTACTGCGTTATTTACACAACATTTGATTTACAATATATGGTGAGGAGAGCCTGCCTAATGTAATGTACACATTAGTAATTTGTCACGTTTGTCAGAGAAATTAAAACTGAATTGCTTTTCTAGTCGGGTTACCCCAGGGGAATTCTGCCCTGAAAGATTTACACTTCATACATACCAATTACAGTGCAGCATCATGACTCTGCTCCATGTACAGAGTACATAAGCCTTTTTTCAACCGATATGCTGAGGTTGTCCAGTATTTACACATTCTGCTCTCAGTCCATTCCCTAAACCCTGCTGCCTTGCTGCTAAACTGCCCTTTTCATAACCAGGACATCTGCCCAGCTCTTACACTGAACCTTTTCCCTCTGTCTTTAACTAACAATGGAGATCAACATCATGTAGAAGAAGCACCATCTCTCCAATCCACCTTTAGAATTACTCAATTGACCTACAAATGTACTTTGTTCATTGTACATTTATTCACATATCAACGGCAATTAAAAGCTTGCAGGGCTACGTTGAACAGTAGAGCTGTAGTTACTCTCTGCAGTCCCACTGCATTGCACGGTACACCCATTCCAGTGTCTGACTTAAATTAACTCCATTAAGCAGTTATCAAGTGCGTAATTAATCTCATAATTTGATTATTAAACCGTCACTCACTTCAGCAACTCTGCTATCAGAAAGGTCAAACATAACCCAAAAATGTACCTCATTCTCTCCAGAACTGTGGCACATTGCCGATGCAATGTTCAAGAACATTCCTTAGTGAAGTCAAAAAATCTCTGGGTGACCTAATTATTTTCCAATATACGTGACAACATGATAGAGCCAGAGCAAAGACTACAGCGTGGAATACTCCACTGGGATCATCACAAAGGGCTGCGAGTTCAAAATATCATGCCAGAAACTACAGTTCAAAAACAATGCTCTATCCCACGTTACATCTTGGAAAGCACAATTCCTGGATCATGTACATTACACATATATCATTTCTGTTTATTATATACGACACTCTGCAGTTAAAGCAAAGTATTGCATTCTAACCTAAGGCTACAGACTACCCACTCTAGACAATAAGGTGAGAAAACCAATCCTTTATAGTTCGAACTACGCTTAATAAAGGGATAACTACTGCACTGCAATTACAGATGGGCCTCTTTTTTTTTTTACTGTCTCGCATAATATGTACTATCTTAACTGGCACTGAAAATCTTGTACCTTTGCTTAGCAGTTTCACTGTATGTGTTACAGTGTGTAATTCAAAATGCATGGGTCTTTTTTTTAACTACAAACACAGCTCACACAACACTCTTCCTTATCTGTAAACACCACAGTTACTAGATTGCTGTGCAGAAGCCTTTGTTTATACTTCATAGGTGAAAAGCACAAAGCTAGAACAAAGGTCAAAGGTAAAGTTTCAGAAAGGAATAAGCGGAATAAACTGCACAAAGCAATCTATTCAGCATGTCTTCTTACATTTTACAGGCGACTACACTCTCAACAACTGGCACGCTGCCTTCTTCTTAATTGAAGTGCCTCCTGTGACACACTGAGATAAAGACTGCAGTATGACTCTGAAATGACTGTACACAGAAGACAAACAGCCAGAGGAAGATTCCACCACAGTGTAGTGGCCCTACAATTCTCAGTGTACTTACACAGTAAAATATACAGGTCTTCTATTCGGAAACAAAGCCCACACTCCTTAAGTGGTTTTGAAATCCCCCAAAAAACAGGTTAATCAAAATTAAAGACTCTCCCCATCAATGGCATTCAAATGAATTTATTTCTCAAGGCAGTGTAAAAGTTATACAGATAATCCTGGCCCCCTACACACACAAGACTTCCCAGTACAGTCGGTGACCTTTGTGTCCAGATTTGTGGGTTATGATATTTCCTGTGTAGATACAGGGTTTCGACCTTTTCAGTTTCCGTAGCAACCGCAATAAAGGCCAGCTTCAGATGTATAAATGTAGATTAATAGTCACCCCCTGTAAGTACAGGGGCAGGTATGCGGCCTGGTTTCCGCTACAGTCACCTGTACTGTAATTCGAGGGGCATAGCCTAGACCAGCGCAAGAACTGAAGCACAAAAGTACAGGAAAATGATCTTGAAAAACTAAAACCCAGACAGGCAGCAGTGCGGTAGAGAGGTCCCAGTTCTGGACTCATACCTGGAAGGTTTTGGGTCCGAGCATTCGGCAAGGGTGCTGCTGTTGTACCCTTAAAGCAATGGGGTTCACTCTTCCATTTGATTGCTAACATATCCAGCTGTATCCATAGGCAAAAAAATGGGTGTTGCTTTGTATAAAAACAGATAATCAAAGAAAGAGAATTTGCTGGAGTTGGGGGATAGGGTACAGCACTTTTTTCCAGGGTCAGCTGTAGGGACCCTGCATACATAGGAACCCAGATTAGATTAGAGAGGCCATTCTGTAAGAAAACTAGGTTGTATCCACAGCTTGTCTGACTCAGCTCTTTGTCTATTTACTAAGCATTTCTTTGACATCAATAAACTTAATGAACTTCTATTACATCAAGAAGCTTTTGTTGCTGTCGTCGTTAATTTTGTGTTCACAACAGAACGATCCTCTCAAAATCGCAGTACCCATTGGGAGGAAGTTGTCTGTTCACTTTCCAAGTGCATGAGGGCAGGCTGTTACTCTTGGAACCGGACACTTCCGAAGATTATATCACAAAAGAAACCATCTCTGGAAGTGCTAATTGACAAGAAATCTACGTAAGAAGACACTCATCAAGAAGAACTACAATAAGCACTAATTATTTTTCAGACTTGTCAGATTTCTGTAGCTTACAATCAGCTGTTCTTCATCATCCATTCATCCTTATGGCTGTGACACCAAAAGCACTGTGCTGTGGTTTAAGGGCAAGTTCAATGCCATGCTAAGAAAGAGAGGCAAAGTACTGTTATGCCAGCTGATGCAAAGTCAGGCAAAGTGATTAAGCAAACTGGAAAGAAAAAAAAATCACAAATCCAAGGTTTTGCATCATAAAAGCTATTCGTCTGGGAGGGTCTTCAGGGATTTCTGTTACTTAAAAGCAGCGGCTAAAGATTTTTCCTCGTATTTCAAGGTTTTCAGCATGCTTGGCGTTTACACAGCGGTACACAGGATATACAGAGGTGCAGTAAAGGCCTATGAGTCACTGACTTCTTGAACAATGTTGCAGGCTTGGTTTTGTGCCAACGAAGGAGCAAACCACTATTTTCCCGGAGCCCAAGCCAAGTCAAGCCGGCATACTGCTCTTATCCAACCTGTTATTTCTCACAGCAGAGAGGCAGGAGAATTGAGCCAATCACATGCCGAGGCCTGGATCGCTCTTTTCCCCGAGGGCCGTGTAACGAGCCTTTGACTCACTGCTCAAGAATGAAGCTTCCTCTCCACTCAGTCCTTGGTGCGGAGTTCACACTTCTTTCCCTTTAAGGGAAAAGAAATTCCTCACTGAACCGGCCACAGGCAATGCAATTTGCACTTGAGGAAGAATGGCTTTAGCATTTAGGTCTATTACAAACCTGGTATCTCAAAACATATCCCCATGCTTCTGATGTAAAAATGTTAAATGGTGAATTGAGGTCCTCTATCCCTCACACACACACTCGCACACTTCCTGCTCCTTCTCCAACATCAAAACCGGAGGCTGCCCAAGACCAACACAGCAGAGCAGCAACATTGAGACAAATTATATTCATTTCAGGTATTTGAATGGAGATTATCCTTTTCACTTGAGTGATTTATTTCTTCAGGTCTGCATGTATATTCATGAATGAGCAGTCTCCTGGGGAATAGATGCTGAATAGTTAAGGAGGTTTAGTTTAACCCCCATCCCTAAAGTATTGATTATTTAAGGATTAATTCAAATGGAATTCATCCCACTAGAATTATTTTGCATTATTTAATCCCTTCTGTATAGAGAACCCAAAAAGCCTGCTAAGCCAATGAACATAGCTTGAAGTGACATTTTGTTCCACTCCCAATACCCAAAAATATATTTTTAAAAAATGGAATGATTTAAAATCTTTTATGGTGATTTTTGTAAAGCATGGCAACTATAAAAAACAGCAAGGGGGCAATACCAAGTTTAGAGCAATGATAGTTTTTTTTTAAACCAAGGTCATTCGCAGATGCCTAAGATCTCCATTACAGTGGCATCTCACAGGGACAGGGAACTCATTTCTACTCAAATCAACATTGACGTTTGGCTTTTCTGCAGACTTTCTCACTCCAGCTCTTTTATTTGCCTTGTAGTTAGCAGTTTTTTTAGCAATCCATCATGGGTACATGCACTATATGTGACAGCAGAATAATTAAAAGCTGCTTGTGCTGGGCTGTAATTCAGCGAGGCGGGGATGTTAATGACCTCCTGCAGAGCACCAGTGATATCACAAGGGGTCTGCAGTTGGCGCATTCCTGCCGCAGCCTCTAGCTGATCACAGCAGGAGTGCCAATTCGCTCCTAATGGCGCAGGCCAGGACACTATAGCATTTCAGCCTTCAGCATCCACATCACCTGTTAACCTTCTCCCACATCTGCAAGAAACATAACGTGCCCCAGAACGCAATTCACCCAAACTTTCATATTTTGCACTGAAGGAAAAGATAAAAAAGGAATCTAAAAATGTACTTGTTTTCATGGAAATACATCTTTATTTTTTTTTTTGAACAGAACAGATTGAAGTAGCAGCAGCATTTTGCGGCCCAGCACACACTGAAGACACCGGCGTCTCTGGAATCAAACCCAAATGAGAAATTTAAAAATGAATATTCAGCAGGAGGTCCCTGCGCTGTGTACATCATTGAGCTATAATTTGTCTTTATTTGCCATTAAAGTGAGAATTGTCAATTACGGTGTCTGATTCTTGGCTGAGGCTCTTTTTTCCCCAAAGGGAGGCAGGGGGGGTAACAGGATTATATGCAATTATGTGCACCAACAACACAACACTAAAGCTGTCTTCCATATCACATCCAAGTTGTGCTTACTGAAGGCTGCTTTAGTTTTCCGGTTTATTTTTGCAAATGTAGGAAGGCTCTTCTACTGAGGCATCGTTCACTTGGTTCAAAATATGAAATTCACAGGGGAAGAAAATGAAGAAAAGGGGCAGGAGAAATTCAGAATAGGCCTGTTACAATGAAACAAAGGTTTGGCACCATTTCAGTATGTTCCTCCAAGTGGGAGCATCAAGGGTTAAGGTAATAACTGCTGGACAGGAATGCCCTTTTGAAAATGCAAGGAAATAAACCATATTATAAAAATTCAAGCCTGATCCCATTACATGTTCTACACTACCTCCGCTTCCTATAGTAGCTGACAGCATTGCCCTTTTGTATGCTAATAGAAACAAAGTTCAGAGGCAGCCTTGAGCCAACAGCACTTCATCACTGTCCACGTTGACTACTGGATTCATTACAAGAAGGCCTCCTCTGCTCCAAGAACACCTCTCACTTGCACCATCAAGGCATCTTACTGTCCTACAGGTTGGCTCCTTATCGAACAGAAAACAATCACTATTTATGCTGACTGGAGCAGCCTACGCAGCCTACTAAGCTACAAGCTTTAAACTAAATCTACAAGCAGTTTTACAGATGCTCACTGGTCTGCAATAAGCCATCTCAAGTATCATCATTACATGTGATGCATCACCTCAGAGTCACGTCTTCTAAGCCTTGTTCCATTTCCACTTTGGCCCAAGAGGAGACTAAAGGCATGACAAATCTCACTCACTGGTCACGATCCTAGACAGCTTCAGATACTGCAGGAATGAAATACCGTGCTTCCTTGTCACTGGTAATAACGTTCACGGAAGGATATACACTAAGCTGTGAGATTGTGTCTCATGTTTTTTTTACCACTTTGCCTTTGAGAAACTCAGAACTGACTTTTACATTATGCCAGATTCTGGATGGGTCATATGTCCTGGGAAAAATCAAAGAAATAATTATTTCTAAATAAATTTGAAAACCTGAAGTGGAAAAATGACAGTGTGAGTAAATATGGTTCATATTTTAAAATACCTATCAATAAGAGGTCCAGATGACTCGGCAACTCAATATTCATTTTTTCCTCCATCTAAATTGAGCAGCATGCCTTATGTTCATATTCTAAAATAAAAGGAGCACTAAAGTTTTCTTCAGTTGTACATTCTTTAGGCGTCACTTTCAGCTGTAAAGGAAGGCCCTACCCAAAATGCATCCAAAATGCAAAAGGGCGAAGCGGTGGCACTGTGGCTAAGGATCTGCGCCTGTGGCTGGAATGTTGCCGGTTCAAATCCCGCGGCCGGCAGAGAAATCCTTCTCCGCTGGGCCCCTGAGCAAGGCCCTTAACCCCAACTGCTCCAGGGGCCCTGTACAATAGCTGATCCTGCGCTCTGACCCCATGCTTCTCTCCCCAGCTGTGTGTCTCATGGAGAGCAAGCTGGGGTATGCGAAAAGACAAAATCCTAATGCAAGAAATTGTATATGACTAATAAAGTGATCTTAATCTTATACTTCACATGGCTGTCTTTTCTGACCTCAAACCTTACTGCTGAATTCTGCGCCACTACTCCATTTCCCCAACCTCTACAAGCTTTTTAGTCAGTCCCATCTGGTCAGCCCATGGATAGGAACCTAGATGAAGAGCAATAAATTCCACAGTAGAGGCGGCTAAAGGAAACAATGAGCACATTAGCATTTAAAACCATCTTTAGAGAAACATTAGACTTGGAAATGATTCCAAGTACTATTTTGCAATCTGGAAGGAGGTGTGGCTGCACATTCATTTACATGTATTCATCTGACAGATGCTTTTTTCCCCAAAGCACATGCAGTCTGTCAAGAGAGCATAGGTCAATGAATGTAAGGCATCTTTACTCATCCAGCTGCAAGGCACTGCGACAGAGCTCAACGATGCACGGGCCGCACAAACCTCTCATGAGAAATCATTGCCGAATCAAACCGGCCCAGATGAAACAACAGAGACCATGAAGTCATAAAAGTGTTCAGAAGAGAAAGAGAGGATGTTTGAAGAGCACAATGTTAAAGAAAAAGAGTGGCTGTGACAATGTTACTAGCCTACTGTGAGTAGAACGCTGCAGGTGGTAATGCAATTTTAGGGTACCGGACTGCCAATATGGGAATAGAGGGTATAATCTGACTGGCACTGAGTTAATCAAACACTACACTTAATAGTGTGGATGCTCACTATTCTCTACCTTTTTGCAGAGATACTCAGTGATCCTCTTTGAAACTTGAACTCCAGACCACTCTCCAAATCAGTGCCCACAGTTGGCTGGGTCTAACATGGTAAGAAAATCATCTGCCCTCCTGTGCCTTCCTTTGCATTGTCAGCAAGAGCCACCATCAGTTTGCTTCATAACACTAGCCCTGCCCAAGAGACAGAGGTCTATGTGAAGAAGGGAGGAGGGCTAAGCAGTGCACAATGAAGAGGAAAGAGCACACTGTCCCCGTCCCTCCCACACTGGTATGAGGGTCACATCAGTGTGCCAAGCCGATGAACAACTGGCAATTCCAAACTAGGCTGAGTATATAAAGAAAAATGATTGCCACAAAAAATGCAGGGAAAGGGGGCCGATCCCAAATATGCAAGACCAGCAGAAAAGAACAAGGAGCACTGATGCAGATCAAACGTTGATTTCTAAGTGCTCATCTAATCCTCACTCTCTACATCAGCCGTGCAGAAAAAAAGCAGCCATGCAATGTTGTCATCACACGCAGGCAATGCAAGAGGTAATCAAAGACAGCAAATGCAACAAAGAGGCAATACACAGTGTGATATCTTAACACAACAAAAAAAACACTAACATATTTCTTTAATCCACAGCAGCTGCTGGGAACTTAAAAGGTCAGTTTCTCAAGTCATTGCATTTCACTTCCGTGCCATAATGCATGACTACTCGAGTAAAAGACGCGCTGAACTTCACAGTGCCCGCCCTGTCGACAGGGTTTCAGTCTTAACTCAAGAGTCACAGAAAGCTCTGAGAGAGAAACCTGAGCAACACTAGGCTTTGAAATAACTAAGATCAACGGGAATTGCTGGGGCCACTTTCCAAATGACAACCAGGTGGCTTTCTCAGCTCATGCAATTTACCACAAATTGCAGAAAAGAGACACTTCCATCCTACCAAGATCAGCTGGTTAACATATTTTTCAAGTTGCCAGTTGCCTCTTTCTGTACATCTTTCTAGACATGCTTTTTTACCATTTTTCTTTTGTAACAAACAATACCATGGCAGTAGTGAAAATACAATGGTAACTGTGCTTTATGAAGAAGAAACAATGGCGCTTCTCAGTCACTAAAGCATATGGCAAAGATCCTTGGCCTGTGGCTGTAGAATTCCCCCGATTCCGTCTGCCTGGGCACAGAGCTGAGGGCACCCAGCAGCGTCAAACCAGTTCTTTTCCATCCTTGTTTTTCTATTGAGTAGTCCTGCAGTTCAAAGACTGCACCGCTTAACAGAAGAACACCAATGGCCTAGTTAAGAGAAAAGCATGCCTATTTAATATTTCAGGTATTAAGATCAGTGCATACCATGTTGCACGCAAGCATCCCAATGTCTACAATGTATCTCAGAATTAGTGACTCAGGTGTCTCAGCTCTTTATCTCCAGTCAACAAACTGGGGAAGAGTAAAGGAACACAACTTTTGGTGTTAGAAAGAGGGCAGTCAGCATAGATAATATAACGATGACATCTGTAAAGGAATAGAAGGTGGTTAAAAAGCCTGGACTTGGAACAGATCACTGTGAACAGACGGAATGCTGGTTAAGTGAGAGAAGGGGGCTAGTAGCCAAGGGAGGAGGAGAAGGAACAGCAAAGAGTACGAGAAGAGGAAGTCTTGTTTCCTTTCTCTTTATAAATCCATACACCACATGCCACAAAAAGAAAGACAGCCACACTTTCTGTGAAAAAAAACATGTTATTGCACAGTAACATCATTTTAAAATTCTGATATTCACTTAATGATGCTCTTCAAATAAAATCTGCTGCTGGGCTGTGGCAGACACAGTGCTGTGAGATGAACAGCAACCCATGAACCTTGGTCTTGCCGAGATAATGGGACAGGCAAATGTAATGTACCAGTTTCCCCCTGGGCCAATCATTAGGGGTCTATCAAGGACTGTATGGAACCAAACACCGAGACTGATTAAAGAGCTCCTCCAGTAATCAGGAATCTGTCTGGCTTGGTGTTCTTTTGAATTTCCCCCAGGAGGTTCTAATTAAAAAGTGTGCGCCATAAAATTAGATTTTTTTTTTACAGCAAGATTACAGCAATAGTCATGAAGTGTCCATCACCCAATTAAAACAAAGCTGCAGACACACAGTGATTTGAATGTACCCGATTCTCTCACAGCTCTGTTTCAAAGCCTGTTAAAAATGTCTTGTTTACAAAAGCACTGTGCAAACTTGTTCCTTCAGATTGACAGGACTATACTGTAGTTCTCCATAACCGATACTTGAATTTGGTCACCCTAGCTAAGACCACATCAACTGCAGGCACATTATTTACCCAGGAAGTTCTTTTTCTTGCAATTATATGAACATAAGTAATTAAGATAAGAAGAAAAAAACAGGAAGGAACCAATATGTCCTGCTTATGAAGAGAACAATGCCTCTGTACCACTGGCATGTTAGAGTCCAGACTAAGCCCACACCATGTAACCCATTACCTGGGGTATTCTTGGCCAGCAAATTCTAGCCGGCAAGATGTTACAGCCAGACGGTCAATCAATGCCAGGCCACCATCTGGGAGTCATGACACCTCACAAGACATCATCTGCAGCCTGGTGCAAAGCATGTGTCACAGACAGAAGCTTGAAAGGCTTCCATTGATGGCCACACATGGTATTAACCTGTACTATCACAGCACTCGCACTGTTTGAACAAGACATAATGAATTCACCTACAGAATGTCATGTCTGTTGGTTAAATGTCAGTGCACCTGCTACAATGTCAGTGTACCTTCTCATTTTCAGGATAAAAACTTTGAATATTGAATATTTTGAGGCTCTGTATAGAGAGGATGATCTCAGACCAGCATGAATTCAATCATCAAAATTAAGAATCAAAGAAGGTTTTGATTTCCCTCCACAATGGAGACCACAGCTACACAAACACAGATGCTGCCTTTTATTTTTGAGAAGGACCATGATTCTAATGCTCCTGCATCCTTGCAAAATACAAATTCTGATTCAGATGTTTATCATGGAAAAAAAACAAAAAGCAGAACAAGATAAAAGAAGAACCAGGACTCTTTGGTTCTCCTCTGTAAGGGAACCCCAGAGTTTTGCTGTGTGCATACAGCAGCATCCGAGTTAGAAAAAGGGAATCTGTGGGCTCTTTTTGGCACGGAGCAGTGCAGACAGGATGCAGAGTAATCAATTCTCTCTTACAGCACCAGGGCTGGGGTCCAGCATTTAGACCCAGAGATATCATTAATCTGATGCACTTCAGGGGCTAACACAAATTACACTGCAGTAAAGAGAGGCAAAGCAAGCTATCAAAGTTGGGATTTATTGTGTGTTTGCTTACATTCTCATTCTCAGCAGATAAGATTACACTGTGCTACATTAGAGCATTAAAAAAAGTCCATGAATGAGAACTAGATAGGCAGCCTGCAGCATATGTTGCTGACTTACTGAGATCTGGTTTAGTTTAAAAACAACAAGAGAAGCTTTGTTAGACTCCAGATACTTGGGTGCATTTATCAACAAAAACTCTGTTTGCCTCAACTGCATCTTTTTATTCTTTTCCCTAAAATCAAATGACTTAATACTGAACATTTCAACATTTTGGGGTATCAGCTTAATTTCAGCAAGGGTTTGCCTAATTCATATACATTTGTGTATTTAGTGTAACTACGATATAAAACAGAGTATTTTGTACCGACTGAGATCACACCGTTTCATTTTCTATCCAAACCTGTTCAGGCCAGACGTTTCCCTGTATCTTTACAACTGATTCAAAAGAAAACTGCCAATTATTTTATATTTGTCTCAATTAACAGATGTTAAATTTACAGTAGTAAAGGTAAAATAAATTGCTGTTTTTATCTAGCTTCTTTTGTACTGTAGAGTTTATCGCAGGTAGCCAAGAAACTCAACACAGAGTACACCAAGAATGCAGAACAGGAATATCTCCCGTGTGGAACTTGTCAAACAGTGCACAGAAGACAGAGTGCAGTTAATAAACCACAAACATTACATCTCTGCTCCTTCTCTGCATTTTCAGTTGTATTTATTGATATAACCCTTTCTCCCAGCCTAGCAGCTTGGTTTATATGAGCTATGACAAACACATTCCTGTTCAGTAAGACCACTTCCTCCACAGAACTCTATCTGAATCAGAGAGGAGACAATCCAATTAATGGCTCCAGCCTGGAAAAACAAATTCAAGAGGCTGCAAAACAACATAAAAGGTTTAAAACAATGAAAATATGTACATAGCTAAAAGTCAGAATCATTCTCTACTTGCTCGTACATACAGTACAGGATGGAAACAATGCAATAACCATGGCATTATAATTTACCTTGGCATTCATATCTCTACAAGGGGCAAATTTATGGCAAATCCCCACTTATTTGATTAGTAACAGTAACATCATCGTAGACAACACAACTTAACAGTGTTGACTGCAGCAGCTCTCAGAGTACACTGCTTGCACACCTGGAAGGTCAAAAGAGTAGGTCAAAGATCAAGATGTGCAGGAAGGTGAGTGATGGAGGCATTAGTGCTCTCCAGGGCTTACAAGTACTGTAAGTGAGCAAAGGGAAAGGTATGCAAAATATATAAAGCAAAGGCAATTCTGGAGTTTGATCTGTTTGTTTACTTGTTTCGAGTTCTGAAGACGAAAAAAGCAGGAAGACCAAAGCTATAACATAACAGATTTTTCAAAGATTAAGAAATTGCATTGAAAACAATCTAAAAAAAAAGTAATTACACAGTGAAGTGAGGCAAGACGCTTGTTTAATAAGAACATTATTATTATTAGCAGCAGGCTTAAAGCAAAGCCTGTATGGGTAAATTTCATTTGTAAGCATCTCTGCTCGCACTGCCGTCTCAAATATCAGCACCAGCACATTTCTGCAAAGCTGCTCCTGCCTGCTATCACACATCTCAGCCAGGAGCGTCACTGAGACGCAATGCTGCAGAATCTAAATCAATACATGTGCAAAACCGAGTCTTGCAGCTGTAAGAATAAAAGCACATTCTTCCCTGCTTCCAAAAAACGTCTGCAAGAGAGCTGACAGTCCCCAGAAGCAGAACTTTCCAAAATCCTCACTCTCTAAATCACAAATGTCAAAAACATAAATGTTTCCCTGAAACAATACTCTCCTCTTCATAGAATGATATTACACACTGGAACATTTTCCCCATCCATCTATCTCTCTTCTGCCTTGTCTAAATAGTACAATTGTGAAATAGATCAGGCTCCCTTTGCTTTTGATTTGTATACTGTGCAGGGTCCAATTAAACAGCAGTCTCTCCAGTACGTCCAATAAGGATTCAACAGCAACCAGCAAAACCTCAGAAAACAATAGAGTTCATTTGCCTCCAGCCAATATCTCATTTCTTCTAAATCCTACACAGTGGTATAAATGAATGGCAGACTCACTTGGCTTTGCGTTTTGTATGTGGGTGTGCAGTCTTGCTTTGCTTTTGGCATGTTCCACTGTGACATCTTTACAGTTCCACATGGCACTGACATTACAAGCGTGACTTATAAAACACCAAGCTGTTCCTCTGTTCTCTGGCCCACACCAGAGACATGCAGCCACGGATTGAAGCCACAGAGACAGACAGCCCAGAATATGGAAACATCTGTCCACTGACAGTCAGGCCAGCTGCAGAGGGGGAGCAGATATAATTTGGAAGGTGTAGCATGTGTGTTATTATAAGCAAGGTCATTCTGGACAGCCAGCCAGAATGATCTCTCCAGATCAAAACCATGCTTGCTAGTTTCCATATTAAGGCTCCAGGTGCCATTGTTTTACGAGGAATAAATTTAACAAGAACAAGCAATATTATTTGTTATAACTCTCATGCTTTGCATGAAATGGAAACTTTGCCTGCATTTGACATTCAAATTCCAAAAACAACTGAAGGGGAAAAGCACAACAAGTATATTTGCAGGTACTGCAAAAGTATTACCGAGCTGCTTCAAGGGATTTCCTGCACGCTCATAATTTGGGGTATGAAGAAAGAAAGAAATAAGCCAAAAAAATAAACGTCCAGCAGTAGGATGACAAACTTGGGAGCAGGAGACAAAAGGGAGAGGATTAGCATGTGGAAGAACTCATAATCCATCCATCCATTTTCTAACTGCTTCATCCAAATCAGATTTACAGGGGATCCAGAACCTGTCCCTGGAAGGTATGGGACGCCAGTCCATTGTAGGTTAGGTATACAGGCAAAAATACATGTGCCACCCAGACCAATTTTCTCAGAAGGCAATTAATAATAATAATAATAATAATAATAATAATAATAATAATAATAATAATAGCTTACACTTATATAGCGCTTTAGAGGTAATGGGGACTCCCTTCCACCACCACCAAAGTAGATAAGATAAGATCACTTTATTGGCCATATACAATTTCTTGCATTAGGAATTTGACTTTTCACATACCCCAGCTTGCTCTCCATGAGACACAGACACACAGAAAGGGAGAGAAGCTTTGGGTCAGAGCACAGGGTCAGCCATTGTACAACGCCCCTGGAGCAGTTGGGGTTAAGGGCCTTGCTCAGGGGCCCAACGGAGTAGGATTCCTCTGCCGGCCACGGGATTTGAACCAGCAACATTCCAGCCACAGGCACAATGTGACAGAAGACATAGTGCACTCACCACACATCAGCTCTCAGTGGGGAGGAGAACAGAGTAATGAAGCCAATTCATTGATGAGGATTATTAGGAAGCGATGATAAGGGCCAATGGGAAATTTGCCCAGGACACTGGAGTAACACCCCTATTCTTTTCGAGAAATGTCCTGGGATTTTTAATGGCCACAGAGAGTCAGGACCTCGGTTTTACGTCTCATCCAAAGGACAGCGCTTTTTGCAGTAGTGTCACCATCACTATACTGGGGCATTGGGACCCACATAGACCGCAAGGTGAGTGCCCCCTGCTGGCTCCACTAACACCTCTTCCAGCAGCAACCTCAGTTTTTCCCAGGAGGTCACCCATCCAGGTACTGGCCAGGCTCACACCTGCTAAGCTTCAGTGGGTTGCCAGTTGTGAGTTGCAGGGTGATATAGCAGCTGTCTTAATTAATCTAATACTATGCTTTCAGGCTGCAGAAGGAAAACACTGCACCTGCAGGAATCCCACACAAACATGGTGAAAACATACAAACTCCACACAGATAGCACTCCAGGTCCAGAATTGAGCCTTGAGCCCAGGCACTGCCAGACAGCAGTGCTTACCACGGCACCATTGATGATGTTTCTGAATTTCCAAGGCATAAAAGGACAATTTGCGAGCTAAACTCCTTGCCCAATGACAAAGAACAGCATCCCCATAAAGACATGTAGATAACGTTTGCTAGGATACTGGTCACA
Source organism: Lepisosteus platostomus (assembly GCF_059453375.1). NCBI lineage: Eukaryota > Metazoa > Chordata > Actinopteri > Semionotiformes > Lepisosteidae > Lepisosteus > Lepisosteus platostomus. The sequence goes on along the minus strand of NC_142621.1, from coordinate 15,411,543 downwards.
CAAATCAATGCTAAAAGGTCTGTTTACTGTATCTAACACTGGTTTCCTCCTTTATGCCACATCTAAGACATGTTTAATTTAAAGGGGATTAACTGGTGTGGAGAAAAAGTAATTCCTTAAATAATGCAGAACACAAATTACAATTCGAAAACAAAGAGCAAGCACAGATCTAAAAGACCGCACATTCTCTAAATTTTTAATAGTCGAATCAAGGCACCAGACTCTTATTCTTGGACTCTTATTATATGCATACCTGTATAAATAAATAGACCCAGTCATATACATATGGTCAAAGAAGAATGAAGATTTTGCAGAAGGGTGAAAAACAGCAGCAAGATTTGCCAGTTAATTAAAAGGCTGTTAAAGAAGCAATCAGGGCAAAAGGTAATTCCATCAAGCAAACGCAAGGCCCTCAGACACCAGAGCTAATCCCTGCATCCGCAATGTGCTTTAAGATTAATTGCCAAATCTAGTGCAAGACAGAGGCTCAGCTGTAAGGAGTCTCTACAATTACAGAGACGCATGGAAACATTTAACTAACAGCTAATCAGCTACCAACAGAACGCATACTTCTCATTTCTGGCACGCTGGGATTGTAATTTCAATGCATCAAATTACCCCCCAATTTACATGCAGCAAAGAAAGACCATTTTCCATTCAAAAATGACCCTCCCCACTGCCTTCCTTGCCAGCAACACATTAACATCACAGCAACGACGTCAAGGCTGTAACACAAACATAGCTGGTTGCTTACTGCACATACTGCTTTATTGTTCCTTTGTGTGTGGCTAAATCATTCAAAAGATGCTATTTACTGTATATGGGCAGAATCTGAGCATTGAACATGGATGCTTGATGTCTTCAATCACTGTCTATTCCTTTAAAGAGAAGGGTGCATTATAAACTGTCTCAAACCACTGTTTTTTTCTCCAGTTAAGCAGTAATTAGATGAACGAAGGCAAAAGCCTTCCAGCCTTGGTGCCTCTCAAGGTTTCAGCCTACTTTAACCTGAGGGAGTTTTTCCTTGCCACTGTCACCTTCGGCTTGCTAAATGGGGGTTCAGGCCCGGAGATCTGTCAAGCTGCTTTGTGACAACGTCCACTGTAAAAAGCGCTATATAAATAAAACTGAATTGAATTGAACAGCAAATGTGGGAAGAGGGAAGTATAAAGTAAAGAACTGTTCTGTGTCTATTCTGCATCGAAAATGATTTTACAGATGACACAGGGCTTTTGCGCTGAGAGGACAATCTAATCTTCCCTGTCTTGAAGCCCTTCTGCGATGTTTTGTTCAGCCAATGTGAACTCGTGAGAAGAGAGGGTCTGTGAACACTGCACAGGCACGCAGAGGCTCCCGGCTCAGAGAGCAGCCGTGACGGACACAGACCTTAACTCAATCAGAAAGCCGAGCCTCCCACTGGAAGCCCAAAAGGAAGCAGTAGGAATGATCAGGATCGTAAGGGACATGCCCAGATTCCTGCCCCCAAAGCCCCATCTGATCCGCAATCTGTTATCTGATGAATCAGCTCCCCCCCTCCCCCGATTCACCGTTCACAAAAAAAAGGCAGCCCTGTTTTCATCTCCGGAGTGCAGTCTTGGCTCCTCACTCGGGCCCGGGTACAAAGCAGAAGGCGGCGGCGGCGGCGGCAGTGGGGTGGCAAGGCTGGGCACCGGGGGGCTCTCCAGCCCTGCCGCACAGGAGGGCTTCCCTTCTGCAGGGCCTAGCGGAACCCCTGCTCCCTCCCCCTCTCTCCCCTTCACTGCCAGCATAGCCCTCGACGTGCATGTCCAAGTGAACATTCCTGCACAAGCACACTTTCACTGAAACAGGATGATGGCAATTATATATACAGTGTCTATACAAGAATAGGTACAATCATATAGACATGCATCCCATGCTAATAAAGCACACTACCATCAAAGCTAGCAAACACAGGTGAAACAAACAATGTTTTTTCCTTTTGGACTGTTGTTTCTATATTAAAAAGCACAAGGCAGTCCCTGAAGAAGGGATATTCTTTTTAACGCAGCATTTTTACACATCTTGTTTAGACATGGTAATACAGCAGGAGTAAAGGAGAGAGGAGAATGTGATCTGAACTGTTTTTATCCTTTCGAAAACAAAGATATACCCCTTTTCTATCACTAACATCACACGCACAGAGCAGAGCTACTTCACGAGAACAAGAAAATGGCTTTGAAAAGTAAATTAACTTTCAGCATTCTCGATGTGGTGATTCATGAGGTGCCAAGTCAGAAGTGGTTTGTGTCGCAGTGCTGGATCTCAGAACTGCCCCGTGACTTGAGCACCGATTAGATGGAAAGGAGTCGCCATAGTGGGACTGCCCTCTGTCAATGGAAGCAGGATGTTTTTGTTTTTCAGCTCTTCAACATGGCAGAAGCCCAAGGGTTAATAGACATCAAAGGCCAAGTACATGTCATTTTAACCACTCTGTTTAACATCGGTGTAGCGACACACCAAAAACATAGCCTGTCCTAATAAAACATAAATATAATAAATAAAACCTCTGATGCTTGCTTTTCCAATAGAAACAAAGATGAAGAAACTGAGTAAATACAGTCAAGCATTTCTTATGTAAAATAAAGAGAGAGTCTCTTTTCTGTACTGAGTTCAAACACCCCCAGTCAGGCCCTTAACACCACTGAAATCAGTCAAAAGACTGAACACTCCCAGTCAGGCCCTTAATGCCACTGAAATCAATCAGAACACTGAACACTACCAGTCAGGCCCTTAACGCCACTGAAATCAATCAGAACACTGAACACTCCCAGTCCGGCCCTTGGTGAGAATACAGAAGCATGAAGAGCTACATGGAAGAATCATCAGGAGCTCAGGAAAATCTGCTGCTGAAAACATTTCACTTCCTCTGCAGCCTTGAGGCTGCCCTTGTCTGCCTGTCTTAACAGCTTTAGAATAAAATCAATGAATGTGAAGGACAGCACACAACACAGAAAGACACAACAAGCAAAAGCTTTTTTTCTACTTCCTGCTTGACTTAAAAAAACCATGAAAAGCCAAGAAAGTCAGTCTTGACTGTAGGGTCCTGCTTCAGGCTCAGCCCCTTGCTCCCAGGAGCCCTCAGATGAGAGCTGTCTGGGGAGCTGTCTGCATGCCATTGCACAGGCAAGTGTGGCTGAAGAGGAAGGAAGTAAAGTCACCACACAGTGCCAGTTTAAAGTCAGATTAGCAGCCAGAGACAACAGGTCATGGTTTCTATTTTTTCCTGCCTGCTTTAATCAGAATATAAACACTGACGATAAGTGATGACAAGGACGAACAGCTTAATCACCCCTGACCAATAACATAGCCTTGCCTATCTGTGCTTATGGGCAGGATGGAGCTACACATGATTCCTCACTTTCACAATATATACAGTACATCAATATTTATATACTAATAAGGGAACAATTTCACAATTATAACCCTGGGCATCAAGGACCTTCAAGTGTAAGAAAGCAACATAAAACAAGGTTCTATTTAAACTGAATAATGCAAAAAAAAAAACATTTTAATCACACAGAAGTTGCTTGATGCGATACAGAGGGCAGGAAAACTCAATGAATCTCAATCACATCACACGTGAACTACGTGCTGCTGGTGAAGCTGAACACAAGGCATGGGCCCTTTCTTCCATGGGCTTGGACAGGCTGCTACACGCCACGTTCTGCACTGCCCTTCCCAACAGAGCAGTGCCAAAAGTGGAAACATACTAAACACACCAGCAGAGTGATAAAACTAGACTAGATCTATAAACTCTAGCTTAACTCTATATTATATTAAAGATATAATTCATCCTTCCATTTACTTTATCCAATGCAGGGTTGCAGGGGAGCTGAAGCCTATCCCAGCAAGCTGCAGGCACAAGGATACATCCTGTCCATCAGAGGGCAACCACAAACACAGACCTACACACCAGGGCCAGCTCCCCGAGAAGCTAGGCAACCTACCAGTCTGGACTGTGGGAGGAAACCAGAGCACCAGGAGGAAACCCACACAAACACAGGGAGAACATACAAACTCCACGCAGACAGCAGCCCAGGTTTAGATCTGAGCCCATGGCCTCAGTGCTGTGAGACAAAAACGCTAATCACTGTGCACTGTATGTAATCTTTAAATATAATTACTACTGTATATATATTTATGATTATTAAGATTACATAGTAAATGTTGCATGAACATTTAAAGCGGCCCCGACTAGCTCTGTTGGTAGAGCACGAGACTCATTATCTCAGGGGAGTAAGTTCGTGTCGCACATCGGGCGCCAGGTCCTCCATGTTGAAGGTTGGGCAGAAGGCTAACAACCCTGTCCCGTAAAAAACTAAATGTTACAGAAACAGCAACAGGGTGTTGCTGCCCCTACATGCCAGAAGGCATAATGGGCAAAACATCGATTAACATTTAAACGTTGCATCTGCATGTGCAATACAAATTTATGTTTTCAATTTTTATTAAGCATATTCCTTTCCTTCTGATTTATTAAACTTACACCAGTAATGCAGGGCACGATTATGTATAGATATACATGCAGTTGTCCATTTCACCATGATGGTTACATGCACCAAATATCAAAGGACAATTATCACTCATTAGCATAGGGATTTTGAACCTCAATTAAATGTTTTTTGATAATTTGACTTCTTAGCTGTCACACTTGCGTGACCTTATCAGTTGAATTGGGCACAGGTGAAAGAGTGATTTAACCTTCTGAACGTGAAGCCTGCTGACAATCAGGAGAGAGAATCTCAGAAAGGAACCGATATGCCTGCTTGTCAAGAGAAAAATGTCTTCACTGCAGCAAATAAAGACATTTGAAAATCAGCAAAGAGAACCTATGAATCACCATCACTGCACTCTACCCTGCACAGGAAACCTTTCACCTCCAATGAGCATAATGCACCAGTCCGTTAAAGCCTGACAGGCCGAGAAGCACCATGACTACCCTGTCACATCCTTCTGCTCTACAAGGACCTCTTAGGATTGTTTCAGGTTGTTTTACAAGGAGTTTTCACACATGTCATTTAAAATATATGCCCTCTCAGCTTTGAAGAAAATAAAATGTTTTTGGTTCTGACCGACATCTGAACATGCATATTCAAAGGTTCTGGGAAAGAATGCAGAAGTGACAACCTTAGAAGTGCTTGCCAGAGCAAGTCGATGAAAATACTGCACGGACCATCGTAATAACCCCATACTCTGATGAACAATTCAATAAAGGATCATTTCACTGTCTGTCTGTGGCCTGACATAAAGGTATAAAATGCAGCAGCTGGACTTTCCTATTATTTTTAATTTCAAGTACTGCAATGGACTGGCATCCCATCCAGGATGTATCCTGCCTTGTGTCCATTGCTTGCCGGGATAGACTGTCTCCCCGGTGACCCCATATTTGATGAAGTGGTTGGAAAATGGGTGGATAGATCATTATGTATCAGTATGTAGAAATAAATGTGCATTTTAAGAGTTAATATAAGTCATCTGCACTATGCAACAGCAAAGCAATTTCTCCTATGCAGTAGATGGTTAATCATAGTACAGAATTACTCAGCCAACTCTTTAAGTTCATATATGATAAGGGTAGCATTTGAGAAACAGTGCTCTTTTCACTGTGTTTTTATGCTTTATCACAAGGTCAATACTCAACGGTGACACAGTTTGGAGACTCAAGTGCTTCTAGGCTTCTTGACTGTGGCTTTTAAGTGTTTGAACAAATTTACTGAAACTTTAAAGTTATATCTCAACCTTTCGTTTAGCCACAGATTGTTTTAGAACCATCATAAACATGCTATGCAAAATCAATCTACGTGAACACCCTCTGTTATCCATACCCCCTGTCATTTTCTTTGACTGTGACTCTGAAAAGAAGAAAGGTGGTAGAGTCCTTCAGAGATCTTTCATGGCATTGCAGTAAGAGCTTTAAGTGTTTGTAAAAAGTGAACAAGTGACTTGGAAAAAGTCAGGTCCCCTATGCTGATCCATTTTTATGTCATTCTTACTGTATCATTGAGAAACTTGTCTTTTGCTGTTACATTTAAATCATCTTATTTAAATGAAACTATACTGTGTTCTCTACCAACTGGGGTGGATTTCCCACTGTATACAGCACATTTGCCTTTTTAGACAAAGGCTGCAAATAAGGGAAGAGAAAGAAAAAGAGCCATTTCACTAAAGGGCACATAGTTAACGTTCACAGGACCATGGGACTCAGGTGTCTGTAATATCATGGCCCCCCAAAAATATCTCTTTATCAAAAATAACAGGACTTTGGTAAAAAGAAATCGGTTTCGGTGTCAGACTATATGAGAACGTGTACAGCATGTGTAGATGTGCCTGAGTATCAATTATACCTATTGCAGCCCATTAAACCTTAGGCAACCGCATTAAACCACAGGTTCAGACTGTGGTGTACTCTGGCCTGCTGTGGTTTCATCAGCCTGTCACAGTGAACCACAGCATGCTGCAGAATCTCAAAGAGCCACATCAGAGAGAGCAATGTGCCTGACAGGACAGCAATCTCTCAGATGTGTGTTCTCTGCCTAGGTCCACACCATCAACACGGTAAAAGATTATGGGAATGCGTGGCTATCTCGAGATATTAACCTGACCAAATAATTAATGTCAGATGAAAGAACACATACCCAATAATATTACAACAGTTTGTGGTTTTACTGTAAATAAAACATAGTAGAGGGGATCCTGTGTGTATCAGCCAGTAAAAGTGTGTGTCTGGAGTTCAGGTGCTGTCTTAAAGTTGCCATTAGCAGAAGTCCAATGGCTGAGCAGGAGGTACCCTCAAGTTGCACCATAATGGCCAACCATTAGGTGCGCCAGAGAGCAATAAGACTGTGGTGTTGCTGATCAGTGTTCAGGATCCCAAACTGGGAAAGTAACATAGGAAGAACACCACTTGAGTCCAGATTGAAACAAATGCAGTACTCACTGGAAACTCAACCACCCTGTACCAGCGGACAAAAAAAAATACTGGCCTGCTTTTCCTGAACAAGAATGAGAATATAACAAGAGATTCGAAACAAGATAAGGCCAAACAGGCCCATCTAGTCCATCTCAGAGTAAGTAGAAAATTGATCCAGGGATCCAACCCAGACATTCCTTGAATGAGGCCAACATATTGGTTTGTAGCACATGACTGGGTAGTTTGTTCCATACTCCCACAATCCCACTGAGTAAACAAGAGCCACCTGTTCGCGATTCTAAATGCACTTCCCTGTGGTGTCCTCTCGTTTGTGTTTTACTGGGGTTTTTTTAACAGAAATGTAAGTTTTAAACACTTACATCAGGTCCCCTTGTAATCTCTGTTCAAGACTAAAAAGATTGGGTTCTTTCAGATGCTTTAAGCTGGTGTGCAGGAGCGGATTCTGTTGACACAGCTCTTCATCAGAAGGAAATCTTAATTCGCAACGTAGCCACACAGTTTATATTTCTGGTTAAGAAATGTATAATTATCCTGGCCTAAATTTATTTCAGAAGTAGACCTCATGTAAACTTGACCTAAAAAAACATTTAGCTTGGACATGCTTGCAGTAAATACAGTATTTATCCTACTGCAAGAGCTGCTTCTACTCTTAACTATTATTTCACAAATGTTTGTCCTAATCCAGACTGTTATTTAACTTTAATAAGTTACACATTAACTACCTATTAAATCTTACTGTTAACTACGTGTGCTCATTGTAATATTCCTACACCTTCATATTCTAGATTTGTTGGGTTAAGAAACTGGGAAACTGTAATTGCAAAATAATAATAAAAAGGTTTATTACATGACCCTTCCATCGATTATACTCATGAGGCTCAGAAGCTCATGGTTACATTTTGTAAGAAGAGATTCTTGGAAAAATTCAGTCTAAGATTAACTGAAGTAACGGTTTTCTTACATTACGATGTTTTTACTGAAAGCCTTGTCCAAAATGATGACTATCGTCACATTCCCACTAATCCGCCATCTTTTGCATTTGATCCAGAACCCAGACCCCTTAGCTCTGATATTTTTCCCATCTATCTACCAACTAAATAATAAAATGCCATCTAGGAGAAAATAATTGATTTTATACCAATCTAGTAATTAGCAAATTGCCAATATTCATGCCTTTTAAGATAAAATATGATTCACAGCATGATCTTCTCTTTATAGGCTGCAATACAGAACCTTAGTCCCCATTTAAATAAAAATAACTGTCCTTTTTGTTAGGTATTTCAGAAAACACCCAGAAATAATAAAATAAGATTTGCATTGCAATACTAAAATGTGTCACTTTGTCAACTCAGGATTTTCACCAGCACTTAAACCCAAAACAATTAGAATCTCAAGCTGCTGATAATCACTTTCCAAAGACATCAGCATATAAAAAACACATCGGTAGAGGGCCAAATTTTTGAGTTTCTGCTTCAAGCTATCTGGCAGTCTATTACTGAACTATATACTATCCTGTATAAAGTTCCATGTATCACTCATAGTCTGTTTCACCTTTTCTTGATATTGTCACTGATATCCAGTCAATATACATTTCACCAAGAGCCAGATTCATCACACTATAGTGGTGAATCATGCTCGTTGTTCAAACACCTCCTGTGATAAAAAATATCACAATACACAACACAGGTCTTTCATCAAACAGTGACATGCCTGAGGCACTGCAGGAATTTACATTTACACAATCTAAATAGAGGATAAGCTATCCTGTTTTTTAACCTACAAAACAAACCATGGCCTGTTTTTTTTTTTTACCATACAGGCTATACACCTGCCTGTCATCATATATTCCCTGACATCATTGTTAATGTTAGAGTGGCGCAAGGCTCTATACATCTGAACAGCAAACCTGTCTAGCAAGACGCCTTGTTGTTCATATTGATGGGCCTGGAAGATTGTTCATCACTGGAGGATCTGGTGGAGTTTTACAGGACTCACACGCACAATGGGCAAACAGAACACCCAACGTGTTCTTGTGAAATAAAAGAGCAGCCGGGACAACCTACTCCAGTGTGGCTCCCCACTCTGGCCTGAAGAAACACCGCTTGTTGGGAGATCACTCATCCTTTAACGTGGGCTGAAACTGTTTCACCAGAAACTAAAGATGTAAGTAAAATAAAACAAAACATCAAACAAAGTGTGTCTGTCTTTCACCACACCAAACCTTCTGTAGAAGAAATGTACTCGCAGTGAGTTGCCTCCTTCAGGGTAGTGTAACTCTGTTGTTTCAAATGAATAACACAGGGTTCTGACATAAAATGTAAAAACATGCTTGTGAAAAAAGACAATTTATGATCATTTACTAAAGCATTAGTTCTATACACTACAGCAATAGCAAATAGAGAAATCTGGACGCCACAATCACAAGTCAACTGAATTCTTCACTCCTGATGTTCTGTTGTTGACCGCCTATAAGGAAGGTCACTTACACTTGGTAATATATTATAATAAACAGTCATACATACTTGGGAATATATGACTGGTTTATCACCAGCCAAGCTCAAAAACATAATAGACACTTCAAGTTTAAGAACAGGACTGTTCTGTCACTGCAACAAGGAGCTGTAGGCCTTGTGGAAATCTTTTTAGAAAGCCACACTAGGCAGCAGTAATGATAAAAAAAGAAAACAAGACCAGCAAATCCAATGGAAGACATAATTAGTGAATTCAACAAAAACAAACAGCTCACCCAGCCAAAGCCAGTTCACATGCATCCTAATCTACTAGACACAGGAAAGCTGAACAGCTCTAATGCAGCAGCCTTCATTAAATGTTGAAAGCAATAAATAGCACATTCTGCATTTCCCCGACTCTGATGCACTGGCTTCGAAAGACACCCATAAGCACAGAATTTTAGGGTGGTTCTGCGATGCAAATTGCTGCGTCATGGACAGAAGGCTGAGATCACCAGACCAAGCTGGACTGCAGCCCAGCTGCACAAAACAAGACTACTAAATACAAGCCTCTACAACTCCTCAGCTTTCCCTAGTCCGATGTCTATTCTTGCATTTATCACAAGTTTGTTCTCAGCATGTGAAGCCAGATTCATGTCAGTCTTATTGAAAAATCTTAATACACGTTCACTTTTTATTTGACATTATAATTTACATTACATACAGATATAAGCCTGGACCATGTATGAAACTATTATTATATTATTGCTCATAATTAAATTTTGGCTGAAGCTTTAATCAAAAGTGACTAATGTTTGCACCCATATATACAAATGAGCACTTTACTGAAGCAATCAAGAGTACCAACGTACCTTGCCTGAGGCACGAACAGCAGTGCCACACCTCGGATATGAAACTACAAATTTCCAGATACAAGCCCAGAGCCTAACCACTACTCCGCACTACAACAGCACCTGTATTTATTTCTCACCAGCTTCAACTGCAAACTGCAGGTGGACACAAGTCTTTAAAACAGAGAATGGAAGCCACTATAATCAAACACTGATGATACTACTATCCCTTCCTATTTACTACTATCCCTAGTAAGGCCATCTCTACTCCCCAACAAGCTGAAGGACTCTCATAACTTGGACATCAGGGCAAGAGTATTTCTGCTTTTCATTTCAAACAAATCCTCAGATTCACAAGTGGGAAATGAACATCTGGGTGGAAATTCTAAAATGTTTGAAATGTCTAAATTGATCGAAACCTCTAGCTCCAACCACAAAAAATCCAGAATAAAATGGGGCTGATTAAGCAAATGATTAGTTCCTATGATTTGGGAGGTAAAAGATAACTCAACTGGAATCAAACCATAGCCCCAGGCCTAGTGAGAAGAGCAAGAGACAGCTGTTTCAGTCTTATCCCACCTACTCCAGACCGCATGGGATACAGAGTGCCTCCCTCAGAGATTAGCCTGGTTTGTGTGGGTTCCAGGTAATCCAATCAGAGAAAACACATTAGAGATTAATAGATAACTAATAGAGAAACCAGATGGAGATAACAAAAAGCTTGACTTACAAAAAGGTAAATTTGATATATAGCTATAGCTACTAGGCTATAGAATAAACACCTGGATGGCCATTGTCAGTGCAGTCTTATATGTTTATTCAGAATCTTTAGACAGTGCTTTGAATTATATGAAAATATCTGCAAAATGAAGACTAGGTAAGGGCAGTTACTGATAATTCCACATCATACAATTTATTATTCAATTATAATGGAAGTTGAGTTAAAGGCTTTATATTTCAATATTTAAAATGAGCTTTAAAGAGTAGACTGTTGTTGTGCTCATTTCTGTTAATTTGTTCTCACTGCCCTCCAGAACATGAAGTTAAAGGACCCAGATTTGTTTTTGGAATCAAATATTAAAACTAGATAAGCTTTTCATGAGCAGAGGAGTAAATGTTTTCACTACCTGGCCATAGCAGAGTGACCCACTTACATTTTTACAGATGGCGGATTGTCTTGGACTAATTACATTGATGAAGCAGAAAAACTATATACTGTATAATTACGTTAACTCCACTTGTCTCACTGAGTACTGTACAGTATGTGTTCCGAACGAGGTGGCAAGCTATACACCAGCCGGACCTGAACCAAAAGACCAAACTGCTACGCAACAAGAGCCGTTTTTCGGCGCATTTAAGAAGTACAACATTTCTAAGGTTTGAAAAGAAACTATGTAAAAAAAACGTCCTTCCCTGTCAGTCTACCCAGCGGTTAACGAGATAAAACCCTCCAAACCGAAGAGACAGAAGACTTGATGAAGCAGCGAAAGAACAACGATTCTAGAGTGATTTGAAAAAGCATTCACACAGCACCCCAAAAGTTGCTACCATTCATTTAAGGATAAACCTAATTTTATATTGATATGAGACGCTGTTTGTATTTACAACCCTGAGACTATTTCAGTTGAGGTTAAACGTTTAAAAGACATATGGTATTTAAACGACAGCTTTTTGTCTGGAAACCGAGACGACCAGAAGATGAATGTAGTCGTGGGTGATTTCCCGTGAGGATGATTCATTCTTAATGGACACCAGAAGCAAAACCAGAAGCCACCCGAGTTAAAAAAAAACTATTGAAGTACCTACAACTCATCCTACAGTACCTTCATAGTGGCATCACTGCTCACTGGTAAGGGGGAGCGACAGACCGCGGTTGTGGGTATGAACGTCACTTTCTTTGCCTCTACTTAGAAAGCGGGTATATAACTATGTCTTCAAAAGTGTAAGCACGTGTAACACCATCCAACATAGTAGTCGTCCTTTTTTATTTTAAAATAAAATATACAGTACTATGAGTTCCGTGTCTCTTCGCTACACAAACACAACCGCTTCTCATTGATTACAAAAAACAAATAAAAAACTTTTATCGAAAGGAAGTCACGTGTATTGAACGCTATTCCAACTTAAAACCAGGTAAAAAGTTACTACCTGATACAAAAGTAGCCTCTGCCAAGCACCTGGCTTATTTTACCTTTAAATTCATGACGAGTTTAGTGACAATGCTTAGCTGCACATGGTAGGGCTCTGCCACGGTTCACGTAATTACTACCTCTCAGTAAATAATCCACATTCAATAGTTAATTTTTATTTATTACATTTGGTTTGTAAACAGGCACACATATGGGCTTCTCATCATCACCTACAATGTGTTTTGAGATGGCCTAAATTTGCGATTAAAGATAATCGACTCACCGCATCCTTCCCGTCTGTCCCGCTCACCGGCTGATCCTTCTCCGAATTGCACAATTTTCTTTTGTTTTTATTTTCTGCCTTCTTCATTTCTCGATCGACAGAAAAACTTAACAACGAACGAAAAATAAATACTTCATGGAAGAAGAGAAGGAAGTGTCCATTACCCCAGAAATTCAGATTATCTGAGCAAATGAAACCATAAAATAGCCGGGCTCCATCTTTTAGATGTTAGTCTTCGTCCAGATTTTGCCAAAAATCACTCTGTTGACGATTCGAATTTATGAGAAAAGTTGACAAATATAGCGTTTGACAATTAGTAACGATTTTTCTTCTTTCGCCAGTTAAATTTTAAACTAAGTTTAACCATCCTTTCCACTAGCTAGTTGGAAGTGCAATAGTAGTTGAAGCTTTTTCCAAAAAATTAATCCAAATCCAACTGTAGCTCTCCGTTCTCAAATTCATAACTAAAACAACCTTTATTCTTTAAAGGGAGACATTGGGTTATGTCGCAACACAGCCCATTAATGTTTTGGGGTGCCAGACCGTTTCGGATAGCCGGTTAATTTCATTCGTTGTTTCTTCTCAGTTTATGACATCTGCAGATCTTTGTGCTGCCCAGCCGCCGCCAGGGAAAGCAAGTCCGGGATTTGCTCCAGAAATTCCTCTTTCCTTGGTTCGCTTCTTTAACCAGAGAGAAGCTCTGTTCATTTTATATATCCTGTCTTTTTCCCCGCGCGACTGCAGGTCTTCACAATATTAACCAGTCACATTTCGTTACACGTCTTTAGGCAGGTGTGCAACTGTACGAAAGCACATATCAGCAGTTCTGCTTTCCTCGACCCCCGGAGCTATCCACGTGTAAATATCATGCGTGTGTCCTTTGTCATTTACTCGAGTGGTGCTACTGACCGCTGAGCGAGGCAGCTGGAATTGAATTTTGAAGAACTGCAGAAACACCCAACAACATCCACTACGACAGACGAAAGGAAACCCTCTCCCCGTTTCCTGAAAATTCGTCGTAGGTGGGCACCATATTGGTGTACGGAATACCGCCACCAATTGAAGTGTGAGCGTTTTTGTGAGGCGCCGGTGACCATATTTCTGTACGGCGTGTTACGTCGACAATATGGCAGTGTGGCCAAAAAAAGAAAATCGGAGTCAATTTTATGTTCTGCACCTCGCTGCCACCGTGTGGCTTAAGGATATATTTGTTACTCAGCATAGTTGGACACTATTTTCTAATGCTGTATACTCTATGATAGTTGTCTTCTATACAATCAGCTTCTTTAAAATATTCCATCTGTTGGTTTAAGGAAAATAAGAACATTTGAAGATAATTGAAAAAGCGAAAATACTTTTTGCCTGAACTTTGGGGATAAACTACTATCAACCACATATGCATGGCAGGCGAAATTACCTCTCATTTCTAACCTTTCCTTAGTACTAGTACATAGTTTATGAATAATATAATGAGAAAGGTCATTCTCTCATTACAGGCTGCAATGGAAATGTGAATACAGATGTTTTAATGGAGGCCTCTATAGTTACCCCAAGATCTTCTTAGCCTTTGCCTTTCATACAAACACTGCGCACTACTTATCTTTTAACATACTGAAGTGTGAGAGAGACCGGGGCTGTTGTATATGTTTCATCACAAGAGAGTGGAGAAAAACTGGGACTAGCGGGAAAGGGGATTCTAAGTATCTGATACTAAAAGAAAAGCCTATGTTACACAGGACTTTTAGTGCATGCCTTTGTGAAGGATGGACAGAGACAGAGAGATGATCGGAATTTTTTAAGGTTTATTAAGAAAGTCAAAACAAGGTCAGTACCAAATTTTAAACAGATTCTATTATACCCCAGAAAAATTGAAAAAGATGAAGTGGAATAACACAGGAATGTTTTCAAAATGTAACACACATAAAGGATCATTATTGCACTTATTATGGTATTGTCAGCACATACAGTCATTCTGGACCTCCACAGTGGGGAAATCTCTCAGGTACCTAAATATCTCAATTCCACTAACTCCCGTTACATATATCCTTGGTGATTTATCAAAGGTTAAAGTGGCAATTCAATATAAAAATACGTTTTTGACCCTCTGTATTATTGCTAAAAAAATAATATTGCGAAAACAGATGGACAGTACAGGACTGTCACACAAAGAATGGATTAAAGAGCCTGTATTACAAGTTAAATTTGAAAAGATTTAATATAATTTACAGGAGACTTAAACTTAATGAGTATAGGGATGTTTGGGGCCCATTAGAGATATACTTGAATGGCACTGGATGTTAAGAATATTAGTAGGAAGTTTCTGATTTTTTTTGTGAATGTAAGATATTTTTTGTTATTGTCTAATAAGAACAAAAATGAGAGAGTGAAAAAAATAATACTAAAACTAAAAAAAGTCCCCCAAAGTTGGGGGGGGGGGTGGGGGTGGAGGTGGGTTAAAAAAAGAAGAATGTGTTAAGGCAAGATAAGAGAGAGGATCTCATTGTGGAGTGGGGTGAGGTATCAAACATATTTGGAGCTGAATGGGACAGACAGAAAGCTGTAAGAGGGACACAGAGTAGAAAGCTGGACTTTGGAACGTTTCGTTGTTTTTTTTTGTGATAGCACGTGCTGGCCCAGGCCATGGGCACTGGCTGCTTTCCAGTAGCCAGGGTCATTCCTATTGGTTTAGTGAGAACAGAACACTGCAACCTTTACTTTGACATACCAGACTGGAGATGATAGCAGAGCCAGGCACTCAGTCTCCAGTCGGCTCCGCTGAGCCACTGTGTGCACGTCTACACTACTATACACACATCTTCAATTAGTCTGAATAGAGAGAAAATTAAGTTAAACTGTGTATAGTGCTTGACCTTGAACACAGCTTACTAAAAAACAACACAAAGACTGAGAGGGAGCAGCCATAGTCCTAATCAGAAGTCTATGCCTCCAAGTCTATGTCTATGCCTAATAGAAGTCTATGCCTTCAGTTAAGTTTAGCCCACATTGTATTCTTGATAACTAAATTGTCAAATAAATATTGGAGACACATTTTATAGAAAATAAATGACAGATGCCATAAAACACAATTATGCTTGTGTTTAACAAGGAACACTCAAATGTTATACAAGGTCTTGCAATATTTCATTTCAGTTAAGTTAAATCTCCTTCAGATTTTCTATGTTTCAACAAATCCAAAACAAAACAAATCAGTTAAGTTAAATCTCCTTCAGATTTTCTATGTTTAAACAAATCCAATAAATTATACTACAGAGTGCAGTACAGAAAAGCAGCGATGAGACCACCCAATTACCTGAATCAAACACAGCGACATTTCATTGTGAGATAAAGAAGCCTGGACAGCTGAGTGGCCAAAAGTGCAAGGAGGTTATCTGTCTACTAACAAACAAACCCCATAACCCAGCACAGCATTACGCAAAACTGCGCTATATAAAGAACTGTGCAGCAAACTGCAGTGTCATTCATACACTTTGTCACTTGGAGAAGCCAGGGGAGCCCAGGTAGGCACACTTTTAACTTAATTTGTATTGTAGTTCCATACAAAATAATCTCAGCATCAAAGAGCTTGTGTTCATTTGTAAGGACAAAGAGAGACGTGTATCCCAAGTCTCAAATCTTAAATCATTTCAGTTTTTTAAAAGGCCCTTTCTAAGTTTGTTTTTCTTCCAATGTGACTCGCCTGTTGCTCATGGGTTGGAAACAGACTTCGAAGAAATCTTGTCTCCGTTAAACCTAATGTGTGCAGTAAATGTATCTTTAAATAGAAAGATAAATCTCCTAATAAATATACAGATAACCAATACAGATGTTTAACCCTCATAAAAGTCTTTATCAATGACAGTTTCTTACAAGGGAAGTTGTTAGCATTGCTGTCTCTTAGCACTGGGGCTCTGGGTTCAGTTCCTGCGGTGCTATCTGTGTGGAGTTTGTACGTCCTCTCCATGTTTACTTGGGTTTCTCCTGGGTGTTCTAGTTTCACAGTCTAAAGACATCCTATTTGGTTAGTTGGCTTCAGTAAAAGTGGCCCTGGTGTGAGTGTTGGTGTGTTTACATCTGTGTGTGCCATGTAATGGACTGGCGTCCTGTCCAAAGCGTGCCCTACCTTGTGCCCATTGCTTGCCAGCTTATGCTCCTGTGCCCCCCACTACCCTGCACTGAATAGAAAATGGATGAATAGAAGGGCTCTTACAATAATTCAGGTGGGTAGCTGCGTCAGCATGTGTAGGCTGCAAAGGAACACGTAATAGGTTTATTCCATGCTGAAAAAAAGAAGAAAGAGAACACAACGTTTTGGCCGTGGAGCCTTCTTCAGGTGTAGACAGATAACCTCCAGATAACCTCCTTGGACTTTTGGCCACTCAGCTGTCCAGGCTTCTTTATCTCACAATGAAATGTCGCTGTGTTTGATTCAGGTAATTGGGTGGTCTCATCGCTGCTTTTCTGTACTGCACTCTGTAGTATAATTGTACAGCACTCTTGATACTAAATATGTTGATATTAATCGTACAGCACTGTTGATACCAAATACTACATAGATTAGAAAAGAGTGTTTGTGGGCAAATCCCTTCATACCCCTTTTCTGAGGCTTGTTTGTCTGACTGTGTTCCTGTTGCAGGGACGGTGCCAAGGATGAAAGTGTATCTGACAGCAGTGGGGATTCTGGTCCTGGTGGCCACAGTACTGTGTACGGAACACAAGTGCCTGCAAGGCCGGGACCACAAGAAAGCCCCCAGTGAAGAGCACAGCATGAAGGAGTGCACAGTGTACTCCAACTGTGAGTATGGGAAATCCTAATGTTATTTCAAAACCATGATTTCATAGCCCTTCACATGGAAACACAGCTTCATTTGTTATTATGGTACTATATCTTTGATAAAGTCGACCCACCGGCGGTGTGTGTTCAGCTGCCTAAATTGTTGAATTCCAGCCATTTTATCCTAAAGCAAACAAAAGGGAGGAAAGCTTTGTGCCACCCCTCCAATTTGGCCCCCTTGGAAAATGAAAAAAGAAGTGAGAGGATGAGATATGGTGGACCTTCCCTGGAAAGTGGAGAAGACATGAAGGAACTCCTCCCAACCACTTCAGACAGAAAGCAGACCAGGGCAGTGCCTCCTTCACCCTTTTGTCTCACACATCTCTGCGCCCCATCAAGCAGATTGTGGAAACAGCCCAGACGTTTGCAATTATCATTCCACAGAAGGATGAATTATTCCCACTTTTAACTAAAACCTGTGATTTTTTTTTTGTAAATAAATAACTGGATCGTTAGTGGGTCCCCAGGATGAGAGTTTGGAAATATTCTGAAAGGCTGGCTCTTCTTGCCCTTGTCTCTCTCCCATAGCTTCCTGCTGCTACAGCAACTTCACTGAGCAGCTAATCTCCCCTGTGAAAAAGGTGGACAACACCCAATGGGATCTGTGTCAGAAACTCAGCACAGGGTAAGAGTCCAATTCCAATGTGAGGGAACCCACTACAAAGACACATTTATTATCCTACTCCCATATTCCTACTTCCTGTATACAAAGCTCTAATGTATTTTCAATTACTTTAAACATTTTTTGTGTTTTTTAACAGCTAAAGAATCATTAACCACTGTCTCTATTTCCTGTACTTCAACAGTATATTAAGCTGTTCAGAGACACAGGAGGCAGGCAACATTTTTAGAAGGGGCATTTGCAAAGCATGATGCATTTCAAACTGATAATGGGCACGCCTTTATGCAAAGGGTTGTAGGAGTCTGGTACTAGCTACCCAGCTGTGTTACTGAAGTCATTAAGAGCTTCCAATAAAAAAAAAAAACTGGATAAGTCTCTTGGATGAATAAACTACTAACTACCAAAGGGGTTAGTTGGGCTGAATGGCCTCCTCTCATTTGTAAATGTTCCTACGATATGCCTAAAGAAAGCCTTTTATAGATGATCTAAGCACACATCAGGGGCCATAAGTGTCATAATTTTTTGAATGAAGAGAAAACTTCTCCCATAGCATCATGGAAAAGCACATGTATATTGTATTATCTTGGCTCCACAGTCCACAGTTTTCGTAATATTTTTGTCTGAGTAGACCTCCTATTTAACTGCACCATCTGTTTGTATTGTGTTTAAGATGTGAGGCATTCATGAAGAAGGTGGAGTGTTTCTACCAATGCTCCCCCAGTGCAGTTAACTGGATGAACCCCAACTACACTGCTGGCCTCCTGCACGTGCCACTATGTGTCAGCTTCTGCAACAACTGGTAAGCACCAGACCTGACTTGCATTTCTTTCTTTTTCTAAACTAGCTAGTTTATTAATTATTAATAAACATATACCTGTACCAAAAAGTGCTGTCTGTTTTGCTCCTAATTATTTTTAGTTGACAGGATAGTCTTTATTCTCAGTCTTTAGTCTCGAATAATTCCCAGGATCCTGACCATCCCGGCCACAAACTGTTCTCCCCCCTGCGCTCTGGCGAGCAATACCTTACTTACCTCGACTTAGGAACAGCTTCTACCCTACTGCAGTACGCATCCTCAACAGCTAACTGCAATGCTTCAGACTTCAGCACATCTGCACTATGCACTTTTTGCATAGTCTACCATGATTTTTGTTCTCCCTGCTACATATTCACAGTCCCGCAACATATATATTGTTCCTGTTATTATTATTTATTATGTTTATTATGTTTACATTGTGTGGTGTTGTCCATTGTATTGTGCATGTCCTGACAGATCAGCGCAAATAAGAATCCCAATGTACATGTACATGTGGCAATAAACTCCTCTTCTGTACTCTCTGTTTCCTTTCACACACTTCTCCAGCGACATAGATCATAGATATACAGGATAGACCATATGCACCAGACTTATAGTCACTGGAGGGTATGTTCCATTGCATTGCTACTCCATTACACTGCAGCTAAAATGTTGTCTCACTGCCCTAGGGCCACTTTTAATCATAACCCCCTCAAAGAAAAAAAAATAAACCACACTCCTTTCACTTCAGTAATAACCTCACTCAGTTTTGTTTTAATCTAAGGTGAAGAACTGGGCTTTTGTTGTCTTGCAGTCCATCCTATACTGTATGCAGCCTTATTTTAACATTGGTGGTGGTGGAAGGTAGTCTCCATTTCTAGTAAAGAGCTTATAGTGGAGTGTAGAGAAAGTGCTATATAAGTGTTCGGATGTATTATTATTATTATTATTATTATTATTATTATTATTATTATTATTATTATTATTATTATTATTATTATTACTACTACTTCTACTACTAATCTCTCCACTTGTTAACCATTGGAGGAAACAGAAGGAAGATCAACATAACATCAACATAAAATGAGCTTTTAATTTAAAATGGTGATTAAAAAAACATCCTTTAATTATGTAGAGTCATAACACTACTTTATGCAGCCAGATATTTTGTTTCTCCTGTGACATCTAGGTTTGATGCATGCAAAAATGACCTGACGTGTGCAAAGAACTGGATCACTGACTTCAAATGGGACAAGAATGGCAACAACCACTGCAGTGGAGACTGTGTGCCATTCAACAAAGTATGCATTTGTCTTTCCCACTTCACCAGTCATAATGTTCCGCATTATGACAAAGAGATGCAGGACAGAGTTTGAGTCTATCACTGCTACCATACTGCTCCAGGGTTATAAGTTTGTGTGCAATTTGCATGTTCTCTCTCTGTTTGCATGTTTTTTTTCCTGGTATTCAGGTTTCCACTTAGCTCCAAGAAGACTTCACTGGCTATTCTCAATTGTCACTTCCTCTGTGATCCCACAATGAACCTGTGGGGGAGAGTAGTTTTATGGTCTCAATCCCACCTCTGTCCTGTACGTCTGAGATAGGCTCCAGCTTTCTGTGATGCTAACCTGGAAAAGCAGCTTTTTGGTAACAGACAGATGAAAAGGCTAAATGGATTAAAAATGTATGCTGCCCTTGACATGTGTGACTAAGAATTTGGAAAGGGGAGCTTCTTGCAAAGTTCAAAGGACATTTATAGGATTAGCTAAGAATTAGGATAATAAAAGAGGCTGGAACATATTTAATGACTCGAAGTTACTACAGTTTTTGTTAGTACTGGCATGTATTCTGGCATGAATCTCATAGAATATAGGAATTTAGGAATATGCTCATCTGTGCTGAAAAAGAAGATGATTGGAGCGGGTTTATATTTAAATCTCTTTAAACACCTATCAAAATCAAATCATTTTCCCCAGTGGTGCAGTGAAATAAGATTGTAGCAAAATTAAGACTGCACTAAAATGTCCACCATTTATTGGCATAGAAAAAGGAGTTACTGGCAGACACATTGCCCTTTTGGACTCAGTTGTGAGCATCCATCTGTAGAAACAGCCAGACTTCTGTTTACTAATTCAGCAGTCAATGTGACACATGAGTATCTCCTGATTTATCTGTTTTTGGATCAGCTTACACCACTGGACTCCACTCTGTAAATACAGCCTTTTACATTGTACCTTTCTTTTCTCATGCTTTCAACTGTTTTGCATTTTTTTCTGCAAGTCATAAGGATGACAATGGCACGCACAAGGAAAGATACAGCTTGGACAGGGCACCAGTACAGAAAAATGAGATAGCTGCTAGACAGTTCAATACAACTGTCAATTTATGTTAAATCTGCTAATTCAATTTTTATTTATTAATTCAATTGTCTTTTGTGCACCATCTTAGAGTGGTCAAATATAGGACATCATGCATATAATACAAAAGTAGAGAACAACAGCTTCAGATAATGCCAGATGTCCAATAAAGTTAAATTTGCATGCAAGATAATGAGCCATAGATTAAAGGCTGGTTTTATTTCAAATTTAAAACAGTACAACTAGTTTTCAGAATATAGCACAAAGTTTCAATACGCTTAAACTGGTTTAGTCTGTGCTTGCAGGGTATTAGTACAGGCAGCAGAGGCTGACCAGTTTGGTTTTTCAATGTGCATCTCTTTCTGGCCAGATGTACTCTAATGGAACAGACCTGTGCCAGAGCATGTGGGGCCAGACGTTCATGGTCACCGACTCGGACTGCCGCTGCCTGAGGATGGATGGCAGAGATGACATGGTGCTGCAATACATCCTGTACAAGGACTCCAGCTCCAGCTCCAGCTCCAGCTCCAGCAGCTCCAGCAGCTCAGCCTCCAGCCAGGAGACGTCCTGCCAGCAAGCCCTCAGGAGACTGGAGGCTCCGGAAGCAGAGCCAGAAGGCGAGGAGTGAGTTTAGGGTTTAAACCACGGATCCAGTCTTCAGCTAGTGCCAGGGCTCCTGTCTGTTCAAATGAAATTTGGTTTGCAGTTGGCAAAAGGTAAAATAATGATGTGAAGAAAACATATGAGCTGCTGTAATCCAGCCTTCATCACTGCTTTTCATTCCACTGGAGCTCTCAAATACACCCTGCTGCCTGTGGAAAGTCTACACCCCTTTCATTCTTTGACATCTGGTTGTGTCAGTGCCTCAGAGTTTCATGCATCTAAATGTGGATTTTGTCATCTTATCCACACAAAATATTCCATACTTTTGTATTTTAATAATGTTTTCTCCTCAAAAGTAAAATATCATAATTGGATAAGTCCCCCAGCCCCTGAGTTCATAGGTGGAAGCACTTTTAGAAGCAATTACAGCTGTGAATCTGTTGAGATCAGTCTGTACCAACTTAAACATGTAGATTTGTCATGATTTGAATGGTGCTTGACCATTCTTCTTTACAGAACTGTTCATGCTCTGTCAGGTTCCTTGGAGAACATTGAAAAACAGTCATCTTCAATTTTTAAGATTTTCACATTTTGTTAGAGCCAATTGTTTGCCATGTGCCCACTGAATCTGCTGCTTACTTCAAACAGGATTCAAGCTGGGCTTTCTTGAGTAAGACTTACTCCCAGTGTCACTGCCACCCAGCCATTGAGGCCAGATCTGTGGAATGTCTGAGATATTGTTGTCATTTGCACACTTTGACCAGCAATTGTCATAAAAGAACATAGCTCTTTCAAATTTGCCATTTGTCTCTTGTTGGCCTCTCTGATCAGTCTCTCTTTTGCTTGGTAATCCAGTTTTAAGTGTTGGCCTGATATAGCCAGAGTCTTGGTGGTGCCATAAACATTTAATTTCTTAATAATCATCTTGACTGTGCTCCAAGAGTTATTCCAGACCTTTAATTTTTTTTTATACTCCACCCCTGACCTGTACCTTTCCACAGTTTTCTTCCGGAGTTCTTCTAAAAGATCCTTGATGCTGATGGTTGAGCCTTTGCTTTGCAATGCATTGCACAGCAGAGGGAACCTACAGGAACTACTGAATTTAGGATTTAATGATTTAACACAGGAATACAATTAAACACACATGGAAGCCAGTTAACTTGGGGTGTGATATTGAAGATGACTGGTTACATATGAGTTAATTTTAATATTGGTATTACAAGGAGGGCTGGACAATCCACACTATATAGCCAAGCTATTTCAGCGATTTATTTCAAAGCTATTTCAGTTATTTATTTCCCCTAAATGGAATTTGTTTTTCTTCTTTACACCTAAATACTGTGCTTTCAGAATGGCCTTAAAATCGAGTTCCCACTATCCTCTGTCTTTTCTGAAACTTTTCAGGAAAAGAAAAATATTAAGTGGAAAAGTAAAAACGTGAAGGAATCAAAAGGTCTTTGATGTAATGCTTTTTTGGCAACTTAATTTTTAAATAATTATTTTCCCATTCGCAAGCCCACCAACAAAAACAAGTTACAATGATTTCTAGTAATGCTGTTTATACAACCTCTTTTAATTCTAGGTTCAGAATTTCCCGTGTTGACATCCTTTTTTGCACTGAAAGGTCCTAGATGAAATACAGACTGTCTACCAATATCTCAAAGTGGAACTGAGACTGAAAGAGAAACCCAAACCCAAAACCAAGCTGAGGGTTCCTCTTTTACTGGACCATTTAATTCAAATGTCCTATTTTATTTTGTAGGTCAGTAGTCCTTAAAAAGGAATGAAGAGATCCTACTTTTGCATCATGGGATGAACTTGCACTTCTCACATCAAGCCTTCTGCAAAAGAGAACAAAGCCGCATTGCAGCAGATATTTACAGAGTGTTCAAGTGCACAATATACCAAACAAAGCATATATGTACAGCTTAATAAAAGTAAAATTGGTGTATTGAAATCCACTCCTTGTCATTTGATACTTTCACTGTTTTCAGCTTTACCTTGTTCTTTTGCCTTCCCTATCTTTCCCTGCCTGTCCTTATCATTGTGAACAATTGTAATCCTCTTGATCTCTTTCACAAACAATACATAACACTGAAATTAATGATTAAATACTGTTGTGTTATGTTCTAAACGGCAAACAACTACAAACCCACTGTTAGAATAACCACAGGTGAAACTTTATTCTTCCAAAGCAAGTAAACAAGAGGTGACAGTTAAAGACAGTGTGAGTGGGAGCTGACATGCCAGGTTACTTTCTGGGTGGAACAATCTAGGGATCCTGTCAGGAAGGGATCACTGGGAATGTCACCCCTCTTTAAGGCTCACAGATATCCAGAACTAGGCTATGGTAAAATAGAAAAATAAAAAATCAATAAAACAGGTAATGTATTATCTACAAATATAGAAATAAACCCTGAATGATGCTTCAAAACAAATGTTCTTGGAAATCTATAAGCATTAAGTAAGATCATTTCCCACAAAAATCTCCCTTTGTTGTTTCATAGTAGTGTTTGCATAAAAAACTGAATAGCTATTTAATTGGTTATCTGATACCAGTCAATGAATTGTATTTCATAGACCTTGTTTCTTGGAGATTCATTTTGTAATGTTATTACAAAGTAGACATGTTCACAGGCAATGGTACAATAGTAAAAAATAACTGGTCAGATTTGTTTTTCAATGCAAATGTATCAAGCAGTGATGGTCTACAGAAAAATACAATTCCTATATTGTGGTACAGTTTATAAAAAGACATTGTAAATAGTTTTGTATTGTATTTCACACTAATTTAAAGAACTTAGCCTCTTTAGTGTCTAACAACAGGCATTATGAAGTCTTGAAAGGTCTTGACAAAGTTAATGCAATGGGCTTCATCAAAGTCAGTAGTTACTATGGCCGTCTTGGGAGTTTAAGAAAAACCTACTGTAACCTAATGGGCCAATCTGTTTTTTTTTTTTTAGGATTCCCTCGCAGTACAAAGAATGCTGTGTAGGGTAATTAATTGGCTTCTCTAAATTAGGTTAAAGCCCAGTGAGTAGCGGCGGTAAAATGGACTTAGACTAAACGATAATTGAAAATGGATGGAAAGGTGGATGTTAGACATGGACGGAGGACGTTTACTCTGGTCTATTCCTGCTCAAGGTTAGATAGTCAAGACTAGTTGCTGGACGAGTGAACGGATTGACAGGCGGAAGTTGATGTGTGTACACATTTTGACTGACTATGTGATATTTGCCGAACTGTTGATGCAGGTGAGTATACTCAGCTGATTGTGCAATCGGCAGTTACTGTTTTGCCACTCTAAAATTCAACATGCATCTACGTAGTGGTCGTTGGAATATTTATTTTTATTTATGTGATGGCGATACTGAGATGATAAGTATACGCACCTTCACGGCTAGATTAGGGAAGAATAACAAATGCTGTCCTTGATGGAATAAGCCTTTTAAGAGGCGCAGAACGACTCACAAATATATAAAAGTGACTACATTATAGCTTTTAATGTTTCCAAAAATAAGTATTTTGTTTAGACTTGAATAATTCTGAAAATAAGAACAAACCGTTCATTTTTTGACAAGTTTGCCGTCTTCGGACATCAGATAAATTTTGTACTAGATTAACGAGACTTTTGCAGATTTCCAATCGTTTGAGCAAGAGTTACATTATTATTAGTCATTGCTGTTGTTGGATTTTTATTTGTTCCGCTGTTCTCAAAACACCGCTCGAGTGTATTTACGTAGCATCCTCTTAGAGTAAATACAGGAGGTCTCTTGGTCTTTGCTGTTGCAGCAGCTTAACTGTTTAAATTAAGCAATATGTTGATTTATGTGTCTTCAGTAGGACACAGTACAACCCTGTATAAATTCAAGAGCGTACATGTTACACTAGGCCATGGATGAGTTTGCTATTTTCACTCTTTAATTATATATAAGAATGAATATACCATTTTATTACATATATAAAATAATTGCAGTTTTTCTTCATTTCCATTCTTGAGGGTTGTCCCTTGTGCTCTTGCTGACTCACACAAATACCGCAAGTGTACATTTCAAAGCCAAAATTATTATAAGCCCATAATATATAGCCTCCTTATTGGAATGTGAGCAAAAATTGAAATGAAGAAAATATAACTTAATGTTCTGCGTATCCTGCGTATCTCTTCTTCTCATTTGTGTTCCAGTGTGGAAGGGAGATGTGTGGGGTGCGGAGGCAGTGATTTCTCCGTTGCCACGGCGTTGGGACTCTTGGGAAAGCAGCCATGGCCTCTGTGGCCCAGCCGAAGAGCACGTCCCCCGAGCAGGGCCAGTACTCCTCGGACAGGTACGCACGGCTCCTCCTGGCCCAGATGAACAAGATGCGGCTGAGGAAGGATTTCTGTGATGTGCAGCTGCAGGTGGGGGGCCGAGGCTTCAGCGTGCACAGGCTTGTCCTGGCGGCCAGCAGCCCCTACTTCTCTGCGCTGTTCGCGGGGGGCATGCGGGAGGCCAACCGAGACTTCGTGCAGATTCTCGGCGTGGAGGCTGATGCGTTTGAAATACTGCTGGAGTTCATATATACAGGTAGGCTGCCAGCACTGAGATGTACTGTATGTGAATTTGTTTCAACTGCTTGTTCCGTCTCTCCTTTAATTAGGTGCTCTGTGTTCATTTGAGAAGAAATGTAACTAGGTAAGGAATTAACTCAAGCGATTGGTGTTTAACTGGAGATGACAGGCTTCAGAAATTCTTTCAGATCTTTGGTTCAAAAATGTTGCTAAATGTTCCACACTGAGAAATTAGAAGATGAATGTGTAAGCATTTTGATCATTGATCGACTACCTAGTCAATGTACACGACTATATTTATAAACATTAATCTGCTCACAATGTTGTAGTCAATGAATTGGCTAAACATTAGCTAATACATTCTCTACTGCTGATTTTGTCGATTGATTCAAAGCAGGTGTCGACCTCAGCTCTGATGTGTCTCACTCTGTGTGTCCGAGGTGCAGGTATGATCAACGTCAATGTGGACAATGTCCAGGAGTTAATCGTTGCCGCAGATATGCTCCAGCTCAGTGAGGTGGTCAGTATTTGCTGTGAGTTTCTCAAGGCGCAGATGGATCCGTCCAACTGCGTGGGAATTTACCAGTTCCTGGAGCAGATAGCCTGTCTTGAGATGCTGGAGTTCACAGAGAACTACATTTACGTTCACTTCCTGGAGGTGAGGGCACATTACTACCTAGAGAGCGCTGCACAGAAGGCAATATGTGAACGGATGTTGAAAGGAAATATGTTGAAATGTTTAGCATCAGACATTTGCTGCCAGTGCTGTGATCTAATTCCTTGTTTCAGCTTCCATTATACTGTAGCAGGAATAACAAAGTCCAGATGTGGAGAACTAGAGCTTATTAATATTTAACTGAACAAACATCCTTGATTTTTTTTTTTGCCTGATATTTTACAATTATAAGTTTTGTAGGAACAAAAATGAAATTGTAAGAGCTGAAGGAGGGGGAAATTATCTGATTAAGATAGGTTTTACTGTTGTTAAGGGTGTAACTGGGCATTACAATTCAGCTGAAAGGAAAAGTATCTTTTGATACTGTGTAAATATGTTACAATCAAAACAGTTGAATGTATAAAATGTGAATGTTGATTTATTCTTGACATGAAGGACCACTACCTGTAATTGGTATCTGTGATGTTTCCTGAAGCACATTACTGCGAGCAGCGCTCCTGTACGCAGTATTTACCCTCCATGGCTCTGTGTGCCCCGTGTCAGGTATGCGTTGCAGACGAGTTCGCCGGCCTCTCGAAGGACCAGCTGGTGAAGCTGCTGCGCAGCGAGGAGCTGCGGATCGAAGACGAGTACCAGGTGTTCACCGCCGCCATGGGCTGGGTGCTGAAGGACGTGCCCAAGAGGAAGAAACACGTGGTGGAGGTCCTAGACCCCGTGCGCTTCCCCCTTCTCTCTCCGCAGCGGCTCTTCAAGTACATCGAGGGTAGGGCATCTGGAACGACAGCTGTAGGTCCCCCTTTCCAGGAGCTCGAAGCTGGTATTTTCACACAGCACTCTCACTCATCATATTTGTGCAGGATGTGCAACCAGAAAGAAACCACGGCACATTGAGCCTTCAACTTACCCTAGCCTATGAGTATTCAGGCTACAATAGAAAGAAGAAAATGCATTCATGTCGTACAAGTGAAGTAAGAGTCGGAATTTAAGCGCTTTGAGTGGAGTGTCCAGAAAAGCGCTATATAAATGTAAGCAATTATTATTATTATTAATTCTTGAGGAAGTTAAGAAAGCTACAAACAAGAGGAAGCCATTCTGCCTATCCAGCACATTTGCTATTTGATCTGAAGATCACATTCAGCCATCACATAATGTTTTATAGTATAGATTATAAATGTACAATATGGGTACAATATGTGTTTTCCTTAGACACAATATAATCCTCTTGTTTTGTCTGTTTCTTCATGTATTTTTTCCAAAAGGCATTTCTGACTTTAGCCTGCGGGTGGCACTGCAAACCTTGCTGAGAGAATACACTGAAGTGAGCAAGTCTCCCAAGGAGAACAAGATGTTCAGTTTACTGCAGCCAGCAAAGACACGTCCACGAAGAAAGGCAAGGAAGTATCTTTATGCTATAGGTAAATAACACTGATTTCACTTCCACCATATAGAGCACACCCTGGTTGTCTACCTCATGTTAAAGGGGGTATAAGGGAAATGTGACTGTTACTTTGATCCTTTGATGAGGGCCTCAAGCGCGTGTTTATGTAATTATGTTTTAAAAGGTAATCATTGAACTGAATTATGAAAATCTGAGTCTTGTTTTTTTTTTCAGAAAGGCACTTGATATAGTTTTACCTGGAACAGTAACCATTTAGTGAAGTGCAATAGGCATGGGCCTGTTTCTGGCATTGGGGGCATTTAACAACTGCATATCTTTGGGGGTCAGGTCAGCCCAGTCCATCATTGGAGTACAGCTCCCCTCTATTTCAGACATTTTTACTACTCGCTGCCTCAGGAAGGCTGGAAGTATCGTTAAGGACACCAGTCATCCTGGTTCCTCACTTTTCTCCCCTCTTCCCACTTTTAAGCATTATAGGAGCATAAAGGCATGAACGTCTAGACTTCTTCCCTAAGGCTGTCAGATTACTGAACTCTACCCCTACCACTGGCTCACACTGATGTTTTTTTTTCTCTAAGATGTATGTTATTTAACTCGTAGTTGTTGCTGCCGCTGTTCTGTGTTTTTGGTGTTTCCTTGATGTCTTTGTTTAGGAGCATTTGTGCCAATAAGCATTTCATTGCACTTGTGCATAGGACAGTAAAGTCTACTCTACTCTTCTAGCCTCCCTCAGCCTGGAGAGGTACATGAGCAGAGGTGGGATGAGATTGGGCCCCCGGGTGAAGGAGTCTGTCTAACCCCAGTGTTGTTGCGCCTCAGGGGGATACACGCGCCTGCAGGGCGGCCGGTGGAGTGACAGCCGGGCACTGAGCTGCGTGGAGCGCTTCGACTCCTTCAGCCAGTACTGGACCACAGTGTCCTCCCTGCACCAGGCGCGCAGCGGGCTGGGCGTTGCGGTGCTGGAGGGCATGATCTATGTGGTTGGAGGTGGGTGTCCTGGAGCCAGCAGGCTAGTGGACTGTATTCATACAGCCTCACGTATGAAAGTGGGGAAAGTGTAAAAAGTTACTTTGGCAATTATCATTGGTTTCCTTGACAATTTAAGTCTAATATACCATGATATAAGAAAGATTTCACTGGTTCTGCCAAGCTTTTAAGTGTTCATAACAGTGGTATGGTACTTCCCTTAATTGTGGTTAATTACAGTGTAACAGGTCAGTGGAATGAAGTAAGAGGAATTTAAAGTCATTTTAAAGCTGTGGTACGCATGCAATGTAAGTTAAAAAAATTACCTTGGTAGTTTTTCTCATGGGTTTTTCCACCACATTATATTAACATCTTTTTTTTCTGAAAATGGATAAAACAGATGACTAACATGGCAAAATCAAACTCATGCAGTTCAGAGTGAGGAAGCACGTTTCAGGACAGCTATCACAGATGTTTTCTGCGTCAAACTCCAGAGATTCTGCCTTTTGAATCAAGAGTTCTATGCCTACAGTGCTGTATTTACACCTGTAAACCTTAATAGTTCCTTTCTGGCAACCCACTGTAATTAAGCAGGACTGAGCCCAGCCAGTACCTGGATGGGAGACCTCCTGGGAAAGCTAAGTTTGCTGCTAGAAGAGGTGTTAGTGGCGCTCACCCTGCGCACTTTGTGGGTTGTAATGCCTCAGCGCAGTGATAGGGATACTGTATTATAAAAAGGCGCCGTCCTTTGGATGAGACGTAAAACTGAGGTCCTGACTCTCTGTGGTCATTAAAAATTCCAGGGTGCTTCTCGAAAAGAGTAGGGGTATAACCCCGGCATCCTGGCCAAATTACCCCTGGTCTTTACCAGTCATGGCCTCCTAACAATCCCCATCTATGAACTGCCTTCATCACTCTCTCCTCCCCAATGATAGCTGATGTGTGGAGAGTGTACTGGTGCACTATGGCTGCCATCACATCATCCAGGTTGGGTCTTTACACTCGTGGTGGTGGAGGGGAGTCCCCATTACCTGTAAAGTGCTTTGAGTGGAGTGTCCAGAAAAGTGCTATATAAGTGTAAGGAATTATTATTAATATTTTCAGGTTCATCCAGTGTGTGACGTGTCTGAATGGTGTGTGAATTGGATTTTACAGGGGAAAAGGACTCTATGATATTTGACTGTGCTGAGAGATATGACCCAGTGACGAAGCAGTGGGCTGCTGTGGCTTCTCTGAACTTCCCACGCTGTGGAGTGGGTGTCTGTCCCTGCCATGGAGCTCTTTATGCATTAGGTAATGCGGTGAATGTGTATCTCATGAGCAAGCACTGAGTATGTGTGTAGCTACAGATCCTCATTTTCTTTACAGTTTCTCACTGCTGCGATCCTTGAGGACCAAAGTCCCATAGGAGTTAAGGTATTAGATGTTTAGTCCAGGGCTTGAATTGAGGGGTGATTGAAGAAGCGCCGATAAACATTCCCACTGTTAAAAGAAGCATTCTCTTTTATAAACTGATTTGTTAATACCTTGGTGTTGTGGGAAGATACAGCGCTGCTCAAGGGGTGACTTCATGACTACCCCTAGACGGGTGGTTTCTTTACAGAAGACTCTCCCACACCCACCCCTGCCTGGTCCCCTTGCTCTTTTTTTCTTCCGTATCGATGCAGAGTGCTTACAGTTTTAATAGGCTTATTCAAGCCACTTTACTATTAAAAACTACATTGGGGTAATGGTGAGTAGAGCTTAGTCAGGACTTCCAAACCGGCATTACGTAGATCTTCATTATGGATTTAACATTTATATTAGTTGACACTTCATTTTGAGACAGGAAAAAAATGACATTAACTAAAGAGGCAACTTTGGGGAAAGGCTGGGCTAAACTGAACGCAGTTGAATTCGGGCTGTCAATTTTAGCACATGTTCTTCTGATTTGAGTGCATCTTCACAGGGGGATGGATCGGGTCAGAGATTGGGAAAACCATGGAGCGGTATGACCCAGCGGAAAACAAATGGGAAATTGTAGGCAGCATGCCAGTTCCTCGATATTACTTTGGTTGTTGTGAGATGCAAGGTAAGGAGCTGAATTTCAAATGGGATATAATACAATGTGCTTTGATTAAGTATGAAGAATAATAAATGACAAATTTTGAGGAATAAATACATGACAAAACAACACCTGATTTATAAAGCTGTCTTCAGTATGGAACTATTACACTCAAACTACTGTATATAATTCTGTACTATGTCAATACAACAGAAGTGTTTTGTTTCAGATTTTCAGTGTTGTAACAGAATTGATTGCTATAGGAAGAGACTGTCTGAGCTTGTGTGTTTCTCTGTGTGTTGCAGGGTTCATCTATGTGATTGGAGGTATCAGTGATGAGGGGATAGAGCTACGCTCGGCGGAGATGTACGATCCCATTGCCAAGCGCTGGAGTGCTCTGCCTGTCATGGTCATGCGCCGGGCATATGTGGGCGTAGCCTGCCTCAACAACTGTATCTACGCAGTCGGGGGGTGGAACGAGGCCTTGGGTTCGTTGGAGACAGTGGAGAAATACTGCCCTGAGGAGGTGGGTTACGGTGGAATAATTGGATCACGACTATTTAGAGTCCCATAACTAGGTGCAAAGCACATTAATTAATCTTAAGAGATGCTTGTTTTGTGCAAGAGCCAAAACTGCTGGCCATTTCGTGGTTATCTTACTTTGATTGCATTCATATTCACAGATCTGGACTTGATGAACCTTGCAACACACAGAGAAACACACAAGCTCAGACAGTCTCTTCCTACAGCAATCAATTCTGTTACTTATATATGGTGTACATACATTTCACAACACTAGTAACTACAGTCCAGATAAATATTGTATGGGATAAAAAGGAAAAAGTTTGGTTTCAGGGGTTTTGGCTGTGGCATTATTTGAGAACGTGTTTCTACTAATTATGTTTGAAAGTTGTGGTCACAGAGTAATATACACCATCGCTAAATGAGAGACAGAATTGGGAGTCTGTTGATGGGAACTGTGATGAGAAATGGCCTTTATTTGCCATCGTGCAGGGGAATATGATCCATGTTGGTGGGCACACTCCAGTCATGCAGCTAAGTGGTGAAGAGTTACCACTGTAGATAGAAACCGTGACTCTAATTGTGCTTATGTGTCTCATGTGATGCTTAGTTTTGATAGTAGCATTAGATGTTGCATGGAAGTGATCCTGCAGGTGGACCTTCTGAAAATGAAGTAATTGGGCCATTACATTAACAATCATATGCCTGTGCTTTGAGGACTGCAGTACCAGCCCTGTGTCTCACTGCCCATCTCTCTGCCTCCCTCGTGTTTTTACTCCTTCACTCCCTCTGCCTCTCTCTCGTCCAGGAGAAGTGGGTGGAAGTTGCCCCCATGGCCATGGCACGGGCAGGAGTTTCGGTGGCGGCGGTCAATGGGCTTCTCTATGCTGTGGGGGGGCGGGCGTCCAGCCGCGACTTTTCCGCACCCGTGACGGTGGACTCCGTTGAGATCTACGACCCCCACCTGGATACCTGGACCGAGATCGGCAACATGATCACCAGCCGCTGCGATGGAGGAGTGGCTGTGCTCTGAGACACCTGCATCTGTACTGTGCCTCCCACTCCTCACGGGGCCAAACCAGCAACAGCACACTAAAGCTCTTCAGACACCACCTCTGGAGTGGATCATAGTGGTTTTATATCACACAAGCACTGTGCACAACAGCTTGATCATCGGGACTGGCTTGGGACTGGCCTTCACTGTTTTTGGATGAGTTATTTAGTTCGTATAATTTTTTTATCTTTTTAACAGATCTGACCCTGTATTAGGTAAAAATACAGAGATTCTAAAAGTCACGCAGAGAGAAAAAGCAGTCTGGGTCTTTCTCCAGCACCAACATTGCTAAAGCCTTCAAACTGCTGTTATAATATGAGGTGAAAGACCCTCTGATGGGGTCTTTTCTCCAGTGCACAGCTGTTGGTTATTTTTCATTCAATAGCAAATAAGTGTTAACAAACTTCTATTTTAAAGGGTCCCTCAAGTTTGTGAATTTAAAAGTTTAAATCATTGGGGAGGAAAAAAAATCATTTTTTTCTCATGGGACCTGAGATACAACATTCAGGGTCTGGAAGTAACCTTCCGTTTCCTACAAAAAGTGTTTAGAAGGTGAGCTGGAGTTGCTGTTACAGGTTATTCTGTGTAAATGAACAAGCTAAGCACTACGCAGTGGGGATTTTATTTGCTTGTACCCCACATGCCAGCACTTTAGGAAAATTAACAAAGAAGAATAACTCGAGGTCTAGAGAAGAAGACACTTTAACTGTGGAGTCGCTGCTTGTTTCATGGGAAAAAAAAACTCCATCAACACATTTTTCACATCCTAGTGCCAAGGACACGGAAATTACATATTTCAGCTTTTTTTCCATTACGTACATAGTTGGGCAACTGTGAAAGCTTTTTACTCCAAAGAAGAATGTACACTTAATTTCCTGAAAGTAATTATATAAATATAAAGAAGCCAATCATGCTATAAACAATATTGATATACTGTATAAGAAAAATTAACTTTTTCATTTCAGCATAGTTCTCAGATTTTGAATGGACTATATTTGAAACAATGTGCTTTGATAGTTTTCACAGCCCATTTTCAATAATTAATTTGCTTAGAATTATTTTTTTCACCTTTCAAAATTCAGTAACTTCAATACAGAAAGAATGATACCAGGATATAGAAGATATGTAACTGGCATAGAGAAAAATTGCCCTTCAGGACTTCTGAATGGTCACTGTTTCCAAATGTAGAAGCATTCTTATGTACAACCTTTGCTGACTCAAGATTGACTCTGCTTTATAAAAAGTAAGTGGAAAAAGTGTAATTTATCTTTTGTAATACTGTTTGCTCTTACTAGATGTGCATTTCAATTTTTTGCAGTGAGTCAATTTTGACCAGGAGCTGCATGCTGTTAAATTCTCCATGACAGTATGTGAAAGGTCAATATCTAGTTCAGTGTCTGCAGCTGTTACTGTGAACACTAGGGTTCTCAATTCTGGTGTCCTTCCAAAAGTCTGTGACAGCACTTTTATTAGTCATCGTCATTGGCTAAATTATTTAATTAAAGGCTCCAGAGTCACTGATAGATTTTTAATAAGAAAGCTAAAGTGTTGTACACATAATAATATTGTCATTACTCTGTGCAAGATAAAATCTTCAGATACTCCTTTTTAGTTTTGTGTAGGCTACAAAATGCCTGTAATCGAAAACTGTAAAATTAAAATAATGCCGGACTGCTTTAAAGTATTATCTTGTATAAGGAATTATGTGCTTGTTGTGCAATACTTAAGCAGCAACACATCTACAGGAACAAGTTAAGGTTTATTCTGTGCTGAAAAGAGAAGAAAAGAAACAACACTTCGACTGAGGAGAAGAATTCATCCGAAGAAGGCTCCACAGCTTTTTCCTTTTTCCTTTGCAGCCTACGAATGCTGAAGCAGCTCTGTACCTGGACTACTTCAATGCATCTGTATGTTTCTTTCTTTCCTAGAGAGCATACAGTCATGTTTGTGAACCCTTCAAGTCGGTCATTATTTTAGATATTATAGAGATATAAGAACCTGAACTCTTAATGAATATATAGAATGAATATTCTAAATAAAGACTTCCCACACATAAAAAGGGATTTTAACTCATAGATTATTAGACTATGATATTTAGCAAATTACCAGATATCCTTATCTGCAAATGTTGTCTGAAAAACAACTTGTGGCACCTCCTTAAGCAAAAATAACTACACAGTGGCGTCCTATAACCAATTATCAGTCTCTGACATCTTGCTGGAGGGATTTTTTACAAAACTCTGCCAGTTCTGTGAGGTTTGAAGGATGTCTTGCATCAACAGCCCTCTTCAGGTCCTGGCACAACATTTCAATAGCATTTAGGTCAGGGCTTTGGCTTGGCCATTCACAGACATGGAACCTTTTCTTCCTAAGGCATTCTTTTGTGGACTCGTGGAATGTTTAGGATCGTTGTCTTGTTGAAACATCTACTTTGTGCCCAGCTTGAGTTTTCGAACTGATGGCCTGGCATTCTTCTCAAGAATTCCTTGATATTTCTCAGAATTCATGATTCCCTGAATGTCAAGTTGCCCAGGGCCAGAGTAAGAAAAACACCCCCATACAAGGACAGTCCCACCAACATGCTTGACAGCAGGGATAAGGTTTTATTGGTGAAAGGCTGTGTTGCAAAGGCAAATGTAACATTTCCTGCAGTAGCACTTTTCATTTTCATACTTGTGCAGTGCACAAGTGACTGTAAGTGCTGATGACTGTAAGTGGCTCCCATAAAATGAGCATTTAAAATTATTTAAAATTCAAAACTAAAATGAAATAACCTGAAGTAGTTTTCAGCACACATGCTAATTCTAATTAGAATAGGACAATTAGATCAATTAGATCAACTGGAAGGATGTGATCTCCGTGCAAATGAAAAGACCAAAAATATGTTAAGACCATTATGTATCTGAAAGCCTTGCTACTGCACACAATTACATTTGTTAGGAAACATTGCATATTATTAACACCCTGTAGGTATGTATTCCTTTTTTTAGTTAATAAGCAAGTTACAATATCAGTTTGAGAATTTAAAACATTGATGCAATATAGTGTGCGATATCTTCAGTAGCTGAGAGATCGCAGGTGCTGTGCACACAGGTACAGATTTCATGTACAGTAAGCACAGAAAGGTCAGGGACCGAGCAATTCTGATTTTCATGGGCAATTCTTTCCACCACTGAGAGGTGAGGTTGAACAAGGATGTCTGAAAGAGGGAGTGCTGAGATGACAAGACAACAGTAGGTGGCAACCAGGGTTTTGAGGTTTTGGAGGTTAAGTAACTTTATTAAATGATCCATTTTTCACACTTCATTTGTGCATTTCTCACAAGTGTACCACTATGCAATGTCACATACTGTAGGATTCCAAAAGATTTCCACTGAGTTTTCCATTTAGTAGCAGTCTTTACTTCAACCCCTGGTATTGGCTAATTGATGCTGGATCCATTTAAAGCAGATTAAATCCTTATTTCTGAACTGGCTTGGGGTCCTCCAAGGATTGCTGCACTCCAAGTAATGCAATTATTGTTAGCTATTGTCCCTGCAGGGTGGGAAGCGAAGATGCTCATGCTAACTAACAGAAGAGTTATGTGAGCACTTCCTGGTCTCTCTTCTGAATGATATCCACTTCCTTGGTCTTAAAATGAAAACAACATAATTGATCCATGCTCAAGTTATGCCTTGCTAGTCATCATCTCTTTCACAAATACAACTCGGGTAAGACCATAAGAACTGAAAGGTGTACTTCTCCCCGATTATTATTTTTTCCACAAATCTATCACCCCCTTCATCAAAAAAATAATATATCTTTGAAACCATACTATCAGTCTTTACATTGTTTTTACCATAAGGTTCAGACTCTTCTTTTTGTAACCTCAACGTCCATCACTTCTTCTCCAAGCTCAGTATCTTTTCTGGGTAGACGTTTTTCAATATCAGAGTGGCCACCAGGGAGAAAGTGGCCACCAGTGTGAGGACAGTCCGCAGGGCCTTGAACCAACTTGGGTACCCTGGCAGGAGGGCTAGGTCATAGTGCAGGGAGATGCCCAGGCCCATGATAACCATCAGTGTGGCCTGAGTAATGTTGTCCCTGAAAAGCAGTGCCACCCAGGCCAGCAGAGAAGGTACCACACTGTTGGCCAGGTTCAGCCAGTCTGGCTTGGCAGGACTGCCCTCGGGAAGGGCAAACCCCCACCGGGCACCACCCAGGAAAGACACGATGGAAGCTCCATAGGCCACCTGCGCGTAGGCAATTTCTGGGTAGTAGAGCTCAGTGACAGCCATGAGCAGCGGAGCTGAGACAAAGGGGATCAGCCCAGCAAAGCCAAGGTACAGCGCTGGCCTGGGCCCCTTCGGGAGATCCTTCATGTCATAGCGCAGCAGGTCCAGCTCTCGCTCCTGGGGTTCTTCAGTCCGTCTGCGTTTATGCTGGAGGTTCTGGGGCGAGAGGTGCAGGAGCTGGGCTCTCAGCATGCAGGCCGCAGACTGCCTGGGGAGCCAGGGTGAGGAGCAGGCCGAGGGTAGCAGGGGGAGAGGAGAGGCCTTGATTGCACACGGTGATATTCTAGGCTCCACCTGCAACAGACTGGACACTCGGGGAGCCTAGAACAAAACCAAATACCACAATTCAGCACCAGTGTCAAGGCACTTAATTACACATATACACACACAACGTTTCGGCACACCCGAAGAAGGCTCCAAAACTGAACCGCTGCGTTTTCTTTCTTCTCTTTTCAGCATGGACTCAACCTTTACTTGTTCTTTTGCAGCCTACACATGCTGACGCAGCTACCTACGTGAACTACACAGAGCCATTCAGTGTTAGGACTGCTACGAAACAGGGGAAGACAAAAACTGCAGTGCCTGACAACTTGTCCATGTAAATCATGCAGGGCCTGATGCACACGGTCATTGATGTTTTTGTAAATTAAAAAGTATGTAATTACATTAATGATGTGTGGAAAGAACAGAAACATGTTTCTTCAAATAAAAAAATAAAGATTATTTTTATGCGATGCTAAAGACACATTTACCATAGAACTGTGGAAACATTCCTCAGTTTTTCTTACGATTTTGTTTTTCTGAGAGCATAAAACCCAATTACATGGTGATTTTAAAAGATTTTCCAAAACAATTAATTTAAAAATCAAGTCAGCATAGATGTCATATCGAATTACTTTTATACATACTTACCCTGCAAGCAGTCGTGAAGCATCTTTTTATTAAACAGGCGAACATTTTGAAATTTGAGATTAAATAAAGCTACCGCTTAATGTACACCGTCCTCCTAGCACACCCAGAGACAATAAAACATAAAAAAACTATTTTTTGCTTGTTAGGCTTTAGGTAACATCGCTCTGCACCGGCTCAACGAAAAGAGAATATTGTTTAATTATAATTTGCGTAGTCCAATACTTGTATTTTCATTCGTGTTAAGTACTTTAAAATGCAATCTACTTTCTATTCAGGGTCTTTATTAAAGGCTTCTTCTTCTTCTTTGTCGTTAGTTTCAATTAAAGAATCGAGAACAATACCTGTTGTTTTCAAAGACTTAAAAAAATATAAATTGGAAAGGTCACACTTAAACGGTTTTCTCGAAAAGGTGATTGTGTGCAAGCGTTTACGATGTTCGACTGGATACGTTGGTAGGAAACGAAGTTCCCACTAAAATACCATTCATTGAACTTCATTCATTTCCTCAAGAACTGTAGTTAGATCTGCATTGAACTCGAGCGAACAGTTTATGAACTAGTATGAACTTTGTTCATTTGTGTTTTTATTATGATGTGTAGCATGAACGTCCTAAAGTAAACAAATTCCGAAGTTTACAAGATAATTAAAATAAATAAAGGCCTAACATTTTTTATTATTCGTTAAAATCATACCACACAAAATGCCTATCCGAACCCATATACATGCTAATTTCTCTTGTCTCATTGCGTAGATAAGGATATATCTATGGATATTCATAACACATTTTACTAGCTACAGCTTACAGATAAAAAGAAAGCAAAGCCTTATATGGTACAAAAATGTTGCAATTCACGCTTTACGTTTGATGTATTTTAATTAATCTTTAGCCCTTGTTGGTAATGGTACCGGTGAAACATATCATGTTAATAAATTTTGGGTTGTATTGCGAATTTGTATGATGTATTTACTGTCATTGAATAAGTGCAGCGTGTTTCGGACTTTTTTGTGCTGTGCTCTTTTTCATGCTTCAATTCTCGCTGATAAAGATCTTTTCCCCACTTTGTTTCTGCTTCTTAAAGATTAATATTGCGGGGAAGGAGGGAGGGAACTGTAATGATGACTAGAAAAATACTACTTTACACATACGATAGGTTTTTGAGCTTTCTCGTGATTACACATTTAAAGTGCCGTTCATTGTGTTATTATTTTTATTTCTGTTTAAAGTGGCACTGAGGAAGATTAACTTTAGCAAATGAAATAAGAAAACTTTTTTTGTGGTGTAGGTCGTGATTCCAGCGGGGGTTTGTTGCTGTGACGCCTCCAGCCAATAGCTCCGGGATTGATTAGCGCGCCTGAGAGCAGCAGTCAGGAACAGGACAGATAGACGGATTGGGAGAGAGTCATAGCGAGCACGGTCACAAAACCCAAACAAATAATACCTGTACCTTCGGACAGGCACCTGAGATTAAGGGATATTAACTCGCAAAAGGGATACGAAGCCTACTGCTTTCAGGGATCGGAATACGTTAAGGTTTTTGCAGAAAGCCACCGTTCCAACTATAATTCAGAGGTATGTGTGTATCAAGATATGTATTCCACTGTGGGTAGGGCAGCCATTTTGGAGCCGTGTATGTTGTTCTATCACCAGAAGAGATCTGTTTACCTCGACTTTACTTTGATATTCGGTAGAGTGCAATGTGTTTATCACGCCTTCCCGGGAATTAAGCACTACATCAGTGTTTGAGGGAAAAAATGCATGTCTTAAAAAAAGATGGCAGGTATGCGTTTTGTGTGATGGGGGCGGGTGTATTTCTTTTGAAGCACAAACACTTTGAATGGCCTTATGACTTGACCCTCGCAATATAACTTTCGTTTTCAGTGGTATAAACCAGTTTTGTACGCATTTACATGCGTAAGCGTTCTGTAGACGTTATGCATAAGTATTAGTATTCGTTATGGATGGTTACTTTTTTGTACATCGCAAGGCTTATAAATATATCCGTTGTAAAACACTTTATAATCGAATTTCGATAGGCAAACGCAAAATAGTGTTCATGGTAATCTAAAACATGTCTTACTAGTAGTTTCACGCATTGTATATTTAATAGGCAATTTATGTATTTAAGATTTTTTTCCATTACGACACGTTGTGGTCATGTCTAGCTGGATATCGCGTAAGTAATGTTGATCAGCATCGTTTTTGAAACAAATCGTTTTTCGTATGGATTGATCATTTGTGGTAACGACCTGTTGAAACTATTATTCGTTTGAAAAATTAATCTGGTACCCTTGTATATGCAATAATGTATATTTAGGGAAAGTACTTTATCGTTACTTATATTTTCGTGCTCACACGAGGTTCAGGTAAATTGAATGGGTTTTTTTCATCGTTCCATGAAATTTTGGAGAATCCAATGACGCTTTTGCTATGCTAGTGTCTTAAAATGAGCAGATGTATCTTGTGTGGAGGCCTGCAAGTTTTAGCGTGCAACTTAAGCATGTTCTTTAACTTCGGGAAGTGTCTGTGGAGGTGTTAGTTGGCAGATGCAGAAAGTAAATCATCGTCTTGTCACTGGTGACTACGAATTTTAGCCTTTTACACTTCCTTTTAAGTTCGGTACCTAACGCGATTCAGTTTGCTCTAACCACGTCTGAATACGAAAATATGTCTCCAAAATGTGCTTCACTGTCCATGCATGGATATCAGAATAACATTTTGCAAGTAAAGAAAATTAAGCTGTTACATAATTCAGCGAGGCAGAGGAATTACTCCCAAAACCGAAACTTCTAAAACCCCAATTGGATTGGTACACAAAGGCTCAATCACTCTTGTTTATATTATAAAAAAATGTGAAATTAGCTTTCGATTGAAGTCTGCTTGTTTGTGTTTAATTGTGTTATTTTAAGGAAATGGCATACCTCTTTTCGCTCTGTATTGAATAAAACGTTTTTGTTAAATTGCAGTCCTTTATTGAAACACATACATCAGTTGAGAGCACATTTTCATTTACAGTGACGAGGACCTAGCCAAATTTCTCACACAAAAGTGAAGTGTGATTAAAACAGTGCAGCGCGTCAATGATTCCAACCCGCATCCAAAAGAACCTATGACAATAAAATTAATGTAATTTTGACTTCCACCAATTGTTTGTAAATGTACTGCTTCTTCACGTTTTTGGTTTTTGAGTCTTATTTTCTTAAAGGTAAGTTTTAGAATCCCAGAAAATAACCGTTATTTTTTCTTTTCTCTGTTGTTAATTCCATCAGGGCCGTAGATATTAGTAGCATAAGAGTAACGATTCTTCATTACGTGGCTCTGCTTTTATGGGCTTTATAGTGCCTTTTTTAATCACTTGTGGCCACTTCAAAATTAAAAGGAGGACTCTGGAGAAATATCAGATGTCACTGCATTCACAGACGTGCCCTACAGAGACTATGTAGGAGAAGCTTAGTGATATAGTCTAAAGTGTTGGAACAGGAATTTAAATAATTATAATTATTTTTTCTTCTTTGTTTCTTAACTTTATACGCCTGTTCCATTTTTCCATGCATGTTTTATCAAGAGTTCCTATTATGTAACAGCCTCACAGCTGTGTAGTTATCTAACTACAGTAGCTAGCTACAGAGCCCAAGACCTCATGCACTTTTTGGAAATTACTTTCTTTAAACACAGTGGAAGCAGAAGATGTCGTTTAGTAGTGTCTCAGTTCTGTGGTTATCATGCTTACTGGGAATCACCTCTTGGAGGCTGTCTGATGTATTATTTCTAATCACAAAGCCCCTTTGTTTCCAAAATAAAGGAAAGATAGTCAGACTACCCATTTATAAGGTGGTGTACTAATCAGTATTGTCTTAGACTCGCAAAACAAAGCTAGGGGTATTATCACCGAATATCGTGTTGCTTATTGGTTATACCCTATACTAACTATTATCTTTTTTAAACTGTGCCTTGTTCTTGTATTGTAGTAGATTTTGTAAATGTATGTGTAAACAGGCAAACAAATACATCTTTCTTAAAGGGGTCAGTCCTTTAGGTGTGATTTTAATACATGTAGATTTGTGATCACAAAGGTACAAAGCACCCAGTTATAAGAAGTTGCAAGATCAAAGCAAACTGAGTGTATTGGAAATAGTTTAAATTGATTGGCTAGTGGTAATAGATTAGTATGCAACTGTAAAAGTATGACCAGCTGTTCATTTTCCTTAATCTGTATTGAAACAGACATTTTACTGACGACCAGCAAATTTCAGCTGAAAAAGCTGGAGAGCTTGGCAGTAATCTTGGATGGCTTCCCCATTCGGATGTCAGCTGTAGTCGGGAATCTGGGAAATCACACTTGATCCTCTCCTGTCTTTGAGCCTCATGTGAAAAATTTGATTAAGGCTTCCTTTTTTTACCTTAGAAATATTGCCCTCATCAGGCAGTTTTTATCAATGTTTTATATGTGAATCAAGCACTCCGCAACATCAAGGCTTTATTTCTGCAACTTTTTGCTCTATGGGACCCTTAAAATTCTTCTCGGTAAGTTGCAATATATCCAGAACTCTGCAGGTAGACTTCTAACTTGTAACCCACACCAGATCTTGGCAGCATATCACAGCATATGTTCAATGTAAGATTTTGGTTCTGACTTTTAAGATTTTAAAAATCTGGCCCTATCATACATCTCTGAACTCCTTCATGTATACACTCCCTTCTGTTCAGCTGAACCTGGTCCTTTGCTCACTGTATTTATGACTAAATATTGGACGTTTGGTGACAATGCTTTCCTGTCACTGGTCCTTTGTTAAAGAGTGGCCATCCTCCAACTTTTCGAAAGACTATTTTACTCTTCAAATCTAAGCTTAAAACTCACCTTTTTACTACGGCCTATGGTTGATCCTGTATGCTCTTTATTGTTTTTCTTTTACTATTTATTGTATTTTTTGTCTTTATCTTTATTTATCACTATATACAGTATACTTGGGTTTGGAAAGATTTTTATAAATAAGTTACTATTTAGACCTTGGTAGGTAAACTGTGAAAGCCAAAGCAGTATTCTTTGCTAAAGTGGCTTGTAAGATGCAGAGAGTAATGTGAAGGGTCTGTGTGACTCCTTACACACCTTTAGCACTTGCTTTATATGAAGTTGTTCACTATTACATTTTTTAAGTCTCCTGGAGAGCACATTTATGCTTTTATATCAAACCATACCAATTATTATGGGACAAAGAGAAATTTAGTGAAGTATAGAGGTTTTCCTCTTAACTTTTAATTCCAGATAGAAGTTTTAATGTCCAAAGAAATAACATCTCTGTTGGTGTGACGACTATTGCAAATTAATTTAAATCTTGCTGTTATTCCAAAGAAAAAGATAAGATAAAGTACAAGCATGTGATAAGCTAAAGCGGATGTATAATGCCTGGTTCGTTTCCTGCGGAGTGAGATGCAGTACAGAGAGAAATTCGTGGATAAGAGCACAAATTGTGCACAGCATTAGTATTAAGTGTTGTCTTTGAAAATGTAAAAATAAAGCAT
The DNA here is from genome assembly GCF_059453375.1 of Lepisosteus platostomus. Lineage (NCBI taxonomy): Eukaryota > Metazoa > Chordata > Actinopteri > Semionotiformes > Lepisosteidae > Lepisosteus > Lepisosteus platostomus. Next base: position 15,367,758 of record NC_142621.1, on the reverse strand, counting down.
TCAAATAACAGCCTGTTCCCAGGGTGATGTCTGTTACAAAGCTGTGAAAGTACATCTTAGTAGACAGCTCTGGTCCTTCTGTCCACTTCACATTTGTGGCTGTCATTGATTATTTGTGCAAGAAGTACAGTGCAGGCTGGATTCATAGTCCTGTCATGACATTGTGGTTCACACCATGTAGAATACCTAACACAAATCAAACAAGTGCGTAGGTTGTTTTCCGGAAAGTACTGCATGCAGTGATGTATTTAAAAGGAAAATTATTTTTTTTCCTTGGCTTTCCATGCTGGAATTCTTTGAGAGCAGCAGTTTCAGAACCTTGACGTTAGGTGTGTAATGTTGGCATGCTACAAGTGAATGACATTCTGGGGGTTTCCTGCTGCTGTGAGCTACCAAGGTGCTTTTCGGTGACCTACTGGGGAATTTGGGTATAATTTTGCATCACTGGTCCTCTCCAAACTTCCCCATTACAGCAGTTCTTCCCAGTCTTTTGTCAAGAGCCAAGACTGTACATAATGCCTAGACTTGCATTACTGTGGCCACCTTGTTCAGAAAAAAGCCCAGGGCTGTTAGCCATGCTGGGGGGCTTGTCTAATGATCAATATACTAACCTGGGTTATTGCACAATTTTTAAGTTGACTAAGTTGCTAGAAATTTAAGGAACTGAATTGAATGGCCTTTGAAATTTTGACTTTCATGGAGAGAAGTAGCTTTGTCGGTTTCAAATCCCTTTATCAGGCAGAACCCAGAGAAGCCAGTTGGATTGTTTCCACATTTCCTAACAAGCCGATAGAAGAGCAAGAGTATCGTATCCAGTGCTAAGGAAGGAAAGGCATGGCCTCATGACCCGAAAGATCTAGGCTACAGCTAGCATTAGATCTCTAGTTCTGTGTCGTGCACAGGCTGATCTAAGGGAATTAGGGCCTGATTTGTTTGAACCTTTTTCTGTTTTTATTTCCATAGATTGCTTTGGGAGAAGCCGGCGCGAGGACAGCACTACCAGACAAGAAGTCAATAGAGACAGAAGAAGATACCCCAGTTGAATTTTGAGCTGTTACATAGTGGTCTATAGTCTGCATTAAACAACATTTAAAAAAGACATTGTACACATTACCTTTCTGCCCTTTAACTACTCTTTCACCAGGTGTAAAGAGTTCTTATGGATGTTCGTATTTTCCTTATTTAATGCTTATCTTGCCCTTCCAGGGGAAGAACCCTGTATTTTTTAATGCACTGGAAAATCTGCTTGCAACTTGGTGTTTTGCCGCTTCTGAAAACAAATGGGAGCCTCTTTGTTTGCCTAAAAATTGTGGCCTTATAATTTTCTGTGATCAGACTCCACTTTGAGGAGTGTATGTAATGTGCGAACTGTTGAAAGCTTAGCCATAAAAAGCACTTCGCAACCCCATTGCTTTTAGAATGTGTTAAGAAAGATTACTTTTTTTCCTTTTGAAATAGTCATTCTCATTGAGTGGAAAGCGAAAATGAAACAGCTGTAATTACAAGTTAGTTCAAGTATTGTAATGTGAATATGAAAGTAGCTCCCCCTTTTCTCCCTGTAGTGACTGCAAAGCTAGTTTAATGAGGTGAACAGCAATTTTTAGGATTTTCTGTACTGCAGTTAATTGTTTCCCCATATTTTTTCTGTGCATGTGTGTTGGCAGAGAGTAAGATGAGTTGGTAAGGGAGTAGTACAGTGTTAGAGCTGGCACACAGTGCTGCTTCCAGTGCTTCAGGTTGAAGAGAGGCTACCCTGAGAGCTAATCCTCTACCATACACTGGCTACAATATTAGAACGGTTTGTTCTGCATTACTAACTGGGTACAATACCATTAAGCAGTTCAGACCGTTTCGTAAACTAGGTTCTTGCAGGGGTTCATCTGGGTAGGTTTGCCTGGGAAATCTACTTCTCATCAACACCTGGGCAGATCACCTTGGATGTTTTTCTTAAATTTTTTACAAAAACTGACATCATCCTAGTAGAGCAGCAGTGAATCATAACTCATCTGGATCATCGTTAAAGATCAGCATAGTTCTTTACCCCCTGAGACCGTTGACACCACAAGGGGATTGATGCTAGAAATTAAACTGGCAGCGTGATCCCAAATACAGTCTTTTTTGCATCATTACCAAAGTACATCATCCTGGAAGACATTACCTGCACCACCAAAGGGCTGTGTTGTCCTGAGGGTGCAGTGCACACTGTTGCAACTGGACCAGATCTCTTTGATATACAACGCCCAGGAGTTCTCCTTCTGTACAACATTGAGACGAAGGGAGAGAGGGGTGCTGGACTTCAGAGCCCACGACTCTGGGTAAGTCAGGAATTTCTCCTATCATTTATTAAATGATCTCAGCTGTTTTTAACCCCTTATGTGCTTGTTTCATAGCTGGTAACTTGTTGATACAAAACTCTCACCAGCATAGACCCTACCAAGACTTTGTTCCACCGGCATGACATTTATTTAGTCTTCTTTTCCTATCTGTCTCTTAGTCTAACCCTCCCCCAGTTCACTCTCTAAATCTGTTCACTGCCATTCCCATGGGGAGCCAATCTGCAAAATGTAAATTTGTGGCATTTAATACTGACCCACTTCTGCTGCTAACTCTGATATGGTTAAGATTCATCAGCTGCAAAATTGGTGCACGTTGTTTTGTCTGCTAAAATCGACCCTCTGCTAAAACTGTCTGTTCTGTGGTCTACAAAAATACACATAAAAGCTTAAAGCTTAAAAATATTTGAATTCAAACAGGAATAATAATAGTTACTATTGGATACTAGCATTTGTATTCCAGCATGTAGTCTTAATTTCCTTAAGGAAGTGATGTCTTTTGTGTCTGAAATGTTCTACATATGATCAGATCCAGTCATGTGGGGAGGAACCTGTGGCTTTTATTGTGAATGGATGCAAATCCAGGACCCATAGCTGCCTGAGACAGTATATGACTGGATTTTGATCTTGAAAGAATCCCTGGATGCCCCCCATCCTTCCCGCAGCACAATGACATTGTGTTTGTCCCTCTCTATCCCACTCCCTCCGTTCAGATCCTGGCCATGAGGTTTGATGCCTCGTTCCACTGACTGGAGACACTGGACCTAAATGGCGCAGCATGACTTTGTTCCTGCCTGGCTTAATTTCTCGACGCCTCAGCCCGCCAAGGTGAGAAGCGCACACTACGCTGCAATGACCTTGGACCTAGCCGCCTGACAGTTAGAACACTGCTGGACGCTTGAGTGTAGCGAGAACCTGCTTGCAGCAATGGGGTGAAACTAGGAATTCCTGCAATGGAAAAGTCTTTGTTTTAGGCAAAGTATGCCTGATTTGGGGCTCTCGATTGGCTCAGGCAGTGCAGGTTCTGGAAAGCAGGTGGAGCTTGATGATCCAGGTCGTGATGTTGAGTCTGGGTCATGTTACTATCCGACTGTGACTTTGATTCTCCAGGCAGTTGTGTGAAAATGGCTGAGCACTGCTAAAGTTAGAGTGGGCTTAGCCAATTAGGCTTCTTTCAGATCCTGGCAACAGAGCAACGCCTGTAGATTCGCAGGCACTTAAAGGCTGGCGGTGCAGTGGTGAGGGATCTGTTTCTCCCCCATTGGGCACTAAACCTCGGATACAGGGCCGTGTTGCTTATGATGTGTTGAAGGTGGGCAGGTAGAAGGAGTCTGTCTACACTTCCTCGTTCTGTCTTGTGTGCGGTTGCAGGGTTTGAAGCTATGAGTGAAGGTGTGGGAAGCACACATCTTAATGGTAATTGAGAACGAATGACGGGGAATGTCACCCTGCAATTAAATGTTTCTCTCAGGATCCTTAAATTGTAATTGGAGGTGATATCCATTTATTCTCACCATAAACATGGTTTAATATGTCACATCTCAATTAAAATGGCAAGGATGCTGAACAAACAAATATGCTAAATTACATAAAAGATGGTACAATCTTTAAGATCATATAGAGAAAGGCAGTTTTTTTCTGTCTTATTTTATATTCCTAATGTCTAGCATGAAGGAGGTACACTATATTATAACTGTATATTTAGTTGTTTTGTCTTGTGCATTGCCAGTTTTCAAGTTGGTTCTTTGTTTTTCTCACAGTTTTTAAACTTCCAGAAAATAAACTTCCCTTTGTGTATCAGTTAAGAGTAGACTTAGCAGCCTTGCTATAAACCTAAATTATTTACACTCAGTGCAGGGCTTGTGCTCTAAGTAGGGGCATTTCAGGTGACTGCCAAACAGCCAGATGGTCTGCCCTCACTCAATGCCTGTTTACAGTGAACTGTTCCGGATTCTATCCTAGAAATAGCAGGAATAAGTTTGGTCTTTATTTAACAGCTTTGTTTTAATCACAGTTCTTATTCCAAGTTAGGTTAACCTCGCAGTGGATATTCATTAATTCATGTTAAACTTGGCAGTTTTCGTTCTGGAGGACTGGTGTGTTGCAGGGTTTCATTCCAACAGTTCTTGGCAAGTTAAAACACATGGTTACTAGCTTAACTGAGTGAATGTAACAGCTCTTCAGGTGTAGCAGTTTTAAAGAGACTCAGACCCTCCAGTACCAGGATTAGAAACCTCTACTCTAAAATCTTAAAGCCCAGAAGTGAGATATGAGATCTGTTGCTTTGAATCTTCAAACGCACATGAATGGGACGGCCAGTAGTGCATCCGTTTCAATGACCCCAGGTGCGCTTTGTAGTACTGAAAAGTAAAATAAATTAAATTGGAGTCTTCAAAGGCAGCAGTTGCTTATGTTCATTGTTCCTTTCACAATATTGCAGGCTAGGAGAAATAGTACAGTGCTCTTGAGAATCAAATATTGTAGCAAAATGATATTCTGAATATTTCCATCTCCTGTGTCTTGTAACAAGATTTGAAACTGTTGCAATATAAAGCACAGGCACTCTTATCGAATAGCAAATTTTAAGATGCTAAATAATCAGTAGCATTTGTGACATTAGTGGTATATTTTGTATAGCTGCTTAATGCAAATGAAAAAAAGTATCAAACTGAACACTTTTGAAGTAATATATATTAACAACTCACTATGTAAGGTTATTTTTCTTCTCACTTAGTTGTTTTCCATGATTAAGCTGTGGAATTAAAATGTTGTGTAGTCAAAGTGTGTCATTTGTTGGTGCTTGGTATCTGCTACAGTGTGTTTTCATGATCTTAACACTTTCTCTGCTCAGGAGGGTGGGTTCGACACTTCTGCTATAGGAAATCATTTTTGTGGGTTGATATGAAAATATGTAATGAGCATAAAAAAACCTTACCACCTAAAACTGGAACAAAATCCGTCCTTCGGATGAGACGTAAAACCGAGGTCCTGACTCTCTGTGGTCATTAAAAATCCCATGGCATTTCTCAAAAAGAGTAGGGGTGTAACCCCGGGGTCCTGGCCAAATTTCCCATCGGCCTTTACCAATCATGGCCTCCTAATAATCCCCCTCTATGAATTGGTTTCATTACTCTGCTCTCCTCCCCACTGATAGCTGATGTGTGGTGAGCTTTCTGGCACACTATGGCTGCCGTCGCATCATCCAGGTGGATGCTGCACATTGGTGGTGGTGTAGGGGTGTCCCCATTACCTGTAAAGCGCTTTGAGTGGAGTGTCCAGAAAAGTGCTGTATAAGTGTAAGTAATTATTAAATTCAGATATCAGGAAAATGCCATTTATTTTCAGTCTGAAACTAAGCTATTAAGCTACTAAGCTTTGTTTCTCTTATTGCACGAGCAACAGTTACAGTTAAGGTTGATCAGTTAGTTAGCAGATCAATATCCTCTAATTGCATATTGTACATTTCTACGGACAATGACTATACAATATTGGCTGGTTTCGCCTGTAGCAGGCTTGTAGTGTCTGCTCAGAGTGCAGGAGGGCTGAGAGTTTGAGTCCCAGCTGGGAACAAGTGTTTAGCAGCCTGTCACTTGTTGGAGGATCTCATTCCCTCTCCCATATTCTTCCATTGCCATTGCAGTACCCTTCAGCCACCTTTGAGAAACATGGAGAGCACTTTCCCCGTGGAGATGGGAGGCCGGCAGTGAGCCGCCGCCGTCACAACTCCTCTGATGGCTTCTTCAACAACGGGCCCCTTCGGGCCCCTGCAGGTACAGCTCTCCTGCTCGGCCTGCTCCCCCTTCACCAGCTGTGACAGCGTGTTGGGGGCTGGCTCCCCTCACTGAACTGTCATCTGTCTGGAGTTAGATTATTCGATTTCCTGACCCACAGTTACAGTGTGTGCTCTTCTGCCTGTTGTTTCTTAAAAAGTAACAACACTTCACTATTTGGGGGCGGGGTGAAATTATTAAATACAGCGTCTTGCCAAAGTGTTCAGGCCCTTTAAAAGTTTTCAAATGTTGCTGGATTGCAAATGATAGTTGCATATCTTTTTCCAATCAGTATTTTTATTACAAAAAGATACCTTATACAGAAGTATATTGCTTGCATAAGTATTCAGACCCCTATGCTCTGGCAGCACTACGTTTACACAGGTGAAAGAAATTGCCCTAACGAGGATATAATAACCTTACCATTGGCTTCTGCCTGTGTACCATTGAAGTGCCTGTCACATTTACTGGATTAAAACCCCAGTCTGTTTAGGGATCATTGAGGCGGTGAATCCGGAGGGAAGGTACAAAAATTAAAAAGAGCATTCTAGAAATAAAGTGATAAAAATACATAGGTTAGGAAATTAGGATACAAAAAATCAAAGTGAGCACTGTTGGCTCAATAATAAGTGGAAGCTGCATCATACCACCCAGACAATGCCTAGAAAAGACCGTTTCTCAGAACTCAGAATTCCCTCACAAACCTCCTGCTTGTCTGGAGTCACCATGAGGCCAACACTCACTTTGAAAGACCTTGTGAAAGTTCAGTGGCTGAGAGTGGAGTGAAGGTGCATCAGTCAACTAAGAACCCCGTTAAAGCCCATCTGGAGTTTGCCAGACAGCATGAAAGTAATCTAAAATCTAAAATTTCAGTAGGCGTTTTGTGGTCAGATGGAACCAAGATAGAGTTTTTTGGGCAAACTTTGTGTGGCACAAACCTAACACTGCCCCTACCTCAAAAACCACTATCCCTACAGAGGGCTTAACAGCCAAAATGGTGGTCTACTTTGCAGCCTGGAATAAACCTTTACTTGTTCCTTACTAGCCTACACTCACTGACACAGCTCCCCACTTGAACCCATGTCTTGAAATGTCATTCCTTCACGTCTGTCTAAGGCGATGGCTGGCAGCAGCCGTCTCTGCTCCGTCATGATTCCGTGGACTTGGGCGTGTCGAAGGGCGGCCACGGTGGGCTGGTCGGCGGGCAGGGCTGGAAGGAGGCATCCAGCTGGCACGGCACGCCGCGAGGGCAGGAGGTCGTGACGTCTCACCCCCACCAGCACCATCACAACCGCCACCAGAAACGGGGGGGCGACCGGGACAGGGCAGGGGGCCACCGGCAGCGCAATGGCAACTTCCACCCCCGCAAGGGCCCTGCCTTCCAGGACAAGATCCCTGCCGACGCCCGGGACGAGCGCAAGGACAGCAAGGAGGAGAAGCTGAAGTTTGTGGAAGAAGATTTTGTGAGTGCCGTCCTTCATCCCGAATTTGTTCTTGTGTGAGGGGAGTGGCTGGGCTTTTAATGACGCTTGCGCTGTAGAAGAGTGAGGACATGGCGGACGATGGTGCAAGTCTTTGACCTATTGAGTGATTTGATTTTTATCTCTTTCCTAGCAAGCCAAACCTTTAGGCCAGGGCTCCCTAGTCCTGGTTCTGGGGAACCTGCAGGTCTACAGTTTTTAGTTTCAGCTGAAACAGCTGCTTACTGGCTTAATCTGACAAGTTTCTCCCAGCTCTTCTTGTGCAGTTGCTGTGTAGACACAGTAGATCTTCCCAACCCGGACTGGGGACTCAGGCCCTTTAGACTAGTGTGGTACTGTTATGCTCATGATGTCTGAATGGATGCAGTTCTGTGTATGACCACTAGGTGCCACAAGCCACACAACTAACAGAAAGTGACAGTATGCCAAAAATGTGTTGTGATGCGCAGGAAGAAAGTTTCTTTCAAAAAACAATTTGACATTGTTTCTTTAATGTTTATTTTTTTGCTCATTTCTATAATTTATCTTTAACAGCCCTCTCTTAACCCAGAAGCAACTGGAAAGTCAGCAAGCCAGATGCGGGCAATGGGAGCTCCGGCAGGAGTATGGGGTGAGTGCTGAGTTGCTCCTTTACTTGCAGAAATAAAGCTATTTATTATAATATAGTTATTTATAATCCTCTTGTTAAACCAAGATTAAACCAGCTTATCATTGAGCACTTGTATTTCTGTTAAACCACTGTTCTGTTAGGAAGTGGCATAGCTGGGATTTGAGCCTGCAACCTCCAACCTGCTGTACGTCATACAGTTGTAGTTGATGAACCAATGTGCTTGAGCCATGAATTGATTTATATGTCTGTGACTCTGAAAATCAGTTGTAGTACCAACTAGTACCATACCAACCAGTATCATGATGCTTTTGCCAGTTGAGTCCTGTATATTGTTTTGTATATGGAGTGAATGTCCAGTGTCTGTTTTGCTCTTTCCAGAGAACCCCCCTAGTGCCAAGCAGACAGTTTCCAAGATGCTGGTCATCAAGAAGGTTTCAAAAGAAGACCCCTGTGCTGCTTTCTCTGCAGGGTTTGCAACCACAGGACCCCTCCCTGCCAATGGCAACAAAGTTCCCATCACTGGACCCAGCGTTTACAAGAACCTGGTACCCAAGCCAGCTGCAGCCCCTGCTAAGGTAGAAGCCCTTTCTGCTTGAAACCCCTGTTTGTTTTTCCTAAATGTCTCTGTATCAGAAATACGCCAGGAAGTCATACATTGAAATCCACTGTTGCTCAAGACCTCCAAGAGACTCGGGGCTAGCGATCCTGGTTGCTATGTGTCAGTTGATTTCCTCTTTTTCCTCTCCTTTTGTCACAGACAGGTCCATGGAAACCCAATGGAAGGGAAAATAAACCGGGTTCGCATTTCCCCGGCCGGGACTCTGCCTTCACCAGCCCTGTCTCTGTAACCAAACCCATGACTCCGGTCAGCAGCACCCCTCACCCAGCCCCCAAGGAGGTAGGGCAGTATCAGCCAAGGGAGGAATTGTAAAGGAATAAGGGGGGACAGGAGAAGAGCATGGTATTCCCCTGTTTTCGAATGATATCTGATGGTGTTTAAGACCTTCTTTTTACTACCTCAGCCATTTTTTTTGTGCCATTGCTGGACTGGTGTGTTGGAAGAGTATAGCCAGACCTGTGCTGCTAGATGGTACCTGCAAAGACTATTGAATTCTCAGCATTTTAATCTTTCAGATACTCTTAAATTTTGTAGTAGCTGCAGCAGTTACTTTTATCTGAAAAGTTCTTAATCTAAGATAACAGTATTTGATCCTGCTCTCAAGATTGATACTTTTGTGTTTGATGTTTGACTTGTGACTGTTTCATTGAAATCTGTGGAGTAGTGATTCGATTTTGATACCTCACTGGACTGAAACTGGATTACTCCATTTATTTTAAACTTTTAAGTGAAGCAATCCACCAGAGGCTATGTGACCTGCTGCTGACGTTATCGGTCAGATGAAAACTAAGCCATAGAGAAGTGGCTGATGCAAAGCAAAATACCAGTGGAGGAGAAGCACCCTTATCATACAGAACTGAGGATCCACCAACACAGTGCCAGTTTCACTCTTCTGTACATCATTCATATACATTAGTATAAACCTGCTTGGTGACTAAAAAACCCTTTAAATTGTCATAATGAGCTTCAAAAAAGAGAACCATTATCTTCTTCCATCCCCATTTTACTTATACCACTTCACCTTCAGTGAATTCTCTAATTTCCCTGTTTGTTCTGCTTCACTTAACCCAGGTACTCAGACCTCCATCCTGCTGCTCTTTCTTTTTGCCCAGTACATTTCAAATGTTCCATCTAAATTCAGGTGAACTGACCTCAAAGCATGGATTTCTGCAATGAGGGTCCATGGCACTGAGCCCGTTACAGAAGATGCCCTCACCCCCTTGAAACTCAGAGCCCGGCCCTTTGACGTAGCTGAGTTCACTGTTGTCTTGGGAGTGGCACCATGTCTGCTCTGAGCTCACGAGTGACAGGGCCAGGCAGAACTGTATACCCTTTACGTAACCCAAACACTAGAGAGTTCTGTGGGTGCACAGATGTTGCAGGGCGCTCCTCCATTTTGGCCTGGAGTGAAGGAAAAGGTATATACCTAATGACCTAGCAGGCTGGAGTTGTGGTTTTTCTGCAGTCGTTCCACAAAGGATTCTGTTCACCATCTCAGTCCAGAAAAACGTCATTAGGTGCCCGTTGTTACACCATGGATCATCAGATATAAATGGCGAATTTTTTGTAGGATATGTCTATGATCCTCACTATTTACCAATCTGCCAGCAGTTAGCCTTTGTGGTAGTATTTTTAATATGCCCTGCTGTATAAATTTTAGTGGTTAAAAGGTTGCAAAATGCCTTTAGAAACATCACCCTTAGTCCAGTCATGTTTATGGGTCCTCCCTCCTGCCCCCAGATGCCCTCTAGCACCACCCCACCTATTGACATCACTCCTTCGCGACTCAAGCTGATGCGCCGTGGTACCGACCGCAAGAGTGAGTTCCTACGAACGTTGAAGGACGAGAGGAATGGAGAGCTGCCCACCTGTCACAGCCCTGGAGCACCTGGAGAGGTAAAGTGCAGAGAATCTGTGTGAAAGCCCCAAGTCCTTGGTTTCTATGTTCTAACCAAATTTGGAATTAAAGCTTATCCATATCTCTAAACCTAATTGTAGTCATGCCCAAAATCCTAACCGTGACACTAGACTTAGCTTTCACCCTGAAATTAGGCAGAGGAAAGACTTGAATTGATAGTCAGGCCCTTGATACGTTCCATGCTGGACAGGCTGTTAATACTGACTTTAGGATGCTTTCCTGGGGTACCACCTAACTCATACTGAAATCCATGGCGAAAGCCCTTCCAGGTCACCACAGTTTTGATCTTCTTTCCAGGGTGAGAGTAGCACACCTGAACCCAAGGAAGAGGACAGTGAGGGACACTGCCATGAGAACGGCATCACTTTATCCTTCAGTGATTCGGACACTGACCATCTGTCCAGCTCCCTGGAAGCAGAGCACAGGTAACATCCTGTAGCTCTCTCACAAACACATGCATTCAAGCATGAGGCTTCTTTTATCCTGTGTTGTAGGAGAACAATCCATGATGTTATCTATTATTTGTTTTAAGTATGATTTCATGTTTGTGTAGTATAGTGTTTCCATGTTATTGATCTCTTATTAAGGTAACTTTGCATATTAGTTCATAAAGAAGATCCGGCACTGTTTACCATACAAAACGGTTCTAGTTTAACCCCTCATATGGCTACTCTCTGGTCTGCGATTCACCAGCTTCCTGAGCAAATTAAAAAAAACAAGACATTGTAAACATGTACACAAAATGGGAAACACGTTAAAGGAAAAAACAATGGAAAAAATTGAGATATTCTAATATATATAGATTAGATATATGAAGATACAAAATAAATACCTAAAAACACTTGGAATTAAATTATAACAAGGCTTGTTTTTGTACTTTTTTTGTTTTTGTAATGCCAAAACACATTGCAGTCACTGATGCCAGTTTTTTTTTAAAAAAAGGAATGTACGTTCAACAAGTAAGTCAGAAATGATGAGCTATTGACTTTCTTGCTGCTCTGCTTGCACTGTGTCCAGGTAATCCTCATGTTCATAGTGCAGCAGTTCTATGTTTGGATTTTCACAAAAATAGACTATTGTTAAAGAATGGAGAAAAAATGTGTAGTGCTTATTAATGTTCTTGTTAGGGCTGCTTTGGAAAAAGGCTGTTTAGCACATCCTGGATGGATACTGTAGAAACTGAAGTTAAAACATTAAGATTCATGGCAAACATGGATTTTTTTATTTTTTTATAATGACAGTTTTCATATTGCTTCCCTCACATTTCTGCAGGTTAAGCCCATGTCCCTTACATGGTTGTACAGAGGTAGAGGTGTAAAATGTGTGTGGGCTGTGGAGTACTGGTTAGAGTAATGAAAACACAGCTGGTAGCCTGTGGGTTGGAGTCCCCTGTTGCAGACTCTACTTTTGTACCCTTGAGCAAAACAAATAGGGACCAGCATATCTGGGGTTAAGTCACACAGACTTGAGTCACATCCACTGCCTTCACTTAATGCTGTAGAAACTGGGATAAGTTCCAGTGCATATAGCACCTCTAAGGGCTCTGATATTGTTTTAAATTAAATATGTAAGACAGACTCAATATTGATTGTATTGGATTTATGCATGCAATTAAATTCATGTTATTAAATGTAATAGTGTAAAAGTTTTACATTTCGAAGAGGCAAAAGCTTTAAAAGGCCATTACGATTTAGGCCAGAAATGGGGGGGTTGTCAGCTTTGTAATTTAAGAACTGAGATAAAGTAAGCGTTCTTCTTTGCCTTCTGTTTCCTGTTAGGTTATTGAAGTCTATGGGTTGGCAGGAGTACCCAGAGAATGATGACAACTTCCAGCCCTTAACTGAGGATGAGCTGAAAGAATTTCAGGCTAAAACGGAGCAGGTGAGTGAAAGCCTCTTTGGAAAAATAACTAAACAAAAAGACTTAATATGAATGAAAAATCAAATGATTAAGGCCCAACGAAGGTGATACTTTAGTGTACTTCAATCCTGAGGTGGTAAGGTTTTGAGAACAGAAGAACATAGGTCATATAAAGTTCTAACGTGAGCAGGTTTTAGAAAAAAGACGAGTAACTGACTGTTAGTACGTTAACAGCGCACAACAGATTTTGGGATATCTCGTTCATAACCATAATAAATCCATAGTAGAAAAATGCTGCGTTACACCTTACATCTTCCTCTGTTGGGTGACCTATAGCTGAAGAAGAATGGCCTTGGGAAGAATGGTGTTCTACTGAAGCCCCGCGGTGTGGCCCTGCAGTTTGCTCCCTGGAGAAGCACTTTGGATGTGGGGCTGGACGAGGGCTCGGAGTCCGAAACGAGCAGTAGCCAGACCTCCGATGATGATGATACCTAATGTGGCTTTAAAAGATTTCATTTTTTTTAATACATGGTTTTAATTTTTTTCCATGCACAAGGGAAACCAATCATATCCCACTGAACGATAACATTCTGGCTTGTATAGCTTTTTTTTGTACCTCTCTTTGTAGCCCCATTTTTTCCTGCTTCACAGACCTAAATACAAGCAAACAGAAGAAGGGCAATGCACATTAGATTCTGCTAAAAACAAGAATGACTAATTGAATTAAAAATCAAAGAATTGAATGACTTGAGTTCCTGACAAACTGAGATGTAACAAAACTGGCTTTGACACATCTTTTTGCAACAATCCGTAGTGTTAGCAGTGTGATGAGGCAATCATCAGTAATGAATATTGATGTTATTCTAAGTCCCTCATTAAAAATGCGGTGGTTCAATTTGTGCAGCTGGGATGTTTGTCTGTGGTAGAGTATTAAAAAAAGAAAGATCTGGCAAGTACTGTACAGTGTGGCAGCTATTGAGAGAAACAATCACTATTTGAAAACCTGTAAGGGAGATAAAATCTGACCCCATATTTCTCAAGTGTCACATGTGTGACTCCTTCATGCTGATTTGTCATTCACACCAGATATTCTCGTCAATTTCATTTTAATCCACATCTAACAGCACACTGTTTCTGTCTTTCAGTACAACAAACAGTGCCTCACTGTTTTCTTCACAAGCCCGTGATAGTCTTGTCTCACTCTCACTAATCAGATTATACCTGAATCTGTTCTCCAGATGTGTTGAGGACATATAAAAAAATATTAAACAGACCTTGACTGTAAAGCTAAGAGTGGTTTAGACTAGAAAATAAGCAGATAGCCAGGATGAGGCCAAGTTATTTGCTTAGGTAACCATAAAGGGCAGAATTAATAACCAGTGAGAAAATGTATACTCATCCTTCTGATGACAAATATTATACATATTATATGAAAGGAACCAGTGAAATTGACAGTTTTAAAATGCTTGCTATATTGCTATAGCAATTCATGACAAGGGGAATGTACTTTAAAGTAATTAATGTATTTGATGTAATAGGATCATAGCTCAACTTGATACCAAAGGCAACGTGGCAGCCTAGCAATAGATTGCATGGCGAGGACCATTGTAGAACTGAATCTGAGAATCAAATTTTGCCAAATTTTTAATAGGCGATTCTGACGGTTTTGGATTCTTTCATTTCAGATCATCAGGGAGGTAAACATCCACAGAGGACTTTCAACTATATTTACAGGCCTACACTGACACCTTGTTTTGCACTTGTGCAAGCTGTTACTTCTTTAAAATTATGATATTTAAAATTCTCAGAGATGTAAACCATTTCTGCAGTGGAGACTCACTCATCCCAGTTTGTACATCCATTTATAATGAGGGACTACATTATTTTAAATAATGCTAATAACCAGATTTATTTTTTGTTGTTGGAAGGGTATAAAAGGCTTTGTCACTTACCTTACATTTTACTTTATTTTGGTACAGCTGTAAAGTTTCCACAGAAATAGGCTTTGTTTTTGCATTTTTTGTTCTGTTCCTGCAGCCTTGATATTCAGGGTGGATTGTAAAATATAAAAAATTTTGTGAGTTTTCGAAGATTAAGATTATTTTGATAACATTATTTACAGATTTGAAAAGATAAAAAAGGGTTTCATGTATGGAATCATCTGTATGAGAAGTAGAAAAAAACTACTGCATCAGAAAAGAAAAAAACTTGGAATAAATATTTTGCATCAGTTTGCCAAACGCGTCTCATTCTGCTTGTTACTCATAAGTGAAACAGGAGAGCGTCCTGTATTCTAACACTGGAAGGGATATCATATCGCACAAAAGTTCTCAAGTGAAAACTGAAAGTTTAAGTGTACCGAGTCTGTTAAAATTCAAATTAGGTCGTGTCAGTCCAGGTTTTGGTTGTTTTTTTTTATATTTATATTTTAAAAAATATTTAACATTTATTAACTCAACATATCTGAAATATGATCTGTAACTATATGAGCTTTTGAGTTGTCTATTATTGTTCTTAAGCAACCGAAAAGTGCATTTTTTTTAGGATCAGAAAACCATTAAAAAGGTCTAATCAGTTTCTCTATTCAGTTGAGCAGCCGTGGTTTTTGCTGAAATGATCATTGGTAGATTTCCGTTTCCGGGCCACCCTACACGAGTGGGGTCTCACTGATGACCCAATTTGCGAATGGGGCGACGGCAAGGAGCAGACGGCCGACCACATTCTATACTCCTGCCCTAGCTTCAGATGCCCCGGCAACTTCACCGATTTGGATGATGCCAGCCGCGACTGGCTGAGGCACCTGACTGTGACAATATAACTGTCACTTCTGCATGTTAAGCTCATACGAATAATAATAATTGGTTGTTGTGAAGAGCTTTCCTAAAGCACGCATCACCTTAGTGTTCAAATCAGTTCAGGAAATCTTCTATATCTGCTGCAATTACCGGGGTAAAGTTAGCTTGAAGTTCGAAAATTCAGTGCTACCGCATCAGTTGTAGTACCAGGCTACTCGCCTGTAGCGTTTACACAAAACCTCTTAGAGTTGCGAGAATACTTCCTTTGTGTATAAAATACATTGTGAATGCTTTCTCAGCATCTACTTTTTCGTTTTTATGATATTTTTTTGACCAAGCACGAATATTCTTTTGTCCATATCTTCGCAATGGAAGCACAGAACGCCTTCAAACGAAATGCATTTTAAAGACCACGACTTGTGGATATTTCCACAGCCTTTACATCAAACTATCAGTGAGCTAATTATCTTTTTTTTAAACCTCCGTTTTTTCATTGATGCGTAATTACACACAAACCGGAACCTGGGGGACCGCCGTGTGTACACGTTCACAACGCGAGAAATACTGTTCAATACGGCTTCGTGCGGAAAAAAACCCGTATATGACCATAGGAAGCAGAACGGCGCAGTCTCCAATTACCCAGACTGTAATCACGGGAATAAAGCTTTGTTTGATTTCTAAAACCCTTCCTTTACGTCCTGTTTTCATTCAGGTAAGGGTCAACTATATTGACAATACTACTGACAGCAGGAAGATTAAAATATTCTTTACTCAGCAGCTTATTAAAAACAGCTCCCATGATGTTCTAACCGACTTTTTACACAGAACACTGACACAGCTTTGTGTTCTGAATCTCTTTTTCTCGTGCTTTTATTTAATGTGGCACAATGCACTGGGATAGGGGTATGGACCAAATCAGCGTCTGTATGGTAGGGACTAGGAGACAGTAACCAGCAAACATTACAGGCAGCACCTGCGTGACTGGACTGCGGCTTTCAGGTGATCTCAGTTACGCACCGCAAATGGTAAGAAAGAAAGATCTGCGTAATATATACGAATTGAATGCCCTCTTCAAAGTTAGTGATTAGAAAAATTGTGTGAAAAATAAACTGGAAGCTTATGTCGGGATGTAGATGCGTTTTTAAACCCGCAGTTAAATATTATTGTCGGTTGCAAATGGTTTTCGATAATTAAAAGACGACCTTTCCAGGGCCATTTAGTGTTCATAAACTTTTACCATAAGGGCATGTGCAAAAGGAACAGGTTATACTTTGAAGCAATAACAAGTACTTCTGCGTATTTAAAAGTGATCTTTTACGACATTTTCACATTAATATTAATTTTAAAAATTAATAAAAATGATATTTTCAGGATTTATTATTTTACACGCAACTATATAATAAAACCAGTTACGTTCCACGCTGAAAGTAAGAGGAGCACAAACTTTCGACTGATAACGTCTTCTTCATCTGAGAGCTCACATTGCAGCCAACTAACCTACTGCTAGAATAATATATTTTTATTTTAAACGTCTTCTAACGTATTAAATATGTTTTGCATATTTTTTTTCGCCGGCGCTTGATCTCGGAAGATAAATTGTGCATTACAATTTTAATCATTATTAAGCAGACGTTGAATCGTTTTCATTTCAGCAATGGGTATGGAGGAGTTCCACTGACTTGTAAGCTTCCAGATGTTCAAATAGAATCGTTGACGACCCTTTGATTTAAGCCTGGAGTTCAAATAAGGAACAATGTCCGAGCTGGGGGAGTTCCGCTGTCAGAACTGCAACATGGTTTTCCGTTCGCCAGGCCTGCTGGAAAAACACAGGAAACGTTTTTGCATCGGCAGCGATATCGGGGACCCCTTTCTCTTACACCGCAGATACGCGGAATCCCTGGAGAAGGACGAGAGAAACAGATACTCCTGGAGAGGAAGGGAGCCCCTCAGGACACAGACCCCAGACTTCATAAGGGTAAACCTAACGGATGTGTAGAACAGGTGTCTAGGTGGTCTCGGGCTGGACACTTTTTCTTAACCAAAACGAAAAGTGTTCTCGTTTCCTGTTTCCCCGGCCTTTCCAAGTCTGTACGGAGACTGTTTAAAATCTCCACGATCAATGAGACCAGTTCCTTTTACACCTACTTGCAAAGACACTTTTACCTTCTACATTTCAGATCTGTGAATTTCACTTTAAAGTTGTTAAAGGATCATTTTCCTTATACAAAATTAGATAATTTATTTCTTTTAGCTATATTAAGGGACAGTGAAAGTTTTCCATGTCTTTGTTACTCTGTTTTGGACAGCTTTGGGGTGGGAGTCTATGTACCAAGCCAAGCCAGGTGTGTTGTCATCTCCTTGGTAACAGCCATTAGCACAGGTTGTTGGGTGTCTGCAGTTGTAAACCTTGTGCCATGTCAGGCAGCGTTGATAAGATTGAGATCATGAGAGATATATAATAATCAGATTTGCCTCTCACCTAACCTCACAACAGTTCCTATATCACAACTTCATAAAAGTTAGCTGATGGAATTTTTTCCATTTTATTCAGACAGTGCAGAAACGTTACCTGCCAAAAAGCTTGTTTTTAGTTTTCTGCATATTTAGATTCTCAAAAATTCTGGAAACAACAGTGTCTTTGTAATTGCATGTATTTTATTTTGTGAGTGAGCAGCATTACAAGAACAAATTCTCTTGTGGGTGGTTAGTAGCATTATTCCTGCACTGTTCATTTACAGAATTCGTTTAATTAAAATGTGTATTGGAGTCCCACGCCTAGACTAGCAGAAATGAATTATTAGAAAGTTGACTTCCCGGTGTGTGTGGAGTGTGGTGCGCTGTCTCCTGTGTTAGTCCACGCTGTATCGTCACTCGGCTCACCGTGCTGAATTCTGCCTGCAGCTCAGGGAGCAGAGGACCGTGCTGGAGAGCCCGAGGCAGCGGGAGGAGAGAGCCGCACACAGAGAGCCCCAGGGCAGCTTGTCCGACAGCCTGGCTCTGAGGCAGCTGACCGATGAGGTAAGCTCTGTCTCCGGGCCGGAAACCATTGTGTGGGACACTCCTATTGTAGAGGTGCACGCAGGGTAGTGGATGAGTTTTTACATCTAAAATCTCTGTCTACTGCATGTGCAAAGTACTTGGGATCCCTTGCAAAATCAGATCACAATGATTAATACTAAAGAGTTATATACATTTGAGCACGTTTAATGAATATGTAGGTATAGTGAGATATGATCTAACCAGCTTGGCTGAGGGTCAGCTCCCTGGCCATAGGATATTGGATGGGACCCCCATGCCGAGTGGAATTTGCCAGTTGGTTTCAGGAAATGTCACTGGGAATAATTATGATTTCAGTAGCTCAGTTAGATCCTACTGAATATGACAGAAGACGAATATGGGTACAGTGTTTGGCGAGGCTGAGGTCAGTAGCCTGCCCAACCCCTTCCTCCTGCCCCATTGTTGTATGCAGTGAGCTAGGGAGTCTGCTGTAGGGTGTTGATGGGGATGCAGGTGGAATTGTGAAAGAGATACAGATATTTCTATTAGAATTTATGTTATAATCCCATTGAGAAGAACTAGCATGAAAGTGACTTGGTTGTCTTCATCCCACTAGAACTTCAGTTTAGAACTATTATTATTATTATTATTATTATTATTATTATTATTATTATTATTATGTGGCAGTGGTAACTCATGAGGTCAGTAAGCAGCACAGTAGTACAGATGCTGATTTTTACAAACACTGCTTTAGTCTGATGTTCAGGGATATCAACACAGGCTGACAGTATGCTTGGGTTAGTGCTTTGCTTTGGTTTCCAGAAAGCAGCTGGCACCCTTTCTGTCGTTTCTTTTTTCAGGAGCCCTTGTAATCCCAGTGAGATGAATGAAAGTTGTCTTCTTTGTGACTCTCCAGTTCCACAGGCTGAGGGTGTCCCTTGAGGAGAGCATGCCCACTCTCCCCACCTGGGCTGAGAGGGCCGAGAGAGATCATGCGAACACATGGGCCCAGCCTGGACCCAGCATGAGCCCACGGAGGAACTGGGAACACATGGAACGAGTACGAGAGGTGGCAGAGACACATGGCCGACACCTAGCGGATATCCAGGCCCGGAACCATGAGCTGGAGCTGCAGAGAGAAGGTACAGGTTTGTTGTAGGAATAACAGAAATGATGAGGAGAGCAGTCTTCTTTTCCCTTTACACTATATGGTTCTGCTGCACTACAGATTATAAAAATAATAATTAAGAATAATTGCTTGCACTTCTATAGTGCTTTTCTGGACACTCAACTCAAAGCGTTTAACAGGTAATGGGGACTCCACTCCACCACCACCAATGTGCAGCCCCACCTGGATGATGCGACGGCAGCCATAGTGCGCTAGAACACTCACCACACATCAGCTATTAGTGGGAGGAGAGCAGAGTAATGAAGCCAATTCATAGATGGGGATTATTAGGAGGCCATGATTGGTAAATTCCTAAGGTCACTGGAAATGTTCTATTTCACAGTTATTATATCAAAAAATCAAATACATGTTCAATGATAGATATGACAAAATGCATATAAACCCCAGGACTTTTAAACAGAAAAGAAGGATACATTTGTATGCAAACATACTTGTGAATTACAGTCCTCTTTGAATTATTTTTGCATTTAAGAACAAGGCTAATCCTGCATTAGCAAGTAATAACTTTACAAAATTCTGTTTTTAAATACTTATTTTGTTGCATAAACATATTGCAGTTTGTGTAAATGTGAAGGACTTGCAACCAAATCTAAAACTTTCAATCATTCAATCTCTGAACCTTTAAAACACACAATCTCGTGTCTTTAAGAGATCTGTGTGCCTCTCTGGATTTTTACAGGGGGCACAAGCTGTGTTGAGCGAGCTCCTCTTGTTTCTGGCTTTCCTGTGTGTTAGTAATTGTATGTTTTGTGTCTGCCAGAGATTCAGCAAAGGCTGTCTGAGCTCTCAGCCAAGGACAGTGCTGCAGGCCACATTGAGGGCATGCTTCAGGAGCTGAGAGCCCAGGAGGAGAGGAATGAGTGGGCACTGCACGAGCTGAGAGAGCAGATCGAAGCACTGCACGGCCAGCAGGGGTGAGAGAGGGGCAGGGGAGAGCCGGAGAGAGCAAAGAGCAGAGGACAGGCTGTGAAGAGTAATGCAGGAAAGAAAGGCGAGACCGGAGAGCTCGATGTGAGAGAGGAAAGCAGTGAGAACTCCAGCATACAGGAAATATTATCTCAGAGGTGGAACAAAACGGAAAAAAAGGATGTGTGAGAGGCTGTGAAGGAAAAGGTGAGTGCAGTAAGGTGAGGAGAAGGAGAGGTAAATAAGATTAAAACACAAGTACAAGCCGTTTTCCATGAAGGGGTCAGGAACAATTTAAAAATCTTGCCTTTGGAAAGGCATTTGCACAACTTTCTACCGATATTTCTTTCACAAAGGACTAAAGCAGCTCCTCCCAAGGCCGAAACCACCAACCCTATAATTCAACAAGGCAAGAAGGAACAGCACCAGCATATCTCTTTTGATTTCATTGCATCTGGAGACGGCCCCCTGTCCACTCAGATCAGGTGAGAAATTCTTGGCCCAGGAGCTGTCATACTAAATGAGAGGACTTCCTGTTTCGTTCAGCTGCACCCAGTTTACAGACGCCTGAGCAAAGGTGTGAGTGAAGACTGCAGGGTGTCCCACTTTTGTGCTGAACTGTGTTTAAGGCCTGCTGGATTAGGCTGTCTCATCTGCTCTGTTTGTGCTGGGATTGGTAGGGCTCTAAGGCTGGCCTATATGCAGTCTGGTGGTGCTGATCCTGCGATTCTGGCCCAGATGCACGACCTGCAGGCAGAAGCACATACCCTGGAACGGGCCGGGCCCAAAGCGGAAAACCGGCAAAAAAAGAGGAGTGAGTATTCCCCGTGACCTGATCTCACACACTCCTTTGGGAGGTGGTGTGTCTGGCGTGAGCTCCTGGGAGTTGCGCAGGAAGGCAGACTGCCCCTTGCCCAGAGCCTTAGCGCGTCTGTCTGTGTGTCTCCCCTAGGAGGGGAATTCCGCCCACGGGGGCTGGACTCGGAGCTGCTGGCTGTGGAGCGCGAGAACCAACGTCTGGAGGAGGAGATCCTGAGACTGCAGCTGAACCGGGAGAGACGGGGGGAGGAGGGTAGGGCTGCTTCACTCAGACTTGGTCCCGGGCCCTGAACTAAACCCCCATGATTCCATTTTGTTAATCATTGGTGATGAAACACATTACCCGTTCAGAACAAAATGGTTGACATACGAACACATGCGTCTTTGTCTGATTTTAGATTTGTTCCCCTTAGTACTTGTACATAAGTCGCAAGGTGGCCTAGAGGAACACCCTATGAGCTACTATATTTTTTTAAATAAAGTAATTGTCTGAAAGATGGTTTGGTCTCATTTATCCTGCTTTCTTCAAACTTTGTTTGCTAGGGTCTAAATTTTCCATTAGATATGTGAACACATTCAAACAGGCAGTAAAAGGAAATTTTTATCCTTGAAGCTGAATTACGTCTTCAGCCAGCAGCAATTTCTAGTCGTTTTTGGGAGGAACAGTCAGCACCGTGATAATATATATGAAATATGACACGATACACAGCCTTTGTACAGATGTATTAGGGTGGGGTAATGTCCAACATATTATGGCCTTAGACATTTTGTAAAAAAAGGGTGAAAAAACACATTCCTTTAACAAAAAAGTGTGAATATAGATTTGATGAATAACTCGCTCATCAACAGCGGACCTGGAGAGATGTGATTCTTGCTAGAGCAATGTGGTTTACATTCGGTCTCACAGAGACTCCTGGGTTGAGGAGCCAGCGAGGTGGGAAGTAATGGAGTTTGTATTCTGCAAACACAGAAGGCTGCTGTCAGTGTGGTGGGTGAGATCCTCAGACTGGTTTGAAGATGCGAGAGCAAGTGGGCTTGAACGCACGCTGTGCTCCGGCCCAGTTCTGACGGCATGCCTGTGTGTGTGTGTGTGTGTTTGTTTCAGAGGCGACTGGCGCAGCCCTCCTGGAGATGCAGGGAGAGCACGTGCGCCAGGTGGCGGCTGTGCAGCGGGAGATCGAGAGTCTGCGGAGAGACCTGGAGAGAGCCCCCCGCTGCGGAGGGCCGCCTCCCCCTCCCCCTCCCCCCCCGCCCCCTCTCCTCCTGCCTCCCCCTCTGCGCGCCCCTGGGAGACTCGGGCACCCCCTTGCACCCCCGGTCACGGTTAGCCCCTCTCTTCCCCCTCACCAGCAGGCAGTTTCAGTGCCACGCAGAGAGCTGAGCAGAAATAAACTGACTTAACTCTTCACAACATCATTGACACCTTGGGCACATGCGGTGATTACAGGCTATAGAAATGGCAAAGGAACAAGTAAAAGGTTTATTCCATGCTGGAAAGAGAAGAGTGTGACACCCAAAGAAGGCTCCACAGCCAAAACTTTGTGTTTCTTCTCTTTTCAGCATGGAATAAACCTTTTACTTGTTCCTTTGCATTCTACGCATGCTGACGCAGCTGCCTACTTGAACTACCATAGAAATGGCAAGCTTACTAAATGTAATCACATTTCACGGTATAGTGTAGTGAAGATAAGGGAAAACTTAATTTAACTAAGTGAGAGATCTTTTTTAAACCCTGACAGGAGGTCATGGTCATTTCTTAACTAGTGTCTAAAAGGAGCTTTGGCTATAATACCTTCACTGCCTGTCTCTCAGGAAGCAGCGAGGCCTCAGACCCCCTTGATAGGCACACATGTCCTGGACCCCCTTGAAGCCCTGGGCCCAGCACCATACGACCCTGCGTAAGTTTCCTGTTCATTTCCATGGAGTCGGGCTGTTAGTCTTCTGTGTTTTTGCGCGGTCCACTCTGGAGATCTGTGCTGTGTCTTGGTGCCGCGGGACCTGATTCGGTGTACTGTCTGTGTGCAGGGCGGGGTTTGTGATCTTCTATGACTTCATCCTGGGCCTGGAGCCCACTCTGCGGATGGCACGCCTGGTTGTGGGACTCTACTCTGGGGGCCAGAAAATGGGCAGGCTGTCGCCCCTGCCAGTGGTGTACTGTGAAGCAGGAGGGGCATTGCCCTATGTCACTGGCGGGCACCAAGGAAACATTGCCACCCTGTCTGTCAAGCAGCCTGTGCCCAGGTAACACACACTGCCTCACAGAGCTTATTCGTACCGACCCTTCATACACTCCATTGTTTTCATGCAGATTGAAGCAATGGATTTTGTCACAACAATTGTACAAAATCTGCCTGCAATTGATTTTGTTCAGCCCAGAGTTAAGACACTGTTTATTGATACTTTGAGTTTAAGATTATTCCCAACGGGGACATAATGCATCACACATGACATCATTCTCATCCCCCCCCCCCCCCCCACCGGTAATAGTCAATATAGGGTTAGCTTTAAAACTGTAATCAAACATTACAAATTGAGGAGTTTAGAGTTTGTAGAATGAGAACTGGCAGCTACAGCTTTAAAAGGCCAGGGTGCATAATACTGTGGTCCTCTTTGTACTCATGATTTCAAACTTCCCTCCAGGTCTTTTAAATAGAAGAACATTTTAAAGCATATGTGACAACCTTTCAAATACTGTCCAGCCTTTAACAAACACAATGTTGCCATTTTCCGCACCATGGTTGTTGCCCTCGGTTTTGTCAGCGTTCCTGTAGTTTAGCCCTTCAATGACACCACCAGCTCTCCCACAGGGTGCACCCATCGCCCTCTATAAATCTAGTGGTAGAGCTTCAAGCTGCGGGAGGCTTCAACGCCTATGGGCAGGAGGTCCATCGGCTTTTGTCGAGGGGCTGGGCCCGACTGGACCTGTTCGACCAGCACAACCGGGTCCTGAGCGGCTTCTGGAAGGTTCCATTCCGAGCTCTGCCGGTTCTACCAGCCCTCAGCGCCGGACAGCTCAACACAGTTCCCCAGGTAGGATGATACACATTCACTTACCAAATCAGAGACATTGAGAGGACACAATCTAACAGAATAATAATAATAATAATAATAATAATTAATAATTGCTTATAGTGCTTTTCTGGACAATCCACTCTTTACAGGCGCTTTACAGGTAATGGGGTCTCCCCTCCACCACCACCAATGTGCAGCATCTACCTGGATGATGCGACGGCAGCCATAGCGCGCCAGAACGCTCACCACACATCAGCTATTAGTGGGGAGGAGAGCAGAGAATAATGAAGCCAATTCATAGATGGGGATTATTAGGAGGCCATGATTGGTAAAGGCCAATGGCCAGGATGCCGTGGTTACACCCCTACTCTTTTCGAGAAACGCCCTGGGATTTTTAATGACCACAGAGAGTCAGGACCTCGGTTTTACATCTCATCCGAAGGACGGCGCCTGTTTACAGAATAGTGTCCCCATCACTATACTGGGGCATTAGGACCCACGTGGACCACAGGGTGAGCGCCCCCTGCTGGCCCCACTAACATCTCTTCCAGGTTAAAACTTAGTTTTTCCCAGGCTGTCTCCCATCCAGGTATTGACCAGGCTCACATCTGCTTAGCTCCAGTGGGTTGCCAGTTGTGAGTTGCAGGGTGATATGGCTGCTGGCCATATAGCAGGCAGGGAATATAATCCTGGGACTGCCTGAGTCAAACATTGTATCATATCAGCCAGGGCCTCATGCAAACTGTTACGCATGAGCTTGATATTTGTACAACAGGCATGGCATTTTTATTTTATTAATGAAAGATGCCTGTGTTCACTGTGATTAGTCAAGATGGTATCTTTGTAAAGTAAACTAAAACATAGTAAAAGCATATGGAAGTTCAGGTTATGATAAGGTTCATCCCTGGAGAAGACGGAAGTAATTGGAAAGTAAGGCAAATGTGGCAAATGTGTGGAAGAAAGTTGGAGAAACTGCACAGTTCTGTAGATTTAACTGATAAAAGGGATGTTCTCACTCCGCTGCTCTCACTACGATGTAATCACTACTTGATTAAGGCTTGACATTCGACCAACGCATGCAGCATATTGTCAAAACATCGTACTTTCACCTCAGAAATATCACTAGACTACGCCCTATGTTATCACTAACTGTGGCTGAAAAGCTGATCAACACATTTGTCTTCCGTATCGACTACTGTAACGCTCTACTCGCTGGGGTTTCTAAATCCACATTGATCAAACTCCAGTATGTCCATTATTCAGCAGCCAGAATCCTGACCAGGTTTAGTGCAAGTGATCACATTACTCCTATCCTGGAGTCCTTGCACTGGCTTCCTGTCAAGTTTCGTATCAAATTCAAAATCCTCATGCTCGCCTATAAGGCTCTGCATGGCTTGCCACCTCAGTACTCGTCTAAGCTATTATCATCCTACTCCCCACCTCTCAACCTTCACTCTTCTAATTCTGATCTCCTATCTGTCCCCCAAGCCCGTCTTCACTCTATGGGTGAAAGGGCCTTCTCCTGTTATTCTGCAAAGCTCTGGAACTCTCTCCCCAAGGATATCAGAGAGTCATCTTCTCTAAACTCCCTCAAATCTAGACTCAAAATCTTCTTATTTTTAAGAGCCTTTCCTTAACTGGTTCTGTTCTTTACCCCTCTGCTCCTACTGTACTGTCATCTTGCATCTAAGCCACCTTTAAAGGCGCTATATAAAATAATGTTTCATTGTCTTCTTATTATTATTCTTATTACGCACCTGACTCCATGACTCTCGCTTCCCAGCTAGGTGGGGCGGAGCTGTACCTGAGAGTGGTCAATGCCCGAGACGGAGATGTGCAGGCCCTGGCCAGAATTGACCCTGGTTATGCCAGCCAGTACAAGTACCCTTCTCTGGTACGTCAGACACCCAGCCACTTGTGTTCCCTTCCACTGCAGGGGCTGCAGCTTTGGTCATGGACAGACATGGGCCAGCGGGTTTTACAGAGAGCTTTAGGCAGTGCAATCAGCAATGTGCCGCTAACTACACAGTTAATTGGTCCAATGAATCATTAGGTATTCAGCTGGAATGAATACATTTGTACACTGGCTGTCAAACATCATAGCTCAGTTCCTCCTTAAAATAATATGGAACATGATCATGCAAAGCAGCTAAAAAGTAATTCAAAAGTTAGTCACAGTCATATCTGTTTTATTTTTGCTTGACTTTTTCCTTTCTTTTTAATGGAAAATTCTTCTTGACAGCATTTAAACCAATCTGGAGAAAGGCACATTATTTTAACGAATTTCCTCAAAGTGCTTTTTATCTGGCCTTCATTTTTGTTGAATTATTTTTTTTATGAAAATAGATGGAGAGGGTGGCAGTTAATGCAGCTGCTTTACAGCTCTTGAGTTCTGATATTTGTTTTGGACCAGGGACCCTTACAGGTGGAGTTTGTGTATTTTCCCACTTCCACATAGATTTGCTCGGGGTCCTCCCACCTTCCAAAGATATCTGGCTAGGTTAGATATGCTATTCAGAATTGTCTCTTTGTGTCCTTGCAATGGACTGGCATCCTGTCCTGTCCATCCAAACCCTGTTCTTCCAGAACCCTCACCAGGACGAGCAGCTTTCAGCTAATGGATTCTCCTGACCATGCTAACTCTCCTGTAAGGAAGTGTAGGGCTTACAGTGTGTCATAAAATATATGATCCAATCCACATTAACTCCTAAAAGAACTGCAGCAATAAACTTGTTCTTGAACAGCTGACAATTTAAAAAATATAAAATAAATGCAACCACAAATTAAAAGAAAGAAACAACAAAAAAATATTGTTACTGGTTTCCATTGCAGGTGGCTATCCGCCCAGTGGCCCATGTGGAGAGCCCGCCCACTGTCCTCACTTCCTTTCATCCTTCGGCCAATCACTACCTTTCCCTCCCTCCTCCCACAGATCATGTGGACCCTCCTCCCCCCATGGAGGGGTCCAGTCAGAGGTGAGAAAGAGAGCCAGAGGTAATCAAATGCTGGACCTTGGAATCCATTTTATTGCAGGATTTCATCTAAACCAGAGTTTATTTAGGTATGTCTGCACAGAATTAAATGTTTGCATTAACAACTGCACTAGAATAGATGGAAATGTCTGGTGTTTGATCATTGAATAATAATAATAATAATAATAATAATAATAATAATAATAATAATAATAATAATAGCTTACACTTATATAGCGCTTATCTGGACACTCCACTCAAAGCGCTTCACAGGTAATGGGGACTCCCCTCCACCGCCACCAATGTGCAGCATCCACTTGGATGATTTGAACCTTTTGCAATAAAAAGTCCTCATCTAGAACCTACACAAAACCTGTACAAACACAGGTCCAATATCCTATGTAACATTTATAGCATTTTGTGTTTGTTGTGGCTATTTTACACAAACATATGCACCTCTGTTTAAAAAGCAATCAGCAGTCATTGTATCTATACAAGATCCTGAATTTGCTAAATGCAATGCGAGTTAAAGGGGCTCTGGGATGAAGGACCCCTTCACCTGTAAACTGTGCTTGGGAAATAATGAGGAAAACACAGTGACCATGATGTTAGACAAAAAGAAGCTTACCATATTTCATATTTAGCAGATGTGTAGTCTTTTCAACTGGGAAACAAAACCACCCAAAGGAGGGTGTAAAGGGACAATATATAAATGGAAACAAATAGAGAACAAAAAAACAGTAAATAGTATACCGTAATAGTATAGTAATGCATCTTATCTATCATTTCAGCACTGCACAAATTCACTATTTTTGCAGCAAGCTGTCATTTTCACCCTGCAACTCACAACTGGCAACCCACTGAAGCTAAGCAGGTGTGAGCCTGGTCAGTACCTGGATGGGAGACCTCCTGGGAAAAACTAAGGTTGCTGCTGGAAGAGGTGTTAGTGGGGCCAGCAGGGGGTGCTCACCCTGCAGTCCATGTGGGTCCTAATGCCCCAGTATAGTGACGGGGACACTATACTGTAAACAGGCGCCGTCCTTCGGATGAGACGTAAAACCGAGGTCCTGACTCTCTGTGGTCATTAAAAATCCCAGGGCGCTTCTCGAAAAGAGTAGGGGTGTAACCCCGGTGTCCTGGCCAAATTTCCAATTGGCCCTTACTAATCATGGCCTCCTAATAATCCCCCTCTATGAATTGGCTACATTACTCTGTTCTCCTCCCCACTGATATCTGATGTGTGGTGAGCGTTCTGGCGCACTATGGCTGCCGTCGCATCATCCAGGTGGATGCTGCACATTGGTGGTGGTGGAGGGGAGTCCCCATTACCTGTAAAGCGCTTTGAGTGGAGTGTCCAGAAAAGCGCTATATAAGTGTAAGCAATTATTAAATTATTATTATTATTTTTGAGGACATTCCCTCAGTGACACATAGTACAAAGTTAGACCAGAATGTCATAAAAGACAAAGCATTTGCAGAACGTATTTGTGTTATACTTCCCTAAAATATATGAAGTGGAATCAAGAATATAGTACATGACTTTTTCATAGTCATTTTAGTTCCATGATCATAAGGATATATCCTTTAAGGTGAGACGTCTGGAAATAAGAGCAATCTTTTTTAATAATCAATATTCTGACAGAGCTCTAGCAGGTTTGCCCAGTCGAGAACATCTGAATCTCTCTCTCACCTCAGACCTGATTGTGTGAACTGATCAGTAGGTCATTAGAGAGTTTTAATTATTCAGCCTTGAGATTCTGGAATGTCTGGAATACCAGATGTCATTCAGTTTTGGAATGCTGTATTGAGGATGATTGTTTAGCTCTTACCTATATACACAATGGCAGTATAACGGGGGGAAAAAAACAATCTTTTCCACAAATCTGAATGTGATTTTTTCTTGATCTTGAATTTGATTATCTCAAAATATTTTGAGGCATTTTTTATTATTTAACCTCGCTAAAAGGTTTCTGGGTTGGTGTGACATTTTGATTAGCTTTGAGAAGATGTCTATGACAGCATACTGTCAAAACATCTTTTTTTCACCTTAGAACTATTGCTAGACTACGCCCTATGCTATCATTAACTGTGGCTGAAAAGCTGATCAACACATTTGTGTTCTCTCGAATTGACTAATGTAATGCTCTACTTGCTGGGGTATCTAAATCTACTCTGAACAAACTGCAGTAAGTCCAAACTTCAGCAGCCAGAATCCTGACCAGGTCTAGTGCAAGTGTTCACATTACTCCTATCCTGGAGTCCTTGCACTGGCTTCCGTCAGATTCTGTGTAGCCTTTAAAATCCTCATGCTCACCTATAAGGTGGCTTGGCACCTCAGTACCTGTCTGAACTATTATCACTCTACTCCCCACCTCGCAACCTTCACTCTTCTAATTCTGCTCTCCTTACTGTGCCCCAAGCCCGTCTACATTGTATGGGTGACAGGGCCTTCTCCTGTTATGCCCCCAAGCTCTGGAACTCTCTCCCCAAGGATACCAGAGAGTCACCTTCTCTAAACTCCTTCAAATCCAGACTCAAAACCCTCTTCTTCAGAAAAGCCTTTACTTAACTGGTTCGATTCTTCACCCCTCTGCTTTTCTTACTACCACCATCCATGTCTCCTCTGTATATTGTAATTGTGTTTTATCTTGTATATTCTTTTTATTTATTGTTGTTGTCATCCTGTAAAGCGCTTTGAGAAGCCACCTTTAAAGGCGCAATATAAAATAAAGTTTATTATTATTATATTATTATTATTATTTTCATTGTAGCTTATTTGTGAATCCTCCAGTACACTTGGTCAGCATGATCAGAATTCTACACCATCAGCAATTGATGCTCTTTCGGATCTGTTCACCTCTTAGATACTGTGAAAAGATAGGGTTTACCCCAGTTTATTTAGAGTGACCTGAAGTTGCTTTTGTATGACTCTTTCATTACTACCTCTGGCTACTGAATTGTGCACGCAATGATCGCAGTCTACATTTCTGTCTTGCCATGCGTAAGTGATCTCTGGGATTTTCTGCTCAGTGCTCTGTTCCGTGCTTGCTTTTCCTCTTTTGATTCATCTCAATGAGACAGGCTCCCATGGGCTGTAAGATGGCTGCCTGAATACAGCTGCTTCTTTCAGGTAATGCTTATTAACTCCCTTACACTGCCATTCTACAGAGTCATGCAGGGGATAGAAAAGAGAGCACAGCGTACTTCCTCCGTCCATTCGGTGCACACAGTCTTTCAGAATTCATTGTCATGTGGAGCACACAGCAGGAAATAATGATCACAAATATTCTCTCTTTATTCAGATGTTGACCTAAAGTATACAGTGTTAGACCAGTGTGAGCAGGGCCAGCCCTGGGAATAGGCAAACCCTGAGGCCACCAGGGGGCCCCCTTAATGTATAACACAACATATTTTTAACTGGTACAATCAAATGTGAGTAAAAAATTCACTATTTCTGTTTCTGCTGTGAGGACTGGAAATGCACAATAAAATACACATTGTTTCCAGTACAATGTTAACATTAGTTTGGTTCAGTGCTCTGTCACAGGACATAAGAATTTTCCATACCATTGTGTCGTCCAGTGCAGTGGTTTCCCAACCCTTCTCCTGGAGGAACACTGTCCTCTGGTTTTTGCTCTAACTGAGCTATTAATCACAAGCTCAGCTTTTGGTTTTCTCCTTGGTGCATATTTGTAAATTGTAAATTTGATTTCAGCTCTTAAGGTCGGATGGGATTTGTAATTTGTGATCAGCTCTGTACCAGTTTCTGAGTTTCAGAATTGCCCTCTTTCAGGTGTGCCTTCTGAAATGAAACAAAGTGGACAGCAGAATGCAAAAAAACTCACTTTTGTGTGCAATGTCATTCTCATCTGTGTCTGCTCATCATCAGTTGATCAACTAGTGTCGAGCTGTTTAGTTTGAAATAACAGCAAGCTTGTTTTTGTGTGCTGAAGCTGTTGGAAACTATATTTTTGAATCAGGGTATTTATGACAATCAGGACTGATCAAAGAAACGAGTTAAATCAGGGTCAGTGCAAGCCGGCAGATCAGTCAGGTCATCAGGCAGCAGTGGAGATTTAGAGCTCAGCTGGAATCCAGGCCAGCAGATGCAGTGTTCAGGGACGGATTTTGGTGTTCGTAGGCCCTAGGTACTTTCACTCTGAAAAAGAGGGGTAAACACCATTTGAATTAAGTTGATTGACATGATGCACTATAAACTCTTCTGATGCTAACCCACGTGGTTGATGGAGCGAGTCGAGCGACCATCACTTCGATACTTCCAGTTTCTAGAACAGCCGCCAGACAGCGTATGATTATTGATTTGGAGCACCTAGAGTCGATCACAAGAATGTTGTTTTAGCTCATTTTTCGTGTTTTTCATTAGTCACTAGTGTTTCCCTCCTTCACAGGCCCTAAAAAGTTTGTAGGCCCAAGGCACCGTCCCCACCGTGCCTAATGGGAAATCTGGCACTGGCAGTGTTCCTGCAGGGCCAGGCAGGGAACCGCAGGTCTAGTCGGCTCTTTGCCAGGACTGACGGTGTGTTTGTTGGTTTGCAGTGTGGCAGAGACGCCAGCAGGTCCCGGACCCTCAGGTGGGGTGGGCTTCATCGTGGACAGAGTGAAAGGGGCTCCTCTGGGGTTCGGCAGCCTGAGACTGACAGGGTATAGCCAGAGAACCGGCAAGGTGAGTGAGGACCTTTCCCATTATTTGTCCGGAGCCCTAACCAGTAATCCACACTGCTGTCAGTGCAGGTTAATGAGGTCCCTCAGTCAGTACTCTGCTATGACAGTGGCTGAAGTACTGAGGGCAGAACTGTGCACAAAGGAGAAAAATGTAGTACGCCTTGGCCATGAGTGTCTGATGCTGATGAAAATTCACAGGGCTGGAATGCTGTGAGGACAGAGTGAGACGAGCTAACCAGCTTCTGCAGTTTGTAACTGTTCTGAAGGTGTCCTGTTTGCTGTCCTGTCGCCTAGGTGATTGTATGCAGGAGCAGAGGTATACTGTGTTTCACCTCCACTGTCAGCTCTTCCATCAAACATGGGGACTTCATCTTCGGAGAACAGGAGGTACATGTGGCACCACTGTCTCACCACAGGAGAGAGTAAACACAGCCTTTCAGCCTGGTAGATTGCCTTAATGACAAAGCATGTCCTTTATTTGTAATCCTCTTTTGTGCGACTCTGTACATCAATGCCGATTTGAACATTTACTCACCCCGGGAGATAGAAACTTTTTCTATGCAGTCTAGAGTTTAATACATTCTACAGCGCTGGCAGAGAAGTGTACTCCATAGACGATCAGCATTTAAGAACAAGAAAGGCATAGACAAGAGTGAAACCAGAGTGTTCCAGAAATTAAAACTTCAAAGCGAAAATAAAAACGCCAAGACTTACAGTACTGCAGCTGAGCCGGCGAGCATCTAGGACTCTCTTCTTTCATCTTCAGATTCTCTTCTCCAGCCTGCGGCCTGAGGCGGACATGGTTCTGTTTGTGCGTTTCTACCACTGGCCCAGTGGGAGCTCCCTGACAGGGGAGGCCCCCAGGGGCCCGGAGAAGGAGGAAGGAGGGGTGTCGGGGAGCCTGGCTGAGCGAGAGGAGTGCATTGTGGCCTGGGGAGTGCTGAGGCTTACCCGCCCTGCAGCCCGGCGTGAGTCTGCTCTGAGCGTCACTTTCACGGCCCAGGCTCACCAGTCTGGAGTAGTGATTAGGGCTCCTGACTCATAACGGTAGCCTGTCAGATTTAAATCCCAGGTGCTGTTGTACCCTTTTTCAAGGTGTTTTATTTCCAGTGCAATAAGCACATCTATGTCTCATCAATTCAGTATAAATCTGTATGAAAGAAGACATTGTGTAAATGGAATTTGATTGGGTAAAATTATCAGACAAATAAATCAACAACAACTAGAACAACAATAATACTACCACTACAAAAGAGAATTAAGAATTAAGAATAAATACCAATAAAATGTGAAAATTCTCCAAAAATTATTTCATACTTGTAAGATACTCGTAAGTTTTCTTGTAGTTCTTCTATAGGAATATTTGAATCTACTAAAGTTTAAGAGTGGTGCTATTCAGTGTTGATTGAATTGATTGATTGACCCCAGTCTTGTTAAGTGCTTTTACAGGAATAAGCGGCTCTGGGGGGGGGGGGGGTGAAGCCGATGCTCCTCCTGCCATCTCCCCAGTCTCAGTGTCTGGTGCTCTCTCTCTCTCTCTGCCTGGCAGCGCAGAAGAGTCCAGGAAGAGGGAAAGAGGTCTGGAACACTGGCACTCACTCGGTACCCCTCTTCCATGTGCCAGCACCCCCAGCCCTCGCCCTCAACGCACTGGTACAGCCTCATAGCACAACACAGAGAATTAATTTACTTTTACTCCAGTACCGAGGTCAAACAAGCAATAACTGGGGAAAAAAAGATAGTGAGCGTTTCACAAGAAGTGTCACTTGGATTTGTGTGAAAACTATGAAAAAAGTGTACAAATTAGGAAGGACTAAAAATTCATTAATCCAGCTTCCCAACTTTTTTCTGGATCATGTAATTATTGAAGATGTTTCTTTCTCTTGACCTGCAAAGTTTCCTTGACTTTTGTCGGCCATCGGTCGATGCTGCGTTGGCAGTAGAGGATGCTGTGTGTGTGTCAGCACTGTCGCTGGGGGTTTTTTAAGTTCTCCCTGTCTGCAGACTCTGTTGTAACCCCGATGTCTCTGTTTTGCAGCCCGCAGAACGCCTTGTAGAGCCCTTTGAGCCCTATGGTGATGCGTCAGTTCGCCTGCACATCTACAGCGGACACCGACCTCAGTCTCCCTTCCCCCCCGAGTCCCCCATCCACCTCTCTGCCCCCCAGGACTGGCCTCAGGTCAGAGTCAGCTCAGCAAGACACTGCAGCGCAGCTCAGTTGAGTCTGGAAATGACTGGCAGGCCAGAAGGCCTCTCCAGAGAGCAAAGCAGGAATACAAACATGTCTTTTCCTACTGTGCTCTGAACACAAGCATTTCCGAGGCTAATTTATACACCAGAACACCTTTATGTGTCACCATCTACTGTATATCTTGTTCAGGAGAAGGACACAAGGCATATACTGTATTTAAATGCAGAATGTATAAGCACACCCAAGTTACATAAGTATTTTTAATATGA
The DNA here is from genome assembly GCF_059453375.1 of Lepisosteus platostomus. Classification (NCBI taxonomy): domain Eukaryota; kingdom Metazoa; phylum Chordata; class Actinopteri; order Semionotiformes; family Lepisosteidae; genus Lepisosteus; species Lepisosteus platostomus. Next base: position 15,333,334 of record NC_142621.1, on the reverse strand, counting down.
ACACAGAATGTAGTTTCTAATTTTCAGTTGCTCTGAGGTGTGAGGACACACTTTTTCTGAAAACATCCAGGTTTTTGTGTTTTGGGAGAAAAGGCTTTTTTCTTTGTTCTGGCGGCACATGACCAGAAAGAAAAAGGCACCATCCTTCGGATGAAACCAAGGCCCTGACTCTCTGTGGTCAATAAAACTCCCAGAGTGTTTCTCTGGGGTGTGGAAAAGAGTAGGAGTGTTACCGCGGCGTCCTGGACACATTTCCCCCTGGCCTTTACCAGTCGTGGCCTTATTATTCCACATTTGAAGAAGGCTCCACAGCCGAAATGTTGTGTTTCCTTTCTTCTCTTTTCAGTATGGAATTAACCTTGTTCCTATGGCCTTTTTTGGCCTATTATTATTATAGTTCAGGTACATTTTCGTGTACTCTATTTTTATGCAGGTTTTGACTTCACACCTTTCTTCAATCTTCTCCACTTTGCACTTCCCGAGTGGCCTCTCTGCCCCTCCTGCCTCCCCTGCCTTTGCTGTCAGCCCTGTCTTTCTCACACCTGAAGAAGGCTTCACAGCTGAAACGTTGTGTTTTCTCTCTTCTCTTATCATTATGAAATAAACCTATTACTTGTTCCTATTATTATTATTATTGTTATTTTTTATTATTATTACAATTTCCCCAGCTTTGGAAATTCTGGCAATGTAAGGAAAACTCAGACTACAGCACAGTGACAGGTGCTGCAGTTCGCCCTGTGTTAGGTGTTTGTTCAGGGACCTCTGCTCTGCCCACCAGGTGGCTTACATCAACTGCAAGAGAGAGCTTCCTCCCGCGCGGCCCTTCCTTTCTGGGGACGGGCTGGACCTGTACCTCGACGGGGCTCGCTTCCTGCCCGACGGCGTGACCATCAGCAGAGTGACCGGCCGCATCTTCGACCGCCACTACAACCAGTGAGTCACCTGCCAGAGCACAGCCAGGGAGACTTCTACACAAACACGAGAAAAACAATGAAGAAATGCCCGCAGTTTCAAGCAATTCCTGCAGCAAAGTGAACATCTTAATATATTTCAGTTCTGGGTTCTATGACCTATACTTTACAGGCCTCTGGGATCCTCTATGACTTACCTTCTTACAGTGATGTATAGGAATCCAACTGCGCAACTATTGACTGTAGGGCACTGAAAAGTTAAAATCCAAAACATTTCAACTTCAAACATTGCATAATTCAACACTGTTCTGTATACGGTATATCTGAAACTTTTCTGTCAGTACTGTATATAGGATACTTCTTAAAACAGAATGCAAGACACGAGCTGCCTTCAGATTGCTTACATGTATAATATATTCCCTGTCTATGATGGGGGTTTTGAAGTAGGGGCCCCAGAAACAATGAGAATAATGTGTTTTTACCTTAATTACAGTGTGTAAAGTCAACTCTCTTTCACAGTAAGTCTACTCTGACTTCACCTACTGTGAATCTGTTGACCTGTCACCCTGCTTTTTATAATTTTATATCTTCCTGTCCTTCAGATGAGACGTAAAACCGAGGTCCTGACTCTCTGTGGTCATTAAAAATCCCAGGGCGTTTCTCGAAAAGAGTAGGGGTGTAACCCCGGCCGGCGTCCTGGCCAAATTTCCCATTGGACCTTACCAATCATGGCCTCCTAATAATCCCCGTCTATGAATTGGCTTCATTAGTCTGCTCTCCTCCCCACTGATAGCTGATGTGTGGTGAGCGTTCTGGCGCACTATGGCTGCCGTTGTATCATCCAGGTGGGGCTGCACATTGGTGGAAGGGAGTCCCCATTACCTGTAAAGCACTTTGAATAGAGTGTCCAGAAAAGTGCTATATAAGTGTAAGCAATTATTATTATTATTATTATTATTATTATTATTATTATTATTATTATTATTATTATTATTATTATAATAGCACCAACATTTTAAGAAGAATTTCAGATTAGTTTCTAAATTGAATTGAATTGGTTCTTTGGTTGCTAGCAGCTATGTGTTTCCAGAATCTCATTTTCAATAATAAAGGGTATCTTCTCTGAACCTATTCCAGAACAGCAGTATCTTCTTTTGTAACAATGTGACCAAAATGATGTAATATTCTAAATGAGGATTTGCTAATGTATTGTACAATTTTAACATAACACCCCTTGATTTAAATTCTACATTTTAATTGTATCCTAAAATTGTGTTGGCCTTCTTACAGCTTCCTAGGAGTATTCAAAAGATGAAAATGATGAGTCAGCATAAACTCCAAGTCATTGCTCATAAATAGCTTCTTTAGGCTTGGTGTTTTTCCATCTCAGAATTGTAATATCTGTTTTTTCTACAGCATGCAATATGTTTGTATTTTGAATTTCCTTTGCTGCCTCTCCAGAGTTTATAGATGCTCCTATTTTGCTATCACCTGTGAACTTGACTAGTACTAACTCCCACAATCTCCAGCACTGATTGTAGAAATACTGTATGGTGTAAGGGGTCCCTTTCTGTGTGGTCTTTTGTTTTGGCAGAGTGGGGCCTGAGATCTCCACTGGGATTGACTTAGACAGTAACATCTTTGAACCGGTATACGGTGAACGGGTAGAAATTCGCAGCCCCAGCCTGCCCCCCTCGGCCACTCTCTTACTGAAGGTAGGGCCGAGACTGAGAGCCTCCATGGTACCTGATCACCCATGATGATCAGTGTCCACAGAATGACCGCAGCCAGTTGTCAGCTTTCTCTGACAGAGAGTCATGAGAGAGTCTTTATTGACTATCGTCCCTTGTAATTATTCACATGATTTTAAAGCATGTATTTCAAGACACTCTCTAAACATTAATGTTGAACAACAGATCAAAGAACAGAGAGAACAGAGAGGTCTGTGTTGCATAAAATTGGACATTTATTTCCCAGGAAAGAAAGAGAAGCATGTTCTTCTTCAGTTTAGTCCATCAGGGCTGGGCACACAATTTTTTTTCCTCTTTTGATGGTGTACAGATGGATGCCTGAATGTCTTTTTGAAGCAGAGACTTTTTTCTGGGAATAATGAAAACAGACCAGCTCGCTCAGTTCTCAGGGCGAGTGCTCTGGGTGTGGTGGGCTCAGGCTTTGCGCACGTGTTTCCACAGGTCTATACTGTTGACCGGTTCACCCTGAAGTTGGTACTGATCGGCTGGGCTGCTCTGGGTCTCTTTGTGGAGTCCGGCAGTGAGACTCAGCCTAACCTGGATACTGCAGGACTGCAGGTAATAGTGACTTTTACTTCAACACACAGAACCAGAGCCCAACACACCGTATGAACACTCTTGCGCGTTGTTCAGCCTGGTGGAACAATAAGACACAAAGATCCGTCATGTATATGGTATGCATGACAGCTGTTGGGGCTAGAGATTATTTAGCATGAAAATAAGGAATACAATAAAAAAAATCAATAAGAGATTTATAGCATGTGTATGTAAACCCTGGATTAAATTATATATTATACAGGATTTTCATAAACTAGAGCTCTGCTTTCCAGTCATGGATCTACATTTTGCAAAGCTTTTGCTCTGCAGATCTCATTAAATGAAGGGGGACATCAGCTCAGACTGTACCACAATGGCCCTGACCCCGACAAGCTCCTGTCCGCCAGCGCACTGAGTACGCAGGGCAGGTACTGTATGACGAGGATCATTGACTTATTTGATTGATTTGATAAGTTGTCTCACAAATGTTCCAGTTACCTTAATATATAAAAACATTGTACAGGAGAGTATTGTGTTCTACACACTGTATAACTCAGTACTCTCCTTTGTCTTGACAATACATAGCACACACATAATATAACACATAGTAGTTTGTGTGACTGGGACACTGCATGCATGCAATGCAATAAATGAAGTGCACTGGAAAGTCCTGTATGCAGCACACATCCTCTTTACAGGTATGTGCCCTGTGCGACTCTGCTGGTGCGTCTGGTGAGAGCCCCCGTGGACAATAATGGACAAACCCTGATGCGCAGTACTGTGCCTGAGGCAGACTGGGAGAGACTGGGGCTGTTCCTGCCCCGGCCAGGGTACTCCGATGGGGGGTATTATTCCCATTCTGCCAAACCAAGCCAGGGAGAGGCCTGCCTGCTCTCAGCCATGAGCAACAGGTGAGACTTAGCGTCTTATTTGATAAGGGGAAAAGTGCCAGTTGTGCCAGTAGTAACACCGTCTCAGTTTGCACACTCAGCCTTGTCCCATAATACTTCGTGTAGAGTCCACTGCAGAGAGACTTTGTACGTGGTATTATGGATATTTAGTATCCAGTAGTATGTATACTTTTCCAGTATGCCTTTCCTAAGTAGTTTCCTGTTCTACTTATCTAATCCAGCCCTGTCTCTATTCCTACCCGGATGATCTCCTTTGTCCTTCCCCTTCGCAGATCTGTTGTCCTGGTCCGAGAGATTGTCTTCCTCATTGCTGGGAGTCAGGGAGCAGAACTTAAGTCTGATACAGAGATCCATGGTTGGATCAGACAGAAACTGAGCCGCATGATAGACAGCAAACCCTTGCCTTTTAACCTGATCTTGGTGTCACGGTATCTCAGCTCCTTTGGGGTGAAGGTGAGTCCCCCCCTCCCCCTGCCTTCTCTCATTAGGATGATTCTTCAGCACTTCAACACAACACTTTGTTATACAGAACTGAAAAACCAATCCCTTTCATTTCTGTTTGTGCAAGTGATTTTTCACAGCAGTGAGTGGTGGGAGCCAGGCAGGACTATAGGGTTTGGCTCAGGGCTGTGATGCCACACTTGTCCTGTGAGAGTCTCTCACTCTGTATCCTGTGCTGTTTCCTAGGTGTCACTGGACAGGGGGCTGAACCTGCCCTGGTCAGCCTTCACACTAGCGCTCTGCTCCTTCACCCCCCCAGGCGCATTTTACCATGGAGCATCGTGGGTAAAATACGATAAACCTGCTGTTTTCCAGGAGCTGGACTTTAACAGTGGCCAGAGTGCCCCCCAGTGGCTTGATGGGTTTAAGGTAATACATTAATGGAGGGGAAACCGTTGATAAAAAGAGCAATGACTTAAACAAAAGAAGAGGTCGAAAAGGAAACAAATAACTGAACCGCCGCACACTTCATTTAATTGGTTCCTGAAGAAGGGTCCACAGCTGAATTGTTGTGTCTCTTTTCTTTTCCTTTCAGCATGGAATAAACCGTTACTTGTTCCTTTACTGTTCAGGAGGTTGGGAGGAAGGGGAAAGTTATTTTGACATAATGGAGGTGATACAGGAGAAACCAGTGCTCATACAGTAATTGCCTCTGCTCATGTTCTCACTTCCTGTCTGTGCTCTAGTGTTTCCCCAGACGGAGGCACCACCCACAATTGACAGTGATTATCCACCTGCACGAGGTGTCTGTGAAAGTCCAGAGTGAGACCCTCACCTACAGTCTGGGAGGCCAAGCCTGGGCAGCCCTGCCTGTCTTTACCCAGGGGTACTGCAACACTGACCGCTATCAGATACCCCTCTACCAAGGCGCCCCATCACAGGTCAGGATATTGGGTAGAGCTGGAACTAAGGTTATTAACTCAGTGCCTATTAGTTATCAGTGGTGTTCTGTAGAGCACAGGTACAGTGGTTTTAATATGTCACATATCCATTACAATGACAGTGTTCTTAATTGAAAATGTGAATTGCAGGGTGGCATTCCCTGTCTTTTCATTTGTTCTCAAGCTCCCTGTTGTTTCAGTGCCAGTGTTGATAAATTTGTGGTTGGGTTCTCGTATCTCAGGGATTGGTAGACTGGTAATAATCCTGCCGGCTATCTGACATCACAGTGTCTTCCAAACCTTGCTCTACAGTTTGGCAACTGCAAACGCAACACTCATGAGAAAACAGCGAAAGTGAGCGGATTTCTACAAGGGACAAGTGTATCGCTTGTATTTATACTTGTTAGGACCATATTGGTCTAAAACAAAAGTAGAAATGTTAAAATACGTGAATCAGCAGAATCCACCGGACCACTGCATGAGGCTATGGGTTGGCAGCTACAGCACTTTTTCAAAGATGCACAGATCTGTGCAATAGGACCGTGTCTACAGTTTCTGATCAATGGCACCTTTCCGCAGTTACCAGTGACTGCAATGCTGCTGCAAACTTTATCTGAAATCTAAGAGACACTTCTCAGTCACCTAAAGCTGCAACAACATAAAATTGTATCTAAAAGTGCAGAGAGCCTCATCTTCAAATTTTCCCTCAATGACTCTATTGAGGTTAGAACGGGTGGTTTATTGACTACGAGGCTGAATGGGTGCATGGACAGTTTGAGGTTGCCTGTAACCTATCTGGCGCCTCACCTTGTGAGTTGCCACTATACAGGTATACAATTCTGGCTGTGTGGCCCTGCAATTCATACGTTTCGTAGAGTTTATTGAGGAGAGGCCTGGAAAATGAATTCATTGGCACTTATTTAAAAATTAATATCCTCTTCTTGCTAAGACACTCAGGGCTCAGATGACTTTGTGGCTCTAAAAAATAGGACTGTAGCTCAGAAATCATGTGTCTTACATGTTAAAACGTTGAAAAAAACAAACATACCTACCACTCAAACAATTAATATAATTAATAATACATAACTATTAAAAAAAAACGTGTCATGTCTAAAGCACATTCAAGAGATTTCTGCATATTTAGGATTTTGTTTTTTCTCACAGGATGTGCTCAAAGCACTGGCTCAGGGAGACTGCCACAGCATCATTGAAGACCTGAGACAAAAGAATCAGGTTGGTCTTCAATATAACCATTGATGAACGTTGGGTTTTCATCAGGGGTATTTCATTTAATTTCCTTGAATTGTACTGCTGTTGCTTTCTGCTCTGGGTTTTTGAGAACGCTCTGTTAGGTAATCAGGACTTAGCTCATGCACAACTCTGAATGATAAATTGGATAGCTTTTTTGAAAAACAAGCTTGTCATATTGGGCTGTTCTTGTCCTTTATCCTCTCACTATGACAGGCAGCATGGTGGCGCAGTGGATGACATTGCTGCCTGGCAGCGCTGGGGCCCTGGGTTTAATTCCTGGGCTGCTATCTGAGTGGGGTTTGTACGGTGCGGTGGCTCTGTGGCTAAGGATCTGCACCTGTGGCTAGAAGGTTGCCGGTTCGTTCGGCCTGCAGAGGAATCCTACTCCTTTGGGCCCGTGAGCAAGGCCCCTAACCCCAACTGCTCCAGGGGCACTGTATAAATGGCTGACCCTGTGCTCTGACCCCAAGCTTCTCTCCCTGGCTGTGTGTCTCATAGAGAGCAAGATGGGGTATGCAAAAAGACAAATTCCTAATAAAGGGATCTTATCTTCTCCCTGTGTTTGTGTGGGTTTCCTTCCACAAACCAAGGATATACTGGAAGGATACCTGACTACTCACTGGTGTAAGTGTGTGTATCCTGCCTGTTGCTTGTCAGAATAGGCTCCAGCTTCCCTGCTAACTGGAAAAAGCAGTTAGAAAATGGATGGATGAAGATATAACACCAAAAAGACCTACCCTTATATATCTCTAACAGTGAAGATGAGATATTCTAAAGTTTTCTCCAACAAAACTAATGAAACGTGTTTAATCTTGTTTAATATCATCTGAATGGAGTTGTGCTGCAAACAATCAGTGCAATTCGCCCAACATGGCAGCAGCACTGCAGTCAGTCCAGTGAGACACCCGTCTGTGGCCCCTCCAGGTGCAGCTGCTGAGGGGGGCTTCCGTGTTTGTGCGGATCGCAGATGGAAGGAGAGACGAAGAGCTGGCGCTCTGCGGCGACAAGGTACAGCAGCAAACGGCCACTCAGAACCTGCTGGATGGACTTCAGTCCACACTTCCCAGTTTAGAGCAGTTTCGAGGATTGGTTAGAATGGGTAGGGTTGCATCAGTGTGCCATGCAAAAGAAGTGAATGCAATGTAATGCCACATTGAGAAATAAAAAGGAACTCACAAGGTCCATAGCTAAAATTTTTAAATTTTCAGCATGTATATTAACTTCTACTTGTTCCAGTTCTGTGGTGTACAATAACTACTCCTCACTGCAAAAATAGTTTTGTTAAGTACAACATACTGAATTTGCTATACTCTGGAAAGCCACAGTACACTCCACTGGTATATGGGAAACTGTTACTTGTTCCTGTTGAATACACTAGTTTTTGTACAGGTGTAATCTATTAAAAGGTTTCCTTTGTTGTAGGACACCAACTTATCCCAGCTGCCCTCTGCTCAGAGGGACTTCTATAGTCCCCAGCCCAGCAAAGCACCCCTCTCCCAGCTGATTCCTCCTGCGTACCTGTGGGATCAGTTCTCCAATCAGCTGTCTGCCCGATTCAAACAGGTGAGCACGCCAACATGGTCACACAGACTTGATCACGTAGCCCGCAGCACACATTCAGCAAGAGAACACCGGCAGGATTCTCTTCAAGGGTTCTACTCCCAATCTCCGTAGAAGAGGAAGGTAGCTTTCCAAATAGTTGCAACTATCATGTTGTGCATTTCTGAAAATTGGATTACAAAACACACAGCTAACAAAAAAAAACCCACCATTTACAAAAGCTCTTTACCTATATGTGCTTGGCAGACTAAATTACTTTACTCATTTGTAAACTTGAGTATCAGACAAATGCAAGGGCGTATACATGGCTGGACACTTATGAAATTGTCAGTTTGATCAATATTAACATTCTATACAATTGCCTTGTAGCTCATTTACCAGTCCCTGCAAACTGGATCTAAAGAAACTGGTCCACTGCGGCTTCATCTCGGGCAGGAAGAGAGCAGCGATTAAGCCAGCTCCGTGGACAAACCCTGATCCTACATCAGCCCTTCTACCTCCCAGGAACCCATGTTTCCATTAATATGATAAAGGACCCAAGAAACTGCAAAATCAAGTTATTTTTGATCCAACTAAGTGGGTAAAATAAAGGACTAGTGTCCAATATTAAGTATTACCACATCTGCATACTAAACCCATTCACAAATACCTTGGACATTTTGTAATGACCAGTTACAATAAAAAGTAGTTTTGCAAATATGCTTTATTGAAATTTCCTACAGTTTTACAAAATGAAAGTTAAAAAAGGACTGAAAATACTTTATTTACAAGACACACAGCTGTAAGGTGGGGAGGAGGGAGTGGACGTGCTGGTGGGGAGAGAGAACTGCCATCTTCAGGAAGCTCCATCACGCCGACGTCTCCACTGGGGCCGCTGGCTTCACAGGCTGAGGGGAAAAGAAAGACTCAGTGCCCACCGTCTGGCTCTCGGTGCTGGCCAGCCACACCACAGACCAGAAGACGGCTCCAACAACCTCTGCCAGCTGGCTTCAGGGCCTTGCGATATACTTATTTAAAAAAAATCACTAGGTAATGAATACCAATTTTGGGAGATGAAGCCCATACTTTAGCCTAGAGGCCCATCGCATACTTTGACTGCTTTTAGTTAGGCCACTTCCCATGGCTACCCAGCAATTCAAGTAACCCATTTATACAAGTGGGTGGAGCGGAGCAACTGGAGTAAAAGGAACTTCCCTGAGGATACACTTGAATGAAACTCACAACCTTCCAATTTAAAGTCCAAAGCCACCCATTTTAACACTCACATAACCTACCCAATCAACACAGCCTGTTCCACACTGAAATGGCACCTCAAAGTCCTCTTTTCAAGAGCCACATCCACTGCAGGGTTTACACAGCAAGCTAATCCCATCCTTACAGAGAATGAACATCAAGCCTATCACTCGCCTTATCCTGCTCCATTTTCTCCTCGACTCCATTGTCGTTGCTGGCACAGTCTCCACTGCCATTAACTGCGGTCTCCTGTTTGGGCTTTTTAGCGTCACTGTTCTTTAATGGGCTCTCCTCCTCGGGTTTCCTCTGTGGAGGACAAAGCAGTACAGAATTGGTTTAATTAAGCCCATTTCCCTATGGGTGGACAAGACGTACGCCTAAAGCCAACATCACCACAGTCAAGCCAAAACAACTTGCCACACCTTGGCAAACAAAAGTAATCAGGACACAGCATCTAACATCCCACAACACAACCTTCACATTTATAGCCATAGACACCTGGAAGAAATAACCAGTGTACACTGCTCTTCACATTCATGGTCCAAATTCCCCTAAAGATCAATCACTGTCACGCTGCAACACTACCAGCAAAGGATTCTTTATAATCTAAAATGTTAACTCAACAAGTTAGAGCACAGGTGAAGAATTTCCAGGTCTGTTCTTTCACCAGTTGCAGTTTGTCCTCATGCACTACCGCAACACTATGCTGGCAACAGGTCAGTCGAACTACACACAAACCTTCTTCCTGACTAGATGGGAGATGTCAGTGACAGACTTGGAAGAAGAGGCTCCATCAGCTGGTTTCACTGGGATCTGAGAAAGTGAAACAGTGCAGAACCTTTAGATGAAACTGAAGTATAGATTTACCTGTAAGTTTTATCTACCACACAACATACAGTCCACTCTGGGTCCAATTACAGAAATCTTAAGAACTCTGAAGTTAAACTCAACAGGGATACCAATTTTATTCCTTACTAAATCTCATGATGCACGAGGTAATCTTGCTCTGGAGGCTAGTGCCATTACATACACTGGGATAATTTCTTTAGACACTTACTGTGGATGCAGAGGGTCCTCCATTTTCTCCCACAAATCCAGAAGATGAGGAGCTTCCAGACTAGTGTTGGGAGAAGAAGAAAAGTTAACTTCTGCATCATGCCCCTGCCCCACTCCCTCATACATTAATCTTTAAAATAACCCTAAAACCTACCAGGGTCTGCTGGATAGCTTCTGATGCCACACTAGCAGTCTTCTGGCTCTCCTTGGCATCCTCTATCTTCTCCCTGATGTCAGGCAGAAGCTGTTTCAATTCTTCCATCTCTTTCTGCTGATCGGTGGGGCTTTCGGCACCTTCTGTCTTATCAATGGCCTCCTGAAGCATGGCTGCACATATAAAACCAGATAAGAGAACTGCACAGACCAATAAAAGTATTTTCGGCATTTACATCTAGTTTTAGGTCACTCATTTACACCATTTATGTACTGATTCAGTTTTCATCATGGTCATAACTGAGGGCTACCTCTTCAGAAACGGGTCTCTTGGGATCCTCCTCTTCCTCTACATATATTGAGGAACGAGCACTAGCTCCAATACATACAACAGTCGAAGCAACCAGTTACACAGATCAGAACAAAGCTTGGGAGAGGGTGCGGAGTACCAGTACCCAATATTATTCCTTTACTCACTTAAAAAAAATCCCCCTTGCAGAATCAATGAACAATTCTGGAGGTTTCCAAGTTTGAGACCATGTTAAAATTAACCAATAAATATTACGCCATTTTGTCCAAAAGACCCTAATAAAAATTGAAATTCCAACAGTTTAAACAAAACCTGAAACCTGAAAAAATGATCTGATCTGTAGTTCAGCCGTTAAAACAAAGTGCAGATGCAGAGCACGAGTGTTGATTTTAGACATTTCCAAGTGTGTAGTGAAAGGCTTGTTTCTGGGGTCCCTGAAGCATCAAAAAAGGCTTACCCAGGCGGCTCTCAATGACCTGGACAGAGCTGGTGAAGTGCTGAATGGAGAGGTCGTACTGGTTGGTATAACCGTAGGCAAGTCCCAGCTGGTAGTGCGTCTCCGCAAGCAGGCGGCTGTGGGGCGGCAGGTGCTTCAGCTGGATGGACAAGCACTCTTGAAAGTCCTCCAGCGCCTGGACATAGTTCCCTGCAGAAGAAAGTCATCACTACCTAAATACCCAGAGCTCCTCAAAAATTATGAGGACATGGATATGACAATGAGTTTACATTACACCACACAAACTAATCCTCAATCCTCTCCAACAGTTAACTAAAATATGGACATTCTAGTAGCTGAAAACTTCCTCCTTTTGCAATTTTTCCAGAAATCCACAGAATAGTTGACTAAGGTTAGCTTAACTGTACTAAAATGCATCTTCTTATAAAATACAGCTTTGTCAATTCAGTATTTATGTTTCTAAATGCATCTAATACAGACTTCCAGCATATCATTGCACATCAACCAACAGACTGTTTAACTGAACCCATAACACTCCATGAACCAGCAATATCCCCAGCACATACCCGATTCAACACTAACTTCTCCCAGCTTCAGATGTGCCTGGGCTGCCATCAACTGATCATCTTTGTTATCCTTTCTGCGGAACAAAACATATGGCATCACATATCCAAAATGTTGGTTAAATTGTACAAAACTAAATGCCATTCACTGCAGTTGACAAGTAATCTGGTAACTCTGAAGACCCATCAGAGATCATATCGAAGCGTTTATACCTGCAATTACTGAAGCAACAAAGCCATGCTTTCAAAAAGGAAAAAGATGAATGAGCACCGTTTCCAACTATGATGGGCCAATGTACAATGTACATACAGTATTTACAAACTATTTCTCATTACAACAGGCACATGAGGAATGCTGTACTTTAAGACAGACTACATAGAGAAGTTTTAACACACTGGATGCTTGTGTTCTAAAATTTCTAAAAAATAAGCTTTCCACCATAAGGTGCCAGAAAAGGCGATTTATACATCAAAGTCAATCAACAGTATCTGGAACAGTAAGAGTTGCCTACAGTCTGTGAGCCCATGTTACTCATCTGCACCTCACTTACCTTTTGTAGATGACCTTGGCAACCTCCAACATCTCCCAGGCCAGCTGCAGGTTGCCAACCTCCTCCTCTTCACTGTCCTGCAGGGATGGAAAGGGTCACAAGACAAGCCTCACTTAAAGCCTTGGCGACAGAGCCACTTCTGTCGGTATCAGAGGGATGCTCAAAAACAGACAAACCTTTCAGAGTAGTGGATAATGAATCGGGGTAGGCGGCTGCACATTCTACTGGACAACTCACCTTATCCTCTGCTGTGCCTTCTCCGTCGTCATCATTATCATTATCTTCCTCCTCCTCACCTCCTGAAATGACAGGGGAATTTCACAGCTCTCTAGTGTCTGTTTTAAAGAATGCATCTAAACTGTTTTAGGGAATTTGAGTGCTTAAAGTCTCTACAATTAACAGTATTAGGATATGGCACTTGCACCATATCTGAGGCAAAAAATAAAGCATCAGGACTTAACGCTTCAAATGTGTAAAAATAATGAAGACAATTTGTAAATAAAGTGCCCAGTTTAAAATGGATAAACTAGTTTAAAAATTGTGGATTTTAGTGCTTACATTTCTAAATAAGGCATTAAGCTTAATCTAAACTTGCTAGAATGAACATCCACTCAAACTGTACTGGAAAACCTTCTGCAGTAAGTAAACTATACATAAAATCACTGAACCACATCTGAAGACGGTGGTTTCCAACCTCCAAGTGTACATAGGTCACAACTCTTAAAATTAGGAAGCTACTAAGGAAAGATTGAAAAGCAGGAAGATCTGCTGCATAGGGTCGTGTACACGTGAAAAGAAAACAGATGTTCAAAGTACAAACAAATTCTTAAAGGATAGAGAAAGTGGTCATTTCCATGCAATTCCTTATCCCTCACATTTCAGTTTGGAAGGACCAGTTTAACCCAGCCGCCCAGTTCTTCTCCCAGGTGTTCGGTTCCTGCTGTGCCCAACTGCACCAGTGCCCCCCCTTCCGTTTACCTTCACCCTCCTCCATCTCCTCCTCGGCTTCTTCCACTTCAGAGGGCTCTTCCTTTTTCCCTCCAGCGCTTTCTTCCACCGCCTTCCCATCCTGCGCTTCCGATGTCTTCTCTTCAGCCTTCTTCTCAGGCTCTTCCTCCCCAGGTTTCTTTGGGGTAGCCGTGGTCTCTTCCTCACCCTTTTCAGGGGACTTGGTTTTAACCTCTTCTGCTTCCTTGGCAGGACTCTCAGTCTGACCCTCTTTGGAAACAGTGGCAGCTTCTCCTTCTGTCTTCTCACCATCCGCTGGCTTGTTCTTGCTCTCCTCATCCTCCGTTTTGGCATCTTCCTTTTCTGCCATAGCATCGTAGACCTGCTCTCGAAGCTCGTCCCTCGTTTTCTCTATACAACCACGAGACAGGGAGCACAAAACCAGGAATTACACAACCCACTGCACAAGTCAAGGTCTGTGGCATCGGTGAGCTTTTAAACATCTGGCTTAGGTCACAGCTGAATTAAGTCTGCAACATCGGACCCCTGAGACACCACTAACAGAAGAGCACAAGGCCGGTCATTAGAAGATGTCAGACCTGCGCAGTTAAGATTTGTTGAGGGAATGGGATCCCTGCGTTGTACATCTGAATTCAAGCCAACGAGGACGTCGTTTTCTTTTTTATCCAAAAAGCCGCCACAGTACCCTTCACTGATCCAGTCCTGCATGGAGGGCAGGTGGCGCACAGTGAAGGATTACTTCAGACCCAGAACCAGGCCCATCTGCACCAGTCTCGCACTCACCATCAACATTGTCCACACTCTCAACTTTTGAGTCATCTGCTTTCTCCCCTTCTTCCACCTCTTCTTCAGGGACCCCCTCTAGGGCATTACCCAGGACTGTATTCTCCATCCTGCAACACAAAAGTCACATCAGTCCAGCCTCTTTCACACTAATGGAATATGGATACTGCTCAGCTTCAGTGCCACCTGTGAAGCAATACAGCAGCTCGGAAAGGGCGGGTGACTCACTGCATGTCATTCATCACTGTTCTGAGCAGCCCAAGCACTACAGTTCAGAGGCCTCCTGAAGCCACACACATCACATGACCATAATACTAGTTCCAATGCCAAGTCCTACTTTAAAGCAATCTGGAGCCCGAGTGCCTTTATCAGCACCCGGGGGTCTTATAATGGCATGTGCTTCTAATAAACCACAATGATAATAAAACAATGATAAAACTATGCTTGACTGTAGTTGTCCAGTGCATGGGTCTGTCACACATCAAGTGTACAAAGACTTTCAGACACAAACACTTCCAAGGATGAGGTAGAGGCTATCAAACTTGCTGGTCTGCTAGATCAGTGAAGAGACATGCATGTGAAATGGTCAAAGATGTTTAACAGATATTGTCAGGCATTATAAGATGTAAAAGTAGTGTTGTATTTGATAAGGGTGGACAAAGGAGTTAGCGGTCCTTGATAAATACTGTAATCTCCAGAAGAGATGTTCCGACTAAAACCCATGCAGGGCACAACTACAGGGGAAGACTAAACTAACCCTCATCATATTGAGGAAAGAAACTGACATCAAGAAAATATTTTCTGTTGACTTGACAGTTGTCCTGCAATGGCTGGAAAATGGAAGGGATTCATAAAGATCATTGTGAAACACTGTCCAACCCTTAAAGTTTTATTGTATTATTCATCAGAAAAATGTCAATTCAAATGATGAGCTCAATGATGATCACTGTGGTGAAAATACTCAATTATCTTCTTGCTCAACATGCCCTGACACACAGACCATTTAGCACTGCTTCAGGAGAAGGACAGTGCATACTCAAGGCATCAAGCTACATTCCCAAGACTGGAGTGGGAAAGCCAGGGCAACAATCACACTAGATTCTTATATGTGCACATTAAATTGTGTACTTATTTTTATTATTCTAAAATGTATGGAAGGCCATTACAGACATTAAAAAAGTACTAAAGACATGCAAAGCCATAAAAACAAGTGCATGAGCTACCTCCTGGCATGCCCTTTCTAAAAGATTGCTGACCTCCACTTTAAAGCAATTGCGATTTCAACAGGAACATCATGTGATGCTCGATAAAGCTGAAAGGACCATCAATGTTAAACAGTAAGTTGAACAGCTGAATTACTGGCCAAGTCCCCACTGGAGCCCATTTAATCAGGATTTTTAGAAGCAGTCTTTACAGCGGTACCCACATCAGTGTCAAACCAGCTCTGGGGTTAATTCAACAGTTGCTGAAATACCCTTCTGAATGAGATGCTTTCGCTTAATTAACTCACATTTATGAGTAAGTGAAAAACATTTTGCAGGTGCACACTATTACGAAAGCAGCAAAGACTTAGGGTCAAGAGCACTTGTAAAGTCACCAGATAACAAGAACAGAATGAAACCCTTGGTATGTTATTCAAACAGTAGGGGGGGGGGGGGAGGCAAAAAAATCTGCTTACCTGGCCAATTCGATCAAAGACTTCCCACAGAGGAAGAACGCTTCTGCACACTCGTCAGCGGTGTCCCCATACTTCTTTCCTCTATAAAAGAGGGAAAAAAATCATTAATACACAAGCACAGCTTCTCGGGGTGTCTACGTAGAACTTACAGCAGGGTTGTGCTGGGTGAATGTTCTTACACAGCAGGCAATATAAGAAATGGGTTCAAAACGGTCTAGATCATTTTCAAAGCTCAATGGATCAGGAAGGAAACCTTACTGAACAAAATGACCAACGGCAGTGAAGTGGTCACAAACTGCAGATGTTATGTTTATCAGCTATAAAGGGAACAAATTCATTGTATGTTCAGTTACAACAAGTTACAGTGGACCATAAAGCTGTCCATAACAGCCCCGTCTACTCCCCAAGCTCAGGGGCAGTTAGGCATGCGGGTCGGTCTCACAGCCCTGCTGCGCAGGGATGAGGAGATCCTCCTGGGTACTCACAGCATGGCACAGGCTTCCTGGAAGGCATTCACTGCGGACACCACGTCCCCCATCACCAAGTGCCTGTTCCCCGTGCCAATCAGCTTCTTGGCCTCCTCCATGACGTCACCGCCGGGGCTGTGAAAAGGACAAGGTTCGCCAGATCAGAACCGCTCGACGTTCCCCCAACAAGCCTTAAGAGCTATTCAGCAGGGACAGCGATTGTGCGCTACTGTTATCCACCATGCTGACGAGTTAAACAGAAGTGTAGAGTACGGCACATCCAACGCGCTGCTTACACGAGTGGTTCAGCAACCCGTTATAAAAACTAATTTACCTTGACGGCTTTAAGCCTGTTCGACCCCGACAATCTACTTCTGCCATTCCTGATCGATGAATTCTTTAAACGGCACAGGGAAATTCCCTGAATCCGAGATCGTACGCACACACACACGCATAGTTCGGGAAAGGCGCCGGAGTTATAACTGGGGAGTCATGTTGACAAACTCCGGTCGCGGAAGAAAAGCGCCTCAGCCGGTTTCTTTCACGTGGTTCAGTGTTTCTGCAAGACAGAGGTCTGCCCCGACAGCCCCCGAAATGCAAGCAAAGTAACGAGATGTAGGTTCCCAAAAAACGAACAGTCCCTTTTCTCCATCTTTTATCCCCCAAAGACAACTTCACAGCTAATACAGAAACATGAAAGCTGATGGGGCTGTAGCACCGTTTTCGCAGTCTTACCTGTCTGGAGCGCTAGACGACGCAGACGGACCTTCCTCCATTCTAAAATATAAAAATAAACGCGATTACTGTACTGAAGTGCCTGTACACTCGGGCAGACTCGCGACTCTTCTTCAAATTCTCATAAGTGAAGCACCCACGAAGCCTAATTAACCGATTGCAAAATGATATGGGACAGACGTTGTACTTGAAAACATAAGGCTTTCCAAATACCGATTAAAAGTGAACACAACCCTAATTACTGCAGAACTCTCTAGTTTCTGTAGTAAGGGGATGTAAGTGACCAGTATGCATCCAAAAGAAGCCCAAACGCAAACAGTATCAAATATCTATTATCAGGCATTCCACGAGTTTCAAACTGATGGGATGAAAATGGGTGCTCTGTGAAACAAATCGAAGACTACTAAGCCTTCCGAGACTGACGTTTTTTCGCAATAAACCCAGGGAAGACAAAATAAAGTGCTTAGCTGACTAAGAAAGTAGGACCTACGTAAATTCGGCTTTGTGCAGCCCGGGGCGGGAGACAGGCAGCCGCGCGATCCTACCCAGCAGCTCCACCGCGCGCCCGCCAGCAGGCGCCGCGCGGCTTCAAACTCGCGGGAACAAACACACAGGTACGCTTACTGCCTGCCGGAACCACAACAGACAACAAATGCTACAAAACACCCCAAGTTTATAAATCCCTTGCTTGGAAAAAAAACAGTTCCATTTTCTAACGCTGTTCCCCCCCACTCCCCCCAGTTGCTAAGCAGACCACGGCCATAATGAGAACAGCTGAGCCCTGGAAAGAAAGAGAAACTACGTCTTTCGCTACAGAGCTACAATGCAGGCTTCATTTTTGCTAAAAACTGTTCCTCTGCAAGCCTTCCCGGTAACAACAAGAAGGGCTCACCTTTCCGTGGTCGAAGGAACGGGCGTTTCTTCTGGCATAATTGCACCGATAAAAATGTACCGCAAGAAGTACTTGTTCTTAAATATTAAATACCAAACTGAAATATATACAGTAGTGCTAGATGTAAAAAGATGGCAGTTTTGTCTCTCTGTCCCTCCGCTTTTTTTGGTTGGCGCCTTTAAATACAGAAACCCTCACTTCCGCTGAACTTTAACCTGCTCGCTGAAAAGGAAAAAACGCGGGAGAAAAATTAAAGGGGCAGCACAACATTAAGGGAACTGAAATGTCGATTGTTGCTCGCTAGTGAAAATGAATTCATTTTGTTCATTCTTACGCTTATATACGCGTCGTTTGAAGCGTAAAATTGGCATAATATAGGTTGTAAAAATCATGACATACATTTTAGTTAAATATTGTAAAGAATTAATCTACATTACGGTACTGGTGATTTAATATAGAGAAAATAACTCAATCATTAAGCGTAACGGATTTTAGTATTATCTAAGACTAGAGAAGTGCTTGGCTGGGTGAGCTTTTTAAAATGTGGTTAATCTCTGGACATCCGGAGTAAAATGTTTTGTTTAGTTTTTTACTTCCAGAACTTATTTTTAGTGGCTATTGTAGTTTTGTCCTCTCTTTGTAAACGTGTAAACGTCTTGTAATTTCTATTCAGGTAACATACATGTCTAAAATACACGATTCCTCTGTCTTTGTTGAACTGGATCAAAATGTGCTCCCTACTTAGACTATTAACGATATAAAGTCCGAGTTATGATTTTACTAATCCCCGACTGCCTTTCATATGGAACATATTCACACAAATACCTACACACACACTGGGAGCCAAGTAACCTACCAGTATGTCTCTGGCCTCTGGGAAGAACCTGGAACACCCAGAGGAAACGGGTAGAACAGGCAAACTCCACACAGATAGCACTCCAGAAACTGAACCCTGGTCCCCAGTGCTGTGAAGTATCTAACTGGTACACAACCTTGCAACCCTCATGCAATACAGTGGAATTATTTAAAAAGTCATGTTTTATGAAATGATGCAACCTTTTACCTTAAAAGTAACATCCTTAAACTATCAGCACACAGTCCCATAACAGAGTTTAATATTTTGTCATGTAACTAAGAACATAAGCATGGCTACAAACAAGAGGAGGCCATTTGTTTATCTAGTCAGTTATTAGTTAATTGATCAAAGGGTTTTACCAATCTGTATCTTGAAGAAAGACAGGTGCTGAGAGCAACAACATGAGTAGGATGTCCATCCTGTTCTGAATTTTAGAATCACAGATGGGAACACACACTGAACTGTCAGAAAGTTGGGAGCACGATTTGAACCCATGCTTGATTGAGCAATTAAGACCACTCAGCCAACATCATTAAACCATAAATGGGTTCCAAGTTTTCTACACAGCTGAATAAAAGAGTTTTCTAAGAAAATATGCAGTGAAACAACAGAATTGAACAGATTAAAGTGGAGGATCCTCTTCTCTTTTCCTTGAGAACCTCTAAGAAATCATTGTCAATTAAGACTCCTGTCTCAAATGTGAAATTCACTTCCATACTTTGTTAAAATGAAATGTGTAAAGAATGAGATCTGATCATCAGGTAAACAGGGTCATGGAAGCACTCTCAGCACAGAACCACCATGAAAGAGTTCTGACTTTTGCAAACCACTAAGTTTCCCTCAGTTTCTGGGGACTGGGCAGGAGCACCTATCTCCTTTGTTCAAAACATCGCAGCTTATAAAAACCCCGACTGCTTTACTGAGCAAAATTCTAGGACACGTAAAATACTTTTAGTGTGGCGAAAAAAAGCATCATACCAAGGTGTATAACAATCATGTTTATTTCATGTGCTGTCCCCACTAAACATGCAAATTCCACGGGGAGTGCTGTTGAGACAATAAAGACAAGCAGGAAGGAGGCAAAACGCACTACATTAATAAAAGCGGCCTTTATTCTGAGACGGGCAGGAGCAGGGCAGGAAGGAGTGTCAGAGGAGAGGAAGTCCAGAGGCACGATGTGGGTGGTGGCCTGGAGGGGTCAGTAGGGGTCACTGAAAGGATAATGAGGGTGTCCTGCATCCCTGGGAACCGGCTTCTCATCAACCTGCCGGCAGAACCCGTGACACATGTGAGTTTCATCATCTTAAACAACACAGCAAGAAGATTTCTGCTAGTTTCACTGTTGAGCTACGATTCTTTTTTGTGAACAACTTCCATCTCAAATTCATGATTGCTAACTGGGCTGTTTTTCCCCAAACGCTTGATGAATTCCGGGCATAAATGCAGTCAAACTACTGTATTTTTCTAAATGTGGCATAAACACAAGTAATCGCAAAGAATAATGTTAAAAAAAAACATCACAGGTATAGTTAATACAAATCTACACAAAAAGTTACAAACCTACAGATACACATAAAAGCCAGGAGAGGGCAGCACTTTCATTAATACTCTTCATAGAAAAAATATTTTTTTCTCGTATTTCACATCAAAGGTAAGGACTGACTAGTTCTAAACAATATAGTGTAAGCTGAAATGAAAGTGTCCAGCAGAGTCAAACTGTATTGGAAAAGATGATTACATATTGTACAAGAAATACAGTAAAACACACAGGCATAATGTAAAAAAAAATTACAACTGTTATTAGCTATACTGTTTCTATAGAAATAGAATAATTGTTAGGTAAAAACAAATGCATGTTACAAAAGTAACAGTACTTATTTGTATTTTTATTGAATTCCTTCATTGACAGCATCTATCCATCCATTATCAGAAAGTCACTTATTCCTGGTGAGGATCTCAGAAACCCAGAAACAAACCTGGAAACACAGGACTCAGGTCGGGGCTACACCCCGCACAGGACCCCTCTACTGCAGGATTTACACACACTAGCACAATTTAGAGACACCGTTAACCCAGCCAGTTTCTTTCTGGGGAACATAGAGTGCCTGAAGA
Organism: Lepisosteus platostomus; assembly: GCF_059453375.1. Lineage (NCBI taxonomy): Eukaryota > Metazoa > Chordata > Actinopteri > Semionotiformes > Lepisosteidae > Lepisosteus > Lepisosteus platostomus. The sequence continues at coordinate 15,312,216 of NC_142621.1, read as the reverse complement.
AACCCCATGTGGGCAAGGCACAAACCCCACAAAGAAGACACCTCAGCCTGGAATGGAACCTGGAGTGCTGTCAGGCCACTGTGCCACTATCCTCCTTCCAGAGAGAATTGAATGCAGATTGAAACAATTAAAAGTGAAAAGACAACACAAAATACTAGTTATGGGCTAACAAAGCAACAGCAGCCACAAGAAAATAAAAAAATAAATAAAACATTTAAATAACTGGTACAGGTAAACATACCTCTTCCTATGTCCTCTGTTCACAAAACATAACACTATCCATCCTGCTATGAACTCTATGATGTTTACTGTAATAGAATGCTGCTGTGCAGCTCTTTCCACAACAAAGTAAATTTGCAAAAGACTGTTTCCAAAAGACTGTAGCATAAGAACTACTACTGTGCCGGGGTTTGTCAGGGGACGTCCCATGGAGGGGCCACTCACTGTAATGGTGGGAACGATGTAGCGCCAACCCCTGTTCAGCGCTGTTATACTTTTCATTTCCTCCGGCTCGAGAGTGAAGTCAAACACCTGCAGACACACAGGGAGGCCTGTTTTACACCCCATTGAATAGACTGGATAATCCGAGGCATTACATTTCCACTACTTTTTTAACCATGTTTTATGATTTCAAGAATGGTGGCAACACAACTCAGTGATTATTATTTATTAAGTAAATAATATATAAATAAAATAAGTTCTGCCTTGAATCAGACTGAAAAAGAAACAACATAAAAGAGTGATGATTACTGGGTGTTTGCAGAACACAGAACTGGGTTGAAATAAGGTATATGATATGAAGTGGCACCAACTGCCCTGTGGATCACTAGCTACGTACTGGAGTCTGGGCACCTCTAGGCTGAGAACAAGAAAGAAGGTGCCCCAGAGAGGGAGTGTTCAGTTATTGCCTGGAGCCAGTCCTCACCTGGATGTTTTCTTTTATCCGGGACTCAGTCACGCTTTTGGGAATGGTCACCACACCACGCTGGGTCTGCCACCTAGGCAGAGGGAGAGAGACGCCTGTAAATAGACCCAGCCTACAGGTAGCACCAAGCTCTCTCCATTGGGCCAACTCCAAAAAACGGAGACATACAGCAATCTCTCTTTATAATTCGTTCCTCGAAAACTGCTCATAATGTGAAAGATCACATAATGGAAATTTAATTCCTGTGTTATAATTCTTATCTGAAGGAACATTTTTGAGCTCTGGAGAAAAACATTTACACCTTTACCTTAAGACAGCACAGAATGGTATCGCCATATGAAAACATTAACATTCCTGGTTAATTATTCGAGTAACATACCGAAAGGCACTGGCTGATGCACAAACAATAACGTTCCTGCTCTGTTATGGTACAGTATTGTAGTTACTTTGTTACAGTCATTAGCAAAGACATAAACATTAGGTTCTAGCCTTACTTTATGCACTTAACACAAACAAGCCTTTATTATACCATAAAGTCAAAAGGTAATAAAAAAATAAAAAGTAAATTCTTCGTCCTGGAAGATGGGAGAAAACAAGAATCGCGGCAATACTTTTACGAGAGCCCAGCATGGGATGAGTGAAAATCTGCTATTTAAATGAAGAAGCGGGTAGGAGTTACTACTTCTCGTGGAAAGGAGAACTCGTATAGCGATGGATTAGTGTATACTCATGCTTCAGCTGCAGAAACTCGACTCGGGTGACCCCTGTGACAGGGGAGAGGAGAAGGGAAGCCAGCTGTTCTCCCACCCGAGTCCAGTGAGAGACACGGCACCTACCTGAGGATGATTTGAGCAGGGGACTTGTTGTATTTCTGTGCCAGCGCGGCAATGGAAGCCTCCTCCAGCAACACCGGCTCGTCCGGGTGTTTCCAGGCACGGTCCGGGGAGCCCAGCGGGCTGTACGCCGTCACCACCAGCCCCCGGGCACGGCAGTGCGCCAGGAGCTCCGACTGCGCCAGGTAGGGGTGGCACTCCACCTGCACGCACCACAGACATAAGAAGAATATACCCGTATGTGCTGCGTAAAATAAAGAGCATTACTGTGAATACAGCAGGGTGAACTAGGGCAGCTTAAATATATCTGCATCTTTTCGAGTAGGGAACTGTCAGCATGCAGCTGCAAACAGATAGCCGAACAGCCTCTCCAGTTTTCAAAAGAACAAATACAAGTTTATTCCATGCTGAAAAGAAAAGAGACATTTTAGCTGTGGAGCCTTTTTCAGGTGTGAGGGAGAAAAGACCACCTAAGGTGTGTAAACTTCTTGTTCACAGCTCCCTTGACCGCCCTCAGCAATCATCCACACCTGGCACTTTCTCCTCCAACAGAACTTGCTGCATCACCTGTAAATATATATCAAATACCACGCTCATTCAAGTCCCCTCTGGACAATTCCAGATTACCCAGATGACATCTTGTACCTCCAGCAACCTTATTTACTGCATCTCTTGCAGGAAATGCCCAGCTATCTATGTTGGTGAAACAGGAAGAAGACTAGAGGCCGTTTCAGGGAACATGTCAGGGCTGTGAGGATCAAAGATCTCTCCAAGCCCAAGGTTTCTCATTTCACCTCCTCTAACAGCCATGATCACACTGATCTCTCCGTCTGTGTCCTTACAGAGGGGTTTCAGAACTCCTATTGCAGAAAGACATCCAAAACCAAAATTATCCTGAAACTAGGATCACACCTCCCTCCTTCTCTCAACGAGGCCTGCACAAGTTTGCCTTGGTTTAATATTAAGTGAATTATTGCACAACTGCTGCTGCTCTGTGCTAACAGTGTGCATTTACCGCCGCGCTCCCCTACACCCCACCTGTAGCACAGCGGGCTTGACGCTGGCCACGCTGAGCACGTCGTCGATCTGCCGCCGGTTGAAGTTGGAGAGGCCGATGGCCCGCACCAGCCCCTTGCCCACCAGCCGCTCCATGGCCGCCCACGTCTCCTTGTAGTCGATGTCGTCGTACAGCAGCGAGCCATCCTCCTTCTTCGGGAAGGGCGCCCCGCCTCGCCTGCGGACCAACCGCCGAGACAAAGCGGGGTTAACACACGGAGCTGCTCAGCGCTTCCAACACGCTGAGCAAGCTAGACGCTCCCCCGGAAGAATTCATCTTCCATCCCCCCTACAGGGCAGCGGGGGTCTGGCCAGCCCCCTGCCCGGCCAGACGCAGGTCTTGCCAGGTCAGGCCACGGTGCTCTGTGAGCAAACGAAGATGGAGGAGAGGTTCCTGTGTCGCATTTGTTTCAGGTTTGCACTTGATCTCAGACATTAATGACTTAACTGAACCGCTAAAGTGAACAGAAAGTGTTCAAATCAGCTATTTTCCAGGTCTCAATCAGATGCAAGCTGAAAAATCTCTTTAAACCTCACAGGACACACTACTCTAGACTAGAGCTGCCTCTCCAATTTGCTATACAAGACAGGTTTGCAAAGAAAACCAGCACAGCTCTGATACAATTTCCACCAAAAATAATAAAATTAATAATAGAGTTGTTAGTGTTTCGTATTATATTTATTCCAGAAAACTAAAACTGTAATGGCCCTTTTCACAAAGTAAATCAGTAAACCACGACAAGCTTCTCTCCCTGTCTGTGTGTCTCATGGAAAGCAAGCTGGGGTATGCGAAAAGACAAATTCCTAATACAATAAATTGTATATGGCTAATAAAGTGATCTTATCTTAATTAGGGCCAAGGATTGTTTAAACCTGAAAAAACTTAATTTCTCACTCAGGCTCAATCAGATATCTGCACCAGCCAATGGTACAATACATCCTTCAGCTCAGTGCACCCATCAGACCCTGAGGGGAAGGGGAACACTTCACCTAGAGCAAACCCTGGAACTGACTGCTGGAAAGGCAATATTTGTAACCCAGGGAAATGGAATAGCTATATGCCCCTTCCTTGCTCTGTGCAGCCTCAAGGTGGTCTTCCTGTGTAATAAATGGTCCTTGGAGAAATCTGCCTTTGATTAGCAACTCCAAGAAGGACTGCTAACGAGGGCCCTGCTGTGAGGGCGCACAAATATCGCCTGCTAACTCACAGATCGTGCAGCTGACAGCCCCAGACAGGTCTGGACATGACATGCAAACAAGCAAGCGTCTGTGTGACATGATGTGCAGCCCTCTCTTCAGTGAGGACTCCCTCGTTTTTTATAGCTTTCAAAGGCTTTAGTACAAACTAGGGAACAATTACTAACAATTTTAAACCCTCTGGTGCTTGATAAAGGATCCAAAAAGTCATCTCTGTGCATCATCTAGAAGCAAAAATGCGAAGACTGTACGCAACAGCACCTACACCCCATAGCTTCAATAGTCAAGTAAGTCCACAGCCTGCCACTGGGAATTACTCCATCTGTTTCTCCATTCACCTCCTTCCTCCATGCTCTTGTTGTTGATCAATCAGAGCCTTATACGGTATATATGCACCTATTTATGTAAGAGCCCTGCTACTCACACAACAGACCCTGAACAAGGAGCATTACACAAACTACAAACTATATTGCTTCTCTTCAGTCCGTAGAAGATGGCCCAGATACCTCCATGGACTTAAAGCAATGTCCTTCATAGGCAGGCTAAGAAAACCTACAAGGGAATTTCTGATCCTGGAATCCAAAATCTTCAAGGGCCTTGAAGGGTATTGAATCCAACAGACTTAAAACTGAGAATGCTTTTTTACACAAAGCTCTCCAGCCACCTTGTCCAAGATGATACACAGGCTCCCTTCAAGAACAGGCTGCATGAGATCCTTGGACCACTTAGTTACTACCAACCAGTTAGATGGCCTTATCACGGATGTAACATTTCTCATGCTCATTCATGAAACATGCACGCCAGCAAGCCTGATACTAGTATTCAAAACCTTTAGCGAAAATTGAATCAAAAGTACATCATCCCTGATAGTCCACCTGAATTTGCGGCTAGTTTGTTCAAGCCTGGAACTGGCCGTTGAGCTAAGCATAATTGCACTGGAGTTTCTATTAGACTGTACAAAGCACTCTTTCTGAACAATGTCCGCTGACCCCTGCCTGGAGCTTACTGGAAGGCATATGGCCAGTGGATGAGGTAGAGGTCCAGGTACTCCAGCTGCAGATCCCGCAGTGTCTTCAGCAGCGCGGGCTCCACATCCTCAGGGTGGTGGCATGTGTTCCACAGCTTGGATGTTACAAACACGTCCTCGCGCCGCAGGCCCTGTTCAGACAGGCATACACTGTAATGTCTTGGCGACATCATCACAGCACTTTGAGAATTATCGCCTATCCCTTCCCCTTGCAATATATGTAGGTAAAGCCCAGTCTCATTTCAGAATGCACGCTATAGAATGTCTAACACACTGCTAGAGAATGGCCGATACAGAATACAGGCTCTGGAATGGCCGATATACTGTAGAATGCACACTCTAGAATGGCCAATATACAATGCAAGCTCTAAACTAGCCAATAGAATAGAATGCACACTTTGGACTGTCTGCTATTGCTAACCAGAATGGATTGTCTGGGTCCAATTTCAGTTCACCACTGGATCTCACGTAGAAGAAAAAGAGGCTAAAATATGTCTGTTATTTCTGCACTGTTAAGACATTAAAATGTTCAGCTATAGTTCCAAGCACACAGACAAAACAATGGAGGTCATTAAAATCATGTTACTAGCAAAAATTACAAACTGACAGAAGGGACAAAGCTAGAAGGTGAATTCTTGTTAATTACTGGTTTCCCCTCGTAACTTGGTTTTAAAGGTGTTAAAGTCCACCTTGTCTGGCTTTAGCATTTCCTGAAGAGCCTCGCCGATCTCGGACTCGTTGCCGTAGATGGCAGCACAGTCAATGTGTCGATAGCCAGCCTGAAGGGCCCACTGTACAGCCTGCTTCACCTGCAATACAAAACCAGCAATGGGAGGTGGGTACAGAGAGATCACTCGCTGCTACCCACAACGTATAACAGCACAATGAATACAGAGAAAGACCTATTTTCTCCAGCTTTTGCAACTAGTAACTGAGTAGAGTGGCTGCATCAGGTGTCAGATACTTTTGAAAGCATTCTCTTTATCCTGGCAGTGACAACATTAAAAGCATCTGGCTCTCACTATGTTGGCAGAGAATGGTTTTCCTTTCCTGCGATTTCCTGGTGTAATTGCAACTGTTGATGGTGGAAATACAGGTTTTCTAGGTTTAGTGAACATGAAGCACCAACACAGTCTCAATAAACAGGTACAGAGCTCCCAGTAACAGTAGAACTTTCTCAACGAGACTAGACAGATCCGGCTGAAGTCTAAACATTTCTTATTACGGATTTTTAGTATTTTTTTTAAATAAAATCCATGCTTACTTGAAAATCCAGGGAAGTATTTTTATTGTAGCACAATGACAAAGCAATGCATAGACTGCTTTGTCATTTCCTGCACTTCAAAAAAAATCTGATAAAAGAGGGGAGTGGAATATATTATTGAGCCATGGTTCCTTGTTTCCCTGTACAGATCTGAATAAATCTCTGTGCACGTTAACTCTGCTTTGCGTCTTAAAAGAAATAAGGAACTTCCAATCTCTTCTATATTTTCTCTGGTTTGTTTTTAGGGACTTTAAAAATATCCCCGATAATTGTTGTTTAGTTTTGTTAGGAGTATATGAGAATACTCTGCAGGATCAACGAAAAAAAACACAGTCAAAGTAGAGGGAAAATGTGAAGTGGTAGTGTAATAGTTTCTGAAGAGACCAGGGCTTGTCCATGTGAGAAAAGAGGAAAAAAAGGACAGAAAAGAGCTCTTTGATACGTGACCCACATCTGCCATTTTAATGAGAGTTTTTTGTCTGCACTGTCTCTTATCCAGCACTTCATCTGGTTTCCTTGGTAACGAAACCAAAAGGCCCAGTGCCACTATACAGCCTGGGATGAAAGTGGAAGGGACAGTCTTTAGTGATAAACAAACCTTGCCGGAAATTAAAAAAAGGTAAAAATGACAAACAAATGCAAAGCACACCAAGCAACAGAATCACTAAGAACAACAAAAATTCTTCACAGAAATACACTGTTTGAAAATTTGGAAAAGAACGGTAACAAAATTCTAAACCTAATAATGTAACAATGCCACTGTTAAAGAAGGACATGTATTATTGTGGCACCACAACAGTACAATATTTAATTACCATATGTTATTCTTTACAGCTATTGGCAGAAACATCCACTCTTCTTTGTCAGATACAACTGAGTGAAGGCTCATTTAAACAGTTTCACAACAGTATTTCTTCTAAATGACACACCTAGCTTTGCAATACAATTTGCTCTGCCACCAGGCTGTTATTTAACTTCCAAAGCCAAGATAAACAGTTCATAACTTTTAAAACTGACGTTTGAAAATCTTTCCTTTGCTTCTTGCCATGTATGCAAAAATATTTCCAATTTGAGACAATTTTTTTTAAATTGAGACACTAAACCAAGGTCCTATCCCCAATCACATGGATATTAAACACCTACAGTAGGCCACTCTTTTCATAACATGCTATCCCTGGTGTCAGGGATCTAATTCAAATACAGACTGTAAATATTTAATAAAGGCATTCCTGATAATCATTCTACTCTTCTGTCTAGGTTCAATGTAAACTGCAGAGTACTTATTGAGTGTGATTTCCTGAAAAAGGAACAGTCAGCCTTGAAAGGTCGAAAACACCTGGTACAGACAGTAAGAGAGACGTCAGTGAACACAGTCTCACCTTTCCAGGATCACTCTTCCACGTTCCCAGGCCAATTAGAGGCATCTTCCGCCCCGTGCTGAGAACAGCAAAGTCATTCATGCCTGCACCTGTCTGATGTACCTGGAGAAAAAAGAAATACAGGTGGCCAGCTGTCGACAGCAGCAGAACCTAAGCCTGTTCTATCACATCTCCTCAAGCATCATCAAGCAAATCTGGAAGTAAAAGAGATAAAAACTAAGGCCAATAGGCAGATATTTAAAACAACTTTCAGGTTATTCAATAACAGTTTTCTCATTTAATTCCCTAGCTGAAACAACTTAAAATGACTTAAATAACTCAAAGAATCCCACTGTAATTACCAGTTGTGTTCAAACAAATCGTATGTTTTAATATTGATCTGTATATGTGACTCTAAAGGGAAAGTGCCCTGTTGCCATCATAGATTGTATTTATAACTTCTAGCCATCTTTGCAGGTCCTAATGTGAGACTAGAATATCCAGGCCTTTCAGGACACAAGAATGGCTTGCGTTTTCTCCTTTTCCCAATTGTGTGTCTATAACAGATTGAATATCTAATAATGAGAAGTCTATCTGATGTTTTGTTGGACTTCCAATTTTACTTTTACATACAGTTAGCAGGGCAAGAACAATAAAAGTGGTTGGAAATTTTTGTTGAATCAGATTTGTTTTGATTTTACAAAAAAGACAAATGATGCACGAAAATCCAAACAGAAGTAGCAAAATCATTATGCATTAACCATACTGAGGAAAAAGAAAACTGCATATTCAAATGCAATCCTTATACTACCACACCATTTGTTCCATAATCCTTCACTACTTGTCAACAGGTTCCCAGTTTGTATCACAAAAACAGCTCTTTTCAATAGCTGCATTATGTATTGTTCTGCCAGGTCCATAATTTATTGTACTCATTTGAATTGCAAACCCTGTTACACCACTCATCGATACCTGCCTTTTGTACTGTTAATTGTTATAGTTAGAAGTTATCATTTTTAAAGTGTAATATTTGTTTTGGGGGTAAGTTGAGTTTGATAAGGACATTAGCTAAATCGATCAAACTTTTGATAAGGACATTAGCTAAATCGATCAAACTAATTCCTGTTGATGTAAGAAGATAGTTTATTTTGTGATAATTGATTGGTATGGGAAACAGGCACATCAACAGAACTAAATAGTCGACCATACCGGTTTGAGGAAAATATGTTTTTTTTTTTTTAAAGTCAGTAGAAGAATTCTCATTACGTATTGCACATTAACTCAGCGCCCAAGGTACAACGCTCTTCGCTATCTTTAATAATTAGCCTGGGTCACGGGGAGAAACCAGTCATGTGACGGCGCTGGAAACGGACTTCAGAGGGTTAAGTGAAGTGAAATCTGCTGTAAATCAGGCGAGTTCCTACAGATACCCACAATCCCAACAGACAGCTGCCGTCAGCACTTATTTCTTGCTTTCTGAATTTCCTTTTGCAGATTTAAGTGCTGTTTTTTCCACTTGCATAATATTAATATTCTACTGCCGTTTTTGCGATTATATATTAAATTGCGAATATGATGTTGCCCATCCGTTACCGTACCCCACGCAAATAAGTATGTGAATTCTCTTTGCAGCCCTGTCATTTTGGCAACATAATTATGCCAACATTTACGTCGAGGAAAATGTTTTTGAATCACCTGTTTCTCACATAGTTTCTCACTGTCCCAGTTTCACATACATCCTAACTACTTAAAAACTTGGCTGCCTGTTTTCTGATCGCATACCTAATATATTCACCCCGATAATGCACACTTACCTTTCGGAAGACTTGTAGTTGGGAATAATTACTCACCGGTCTCTTGACACAAGACTGGACACGTTTCAGAACAGAGCACCAAAATGAGACAGACAGTGCAAGCTGCATTTTCTACTTCTACACTAAACGCTGTGCTGCAAATGTTAAGACGTAAAGCAGTTAGTTTAACCCCAATAAGAAATATGTCACTCACGAGTTTGCAGGTGCCGTCTGTTAAATAACTGCAGTTCTTCTTCACTACTCAGTGTATTTGAATATGTTACATTTTCCAGAGAGCGTCTCCTTTTGTTTGATATTTCCGTTTCCGGGTTTGAACTCAGCGTCCTGTTTTCTTTTCTACCCCTAAAAATCCTCGTTTTTTCTGATTCAGCTGCGATAGCTACAGAAAATGGCAAAGCAGCCTTCGTGACAAAAGAAATTACTTTTGCTGGACGCTTAGTTTATTTCACATAGATGTAAAAAAGCATGAAAATGTTATGATATGCATATGGTTTCGCATTCCGACGCTGTTTCTTAAACATCAAATTCTATCACTCAAATATTAAACGCATTTTTAACTGTTTTCCATGATGAGTAGTAAACTTAAGGATACTTTACCACTGGATAATTAACCCAGTCAAGTCGCAGCAAAATAGAGAATGCTATTTATGAAACAAATTTGAATAAATCGAGTCTCCAATAAAAACCCGTGTTCACGTTGTTTTATTCCACTGGTGAGTTCGCGGAATAAAAACAAGGTTCTAAAATTCATAATTGTAATGAGAAATCCGGGATTCAAAATTTAGATAATTTTATTACCATACTAATTAGATGTGGACAGTCACACTGCAACACTTAAACTGAAGTTCCCTTGATTGACCTTTCACACACATACTAGTTAAGCACCGTTAATAGCCCAAGGGGGGAAATATACGTTGAGTCTTTTATGTAATTTACGTAAAACGTAAAGTGTTTTATGTAATCAATGCCTGCGATCTGTAAGTGACCCGAGAAATGCACAATGCAGAGAAACTCTCATACTCTCATTAGCAATACTTTTACTGATAAAAAAGAAACATACGATTTTTCTTCCGTTTTTTGCAGAAAGAGCCAGAAGAAATGGTTTGCTCTATCTGTCCTACCGACATGCTTCGTATCTTTGTAAAAACTTGGAAAACTGCAAAGTCATGCTAGAACAGCACACAAAGAAGCATATTGTGAAAAAGAGATGTCAGAGGCCGGTGGCAAGAGGCGGGTTACTTGTACCATCGCGATATCTAGGCGGGTATAAAAACTTGAACGTCGGTACAGGCTCTTTCTACAACTGCTTCCTTCTGTGGAAAGGTCTGTGCTGGTGAAAGGTTACGGTATTACAGTGAGTACTCGCTTATTTGGATTTAAGGAATGCATCTATTTTCTGAAGCGTTATGGAAGTTTTAGTTAAAATATTACTTTTCTAGAATTTGTATCTATCCATCCACCATCTGAGGTTTTTGTATTCTGTCGTAATTAATTTACGGCTGAATTAATTTGAACATTTTAGTAAGACTAATGAAGTACAGCCGTTTGCAGGTACTTGGGGAAACATTAAAGCGTTTTGCAAAATTTCTGAAGCTGGTAGCTTGTATTTCAAAGGACGTTTTTCGGTGTATTTATATACAGATTGTAGCAAAGCCTTGCAAATTAATTCATCTCGCTAGTGTGAGAACTAGAGACCAGTATTGTCTCTTCTGAAGTTGGTTGTTGCTGTAACCTGCAGGTATATCTAATTTAACATTTTATCCAGCACGGAGTCTGTTCCTCAAGATCATTGTCAGATTCTGTTAAACTGAGTCCCACAAGCTTCTGTTAATCTGTGAAAACGGTTAGGCTAAAGACGGTTTACATCCTCTTGAAACGCTCTTTACGTCATTTTGTTTGGTAACTATAACATTTTAAGAAATGTTTAAAATTCGTTTGTATTTCCCATTATTCTGAAGTGTGAGTCGATGTTTATACAGTAACGATACAAAGCCTCTGTATCGGTCATATTTTACAGTGGCTTTCTTGCACATCTGCAGGAAGCCTAAATTTAATCGCCTCTCACCTGGTTCTGACTTTGCGGTCGGGTAAACTGAACTGGGATGACAGGTTCCACCACCACCTTTGTTTCTAATTTTGCAAAATATAATCTCTGTACGACTATAGTTTCGTGGGTTAGAGAACTTGAGTTTCTCTTAACCTCAGCTGTGCATTGATATGGTAATTTTGTAGTATTCATTTGGTTATTTCCGTAAAAAGAGGAATCTGAAAATTCTTCCACTAAAGGCTGACTGTGCAAGTTGACTTCGGCATTCATATTTGAACTTTGGAATGCTTGCTTTAAAGCTACAGTATAAACTGCATTTTTAACAGATTTATATCGGTGTCCTTGACCAACAAAACGTTGCGAAAGTGGGCACGTAATTTTAAGCTCTCTATGAAATAAGGAGACCAGTTTTAAAAAGCATCTTAAAATCCTGTCATTATCTATTCAATTGCATAAAAGCTTAGACAGCTCAAAAATCTGATTTGCATCCAAATATAGTAATGTTTGGCAAACATTGATTGCGTTTTTTCCCGTAAATTTTAACCAAAATTGTTTTACATACAGTATGTTCAAAAGCAGGATTTAGTTTTAACATGATTAGCTCTAAATGATAGTCGTAGACTTTTTCATGTTCAGTTGTGCATACAATCATTCGTTGAATTTTTTCAAACTTTATCGTAGAATCCTCCGACTTGATTCGGAGTATAGACTTACTCCGAACATTGTACCCTAATATTTGTACGTGTTTCTAAAATCGTGGAGGAAAATTGTCGCTTAACACTCCAATGCAATCCAATGTATTTATTGATTTGGTTTATAATTTCCAGCAGTTCTGAACATATGGATCGGTCTACATTCATTAACTAAACTGGTATTTTGTGGTCAAAGTACAACTCGGCCATATTTCTTTTTACAGAATCCCTAAATTAGTGACGTTGGATTGTTTAATATGCGGAGTGTTGTTCTATTGGCTAGGAAGAGTGAAATTTTAAAAGCGGGCTTGTTGCTAGGTAACGGCCAATGAGGGTACCAGCAAGAGGATTCTTCCAACATGCAGCTTCAACAGGTGTAGGAGACTGTTTTGGGGTCCTAAAAATAGATCTCGATCAGCCTGCAAGTGCTCTAGATGTCCTTGATGAATGTATGGACAGTCGTTGGCAGCACGTTTTGCTGTCTTTTAAAATGCTTGAAGATATTTTTAAGACCATTATTTGAAATCTTTTAAGTAAATATTCTAGGAGAAGTAGGAATGTATTTGTGTGCCTTGCATGTGCCTTAACTTTGCTGATTTGCCAGATTATTTTTATTCGTAACTTATCAAGGTCTTATTACCGGGAGAAAGCAAATGTTGCAATACATCTTATCACAACCCAAATCGCACCCAGCCTTTCAGAGTTTCAGTGGGTAGAATAGTACATGCAACTATGAAGTCAACAGTACCTGCATACAAACGTCTGTTGTATATAGGACCAGTAGGCACTTTTATTTTAGGCACAAATGACTTTCTGTGATCACCCCAGTCTATTTTCTTCTTCCTTCTAGCTAAGCTCAAGATGTCGGCTGGAAATGCTCGTATTGGGAAGCCTGCCCCTGACTTCCAGGCCACAGCAGTGATGCCTGACGGCCAGTTCAAGGAGATCAAGCTCTCTGATTACAGAGGTAAGAGACCTAAGCTGTCCTGACTCGGAGGACGGAGGGATGCTGCGATAAATGGACAACCAGAAGCAGGCTAGATCGCCTGCCTGCTCCCACAGGCTGTTTGCACTTTTGTGGACCAAAGTGCAGTGGGAGGAGAAAGTGTTAAGAGTTGGCTAAAGTTCAGAGCTGCTCATGTGACTAAGAGCTCTGAATGGAGATCTGAGAAATCTAGATTCCCCAATTCAGCTACTCGCAGTGGGTAAAGTGGTTCCTCAAAGTGAGTGGTTTTAAGGCTTTCTTTAGAATGTTTTATGGGCATGGGGAAAGCACAAGTCATTAAACTATTTTTGATTTGTGAATTCCAATTGACCATTTGTATAATTGTTTTTCCTATATGCTTTTATTACATTTTGTAAGTGTTTTGTGCTGAAGAGGGTAAGTGGTCAGGGCTCTGGACTTGGGCCTGGCAAGTTATGGGCTCAGGTCCCAGTTGAGCAAGGTACTCCCCCGGGCTCAGTCTGGTACAGTGCTCCGCTGTAGAAATTGGTACTTTCCAAGTTCTCATAGTAAGTGAGAATGAGTTCATTTGATCTGCAGCATGATTTGACCAGATTATTATTATTATTATTATTATTATTATTATAATAATAATAATAATAAGTGGAAAGCATAGAGCACTCAGCTCTATTTTCCAGCAAAGAATAATAATTGCTTACATTTTATATAACTCTTTTCTGGACACTCCACTCAAAGCACTTTACAGGTAATGGGGACTCCCCTCCACCACCAATGTGCAGCATCCACCTGGATGATGCGACGGCAGCCATAGTGCGCCAGAATGCTCACCACACATCAGCTATCAGTGGGGAGGAGAGCCGAGTAATGAAATACATTATATGGAATGCATTAAGTGGTTATAGATTGGTTTCCATTTCTGACCAGCACAAGGTCATAGGGGTGGATAAACCAGAGTTCAAAGTCCTGTGGCCGTGCAGTCCTGCACTGGTCCTGGAGAGAACCTGTGTAGGTTATCTAGTCCGCTTCAAGCAGAAGGTACTAGGAGAAGCTATTAAACTAAGCTAACCAGACAGACGCAACAGTCTTCTATGACCTGAATTAAATAATCCTATGATAAGGTGTGTAACGTCTCCTCCTATAATGCAGGTAAGTTAAAAGATTTTCCAGTTTTAGAAACCCTTATTTAAAGGGTAAATCATCGAAAAACGTCAAAACATCGAGTTAATTTAAGCTTCTTCAATAGTGTGCGTTTCAGATTTTTTCCTTATTGAAAGCATTCTGCTATTTTATATAGTGTGTAAAGCCTGTATAATTGTAGAAAGTTAACTGCATTAACTTTATTCACAAAAATACACCTATTGTCTGCATCAGTGTTAGAGTGCCTTTCTTTGGATTGGGGTCTTTTGTGAGGGGGGAAATCGCCTGCTGTGTACTCCAATCTTCCCAACTGCCGTCTGTCTGCAGGGAAGTACGTCGTGTTCTTCTTCTACCCACTGGACTTCACCTTCGTGTGCCCCACCGAGATCATCGCCTTCAGCGACAGCGCCGAGGAGTTCAAGAAGATCAACTGCGAGGTCATTGGTGCCTCGGTGGATTCTCACTTCTGTCACCTGGCCTGGTATGTTGCAGACACTTCCCTTCAGAACCTCATTCCTTGGAATATCTCATTTGCTGGCCTAACGGGGATACACCCTACTACTCCAGATCCATGTAACAAATCAGTGTTGCCAGGATCTTCATGCAGAAAGGAATCTGTAGACATTAGTTTGTTCTCTTTCTAAACCCACTTTAAAGAAGTAGACCTCATTGGGCACAGAAGTGGTTTTATCCTTATTAGGTGTTAAAATCTTCCATGGCTGTATCTGACAATTAATAAAATGAAAAATCTATCACTGGAGAAATCTTTTCAGAAAGTAGATCTGCTATTGGTTACAGATTTCTTTGTGTTGCAATGGCAATCTGAATCTTTTTTTTTTTTTTTGCCCGATGTAGGATCAACACACCTCGAAAACAGGGAGGCCTGGGCCACATGAAAATTCCCTTGGTGGCTGACACGCTGCGCTCAATCTCCAAAGATTATGGGGTGCTGAAGGAGGATGAGGGCATTGCTTTCAGGTGAGTAACAGTGAGGTTTGAGTAGTCTCTTCCTGTTACAGTGGTCTGCTGATCCACCCTTGTAGTTACTGGTACTTTGAAGTGGTGAATAAACAGGTCTGGAAGACATGCACATTACTCCTACTCCTAAAGTAATTGGGCTCATAAATTATTCATACTTTGGCCAGAAGGCTGTTTGGCTGTACTGGATCATGGATTCAGATCCCTTGGTCTGTTGTCTCCCAACATCAAAGATTTATTTTTGATTTTTTTTTTTTATAGCCCCTTTGCTAGGACACTTAATATGTTGCTTGTTTGAGGGGCTGCACCATGGCACAGTGGTTAGCATTGCTGCCTCTCACTGCTGGTGCCCTGGGTTAGGTTGCAGACTTGGGGTGCAGTTTGAAAGTTCTGTGTTCTTGTGAGTTTTCTCTGGGTGCTCTGGTCTCTCTTAACAGTTCAGATTAGCTTCTGGTAAAATTGGCCCTAGCTGTGCGTGTGTGAGGGATTGTGTATGTGTCTGCCCTGTGATGGACTGACATCCTGTCTAGGGTGTATTCTGCTCTGTGTCCGTTGCTTGCCACAACGGGCTTCCACTCCCCTGTGACACTGAATTGGAAGAAGCAGGTAGAAGATGGATGGATGAATGTTCGATTGGTCCATCTAGACCAGCTAAAAGATACTTTGTTTACAATCCATGTAATTCCCTTTATCCATTGCTCTGTAACAAAGCTGTGCACAACAAGGAGGTGCTTAAAGTTGGGGGAAGAAGGATTTGAATTTGAACCAAGTAGGCCAGCTTTAGCAGAGGAGACCCTGAATATGCTGGGAAGTGCTTGAAGCTTCTGTGATTCTTTTCAGAAAATACTGTATCTCAGATAAAACTGTAACTCAAACAGTTTTGATCATATGACGGGGAATTTGTCAGTGGTTGAAGTCCCCCTCCCCTACTGAACATTCAGAGGGTTATAGTTGGACTATACATCACTGTTTGTAGTGAAAAAGGTGTACTTTTATATAGGTGACCTCCTTTCTTAATGGGTACATTAATGTTGTATGCCGTTTGGAATTGCCACTGGTAAACCTAAAGCAGAGCCCAAGAACATAACCCCTCCCAAAGACTTGTTGTGTGACAAGCTAAGGCTCTGCTGCCTTTAAGAAATCCATGTAATGTTGGCAGCCACACCAGATTCTTACCTCAGAAATGGTTGTCCTGCAGTGTAGGTCGATCATCTTATATTTGTCTGATTTCAGAGAACTGTAGGAAGAAATGTTGGGGAAACTCAGTCTGCTGTGTCTCATGTGAACCCTGTAATATGTTGACAAACTTCCTGATTAAACTTAACAGGATGTGTGAGTTCAGCAGTGCACTGAATCAGTGCAGCCTTCCTCTATCATTTTATCATGTGAAGTGCTAAATAAGATTTTGACAAATTAGTTGGAAAGGCCTTGGACAGTTTCTTGTTTTCCCATTGTTCTGGCTATTTTTCCCCCAGTTTTTTTTAATACTACCTTCTGTTTCAGAGGTTTATTCATCATTGATGACAAGGGGATCCTGAGGCAAATCACCATCAATGACCTCCCTGTAGGCCGATCAGTAGACGAGACCCTGCGCTTAGTGCAGGCCTTTCAGTTCACAGACAAGCATGGAGAAGGTAAGACTTTTTTTTCCCCGAGTTACCTTCATGATTTAAGTCTATTGACTGTGGAATTTAGCACAATCACCAATTCTCTCAAGGTCCCTGAGAAGTCACTCTTCCAGCTGTGGTAGCCAAAGTAATGGGCAACTGGGCCTGCCTGGCAGTTTTATACATGACCCTAAGCATGATAGCAAGTTAATTGCTTAATGAACTTGGGAACCAAACCTGTGTGAAAACATCTGCTTTCAGTATACTTTGTATCCCTCAGTTACTCCTTTGTTTTGGCAATTATCTGTAGCTCAGCCTGCACCCCAAGTGTGCACTTGTGCTGGTTGAGAAGTTCAATACAAACCCTTTTAAAAAAACAAATCTATTCAAACATCAAAGCAGTTTACTTCAAAGCCACGTTCATTATATTCCTCAGCATGCTCATCTGCACTGGATGGATAAGTCTTCAAAGTCTTATTTAATGCTGCCAAGAGCAATCCATCTGGAGTTCTCAGTTTTACATTGTTGAAATTAAGTAAAGGGTGTTAAATAAGATAAATAACGATACCATGTTGGGTGAGGTGGTTAAAGGTCAAAGTGTGTTAACCATATTTGTTGGTTTCTAGTGTGCCCCGCGGGCTGGAAACCAGGAAGTGACACCATCAAGCCCGATGTCCAGAAGAGCAAAGACTTCTTCGCCAAGCAAAAATAAACTGACTCGTCTGTGCACTGTTTTCTAGGCCTTACCACTGCTACACTGTGTAGGGGATCAAAGTTGTGAATTTCCGAAAAATGGTGTAATGATGTTCTAGTGACATGTACTTGTTATATTTTATTACTGTTAAAATTGTTACAAAATGTAACTTGAAGAGTCCTTGTCATCATAAAAGCCCACGTGACTCTTGATGTTTGTGAAAGATTCCTTGAGTAACTGAATAAGTCTTTTAGTACCTCCTGCTTCTGCTGTCTTGTGAAGATGCTAGCTTAGTGCTGCCGAGCTCTAGATTTTGCAAGACAGTTGTAGTATGAAACCTGGTATTGGAGATGTAGGGTCACGGAGCCTGAATGTAGTCCTTCATAAAAGCTAGAGCCATCCTTTAAGGTCACCAGCTACTGTACTGTAAGGAGAAGTGGATATTTGTATTAAAGAAGAACTGTAAATGTAGAACAGAAATGTATTTTTGCTTCATAAAGTACTTGTTTTTGTTTTCCCTCAATCTGCTAAATGAAGAGAGGGGCCTGTGGTCCCTGTAGATCCCATTGTTTCCTTTTTTCAGTGTGGAGTAATTAGACTCTTGATGACGCATTAGATGCTTCAACTTTTGGAGGTTTACAGTACTTGCTACTCAGATGCCTTCCTTCGGGGCAGTTCATCATGCAGGTTCATATGAATTTACATTATTCGCATTTCTGTAGTGTTCTACATGTAGGAGTAGGCACAGTTTATTCTCCACTGCTGTGCTCCACTACACTTTCATAAATTCGAATTGACACAATGGGGCAATGAATGAAGGGATGAAGCGTCATGAATTAAGGCACAGTGTACTGAATACATCAGTGTATTGCCTGACTGAGGACATGACACCCATGCTGTAAGGTCAAGGCTGACAAAACCTCCCTGACTTGCAAGGAATGAACGAGGGAGGTGGCTGTAAGGGTGTGGTTGGTTTGGAGAGAGTGGGGTAGAAAAGATGGGAGCAGAACAATGGACAGCATCCAAATCTTGAAATGTGTGAGATTGCAATATGACCTCCTCCAAACATCTGTTTAGCAACACTTCTGAGAGCTGACTAAATTGGGCGATGTGGTGATAAAGCTGTGGGTGTAACATTGTATTCAGATTTCATGGCCTGTGAACATCTGCCCAAGCAATGCTCTTCAACATATGGATGGTGCAAAGGTGTTTTCTTAAATGTGCAAATGGGTTTATTTCTGGGTTTTTCTCTCTATCCTCACATCACCTCTGCTCATTCAATCTTCATAATTGAGGTGATTTAAGGCTTTCTGCATCAGTCTCTTGAAAGTAAGTCATGCATTATAAATTAAGCTAAAAATATATAATCACTATCCAAAATGTATAACTTTAAATTTGGGAAAAAAGCCTACTTTACACACACTCTGATGTTTATTTTGACTCCATACATACAAGATTGTGAAGATAACTTACTGTCATGTTAATACAACAAATTGCAGTGACAGGCAAGGTTTTTACAAACTGGAAGAGCAATGCAATTGTAAAAACAATATGTGGCTTGGATACCAAGCAGTCATGATAACTATAAACCAAGTATATTAATAGATCGAGATCTGCCATATACTCAGATGTAAATGAGAGTTTAGAGGTCACAGGTGCTGTCTAAACATGAGTTTCGAGCTGGCACTGATTGAGGTGATTTAATGTTCAGGGATCAAGATGTTAAAATTTCTGTGGGAAATCCGTTACACGAGGAAGTAACACGGGTGGAGAATGAGCTGTCCGTGGAAGTGGGAGAACAGAGGGCGCAAGGGAGGACTGTGTAGGGAAACATTACGAGACTGAAGATTGGAGCGACCAGAGGGCTTGGCGAGATTAGGACTAACGTTTTCAATTACCTTACTGTAAACCTGTTATCTCAGATCGTATGAGAGGACCTTGGCATCGATAGTCTTCAACTGCTGTGCGTTCGCTGTCATTGTGACAAAACGGATGAAACCGTTTAGTAAATGTAATGTTCTTTCTTGTATGTCAAAGTAAACCTAGTTTATTATCAGTATCCTTATTTATAAGGACACTGTCTTTACAGTTCAGTTAAATGCTTCTCAGAATAACGTCTTCAACTCACGAAAAGTGAACTTCTTTGTTGTCTGCCCTGTCACCGACATAAAAATGTATAAAAACCACTCCCCTGAAAAAGGCTCCATAGGCTAAACGTGTTTTCTCTATTCTCTTTTCAGCATGGAATAAACCTTTAGCTTGTCCCATATGTATAATTATACTCTATCCTTCTGCTAAACGTTTACTCTATACTAAAATGCATGTATTAATGACTGAATTGAGGTGTGTACACTATGCACATTCGTTTTGATATTTCGTTAGAGCAAATCGATTGTTAAAGTTAGAGGTTCACGTAAAAGATGAACTGTGGCAGAGCGCGCTAGGAAGCGACTCACGCGCCCTATAGGGGAAGGACTCCTCTCGCGTGCCCCTCGAGTCCCCACAGGAGTGCTGGTTGTGGGTCAAACAAGACGAATTCCTTATAAACCCTTGTCTTGTTAAGTATTGATGAGTCGTAAGTAAAATCTAAGGCTTAAAATTAATAAGAAAATATTATTCAGGTGCTAAAAAGAAATATATTTAGTGGCACAAATTCGTTGATATTTTTATGTCTAGACGGTAATATGACAACGGCTCAGAAGTTAAGACCAACGAAGCAGGATACGTCTGAGGTAACAAACTTATCAACAAAAAATGTCACCAGCTTTTTTCCCGTATTAGAATTAAAAAAAAATCTTTAGTTGTTGTTCGTTTACTATATTTGTGAAAGAAGCGTATTCAACGTTTAGGTCACTCGCACCTTACCTGCGGTTTTCGTTGGGCTTGTTTGCGCCATCTTGTGGCCATATGTATGTACCGGCCGGTGTGTATTTGAACAGGGCGTGTAGAAATTCATCCATCCGTTTTTCTAACCGCTTCTAGCAGTTCAGAGTCACTGTTTGGACCCGGGGCCTATCCCGACACGCACACACACACACACACACACACACACACACACACACACACACACACACACACACACACACACACCAGGGACAGTTTCCCCAGAAGCCAGGAAGAAACCCACGCGAACACGAGCGGAACATGCAGTCTCCACACAGACAGTACCCCAGGGCTGGAACTGTACCAAGGGTCCCAGCAGTGCTAAGCAACGCGCCATCGTGCCGCCCCAGTGTGGACTGCAACTGGCGTGCCAATGCCATGCTTAAATCCAGTGACTGAAATTATGCATCTTTCCATTTTATTGACTTATACTTGAATGGAAATCCAATCCCACATTCTGCTCTTTCTCAGTGGACAAGCCTGTTTCCGAATGAAATCGAGTGTCAGACGCAGTCCCTGGTGTTTGTCAAGAGAATGATGGTTGTGGCTTTATCGTCTATCACCTACCTCCGCGGAATATTCCCCGAGCACGCATACAGATCGCGTTACCTGGAAGGTACGGGTTTTCTTTAAGATCTGCCTAGTATGTTGTCACTTTAAACGAGTTCAAATTGAAGTTCGAAGAAGGTGATTTGTTTCTTTTCCTAGGTTTGTGCATTAAAGTCTTACGAGAGAATAGCACCTCCACTGGAGCTTGTAAACTTGTTAAATGGTACGTGCGCATTCATGGAATAGCTCATTCTGGTCTTTTTCTTTTACAAACACAATGAGGTGAAACGGCATTGTTGTTTTTCAAAGGATAATGGGATGCTTTGATGCACTAGAAAAAGGATACGTAAGTACACTTTACAATTTGAGCTTTAAATATGTTTATTATAGAAGCAATTTGAAGGATATGTTTTAAATGCTTTGCTTTTTTTCCCCCCTCACAGCTACAAATCCTCTTTATTGGAGTAAGTATTTATAAAAATCAATAGGATACGTTTAGGAACTTAGGTAACAGCTGTGATATTCAATTAGAAATACACCATTAACCACTATTTTTTGGCTTTTCTTAGAGATATATTCTAATTAAAATAAAAACAGTATAGGAATTCTGTTACTGGAATGAAGGAATCCTTTTTAAGTCTAATGGATGATCATTCAATATACCATAGTTTCTGCACAATAAATAAAGGAGTTATTAATCGATTATCCGCCTGGAAACCTTTATTGTTGCAGTTTTATAGGGCTGTTAGCTAAACATACTGATAAGGGAAGGAAGAGAAAATCGTTTATAGCCATGATCGCGTTTTGGTCAGCAGATGGCAACAGAAACCCCTGACAATGCTAATGTACTTGTATGCCACCAGGCTCTTCCTGTAATACGTCAGATCGTGCAGTGCAGTGATTGTACAATGCCGTTTTTTGGGAGATTAAATGCAGTTTCCTCTGTTTTGTTGAGAAATATGCCCCGCAGAACTGAAATGGATAGATATTTATCAGAATATGATTTTATTTACTAAGCACCATGTATTATCTAGACAGTTTTACATGGTCTTTAATTTAATTCCCAGGTACACAGAAATCCAGATGACCCAAATGTAAGCTCTCTTTAAAATATTTTCAATGATTTTCAGGGTGCTACTATATTGAGATACATATTGTATTATGTCACATAATTTACATCTGGCTATGGCATTGTCATGCAAATGCATTGGTCTTTATGCAAATCACCTATGATATATATTGTAAATAATAAAAACTAAGAGGGTGATGAAGTACCCTTTGTGTTATATAAATGTTTAAAAGAGACATTTCTTTAATTTACCTCATGTTCTCTACAGAGTATTATTGAGTCTTACCAGTTTAAGATAAAATACACACCGGAAGGGCCACAAATGGACATACTGAGGTAATCATTGCATGATATGCATCTTCACATATAATGGCCTGAAATGCTCTCACTTATAATTATTATTGTTATATTCTGTTTTAAGCAACAAGAACACTGAAATGCGGATAACCATGGAAGACACAAAGAAAGCATCAGTCCTCCTTATTCGCAAGCTGTTTCTCCTCATGCAGAATCTGGACATGCTCCCGGACAATGTATCCCTCACAATGAAGCTATATTATTATGACGATGGTAATACAGATATATTTGATATCTACTAAATATCACTTTTTATTGGAACTGAGTGAAGGGATATTCCTCATACAGTTATAATTCATTGTATACTTGGAACCAGATCTACTTGATCTTTTTTTATTCAGTAATTTCTGTAATCATGAAATTAAAACACGTTATCCTATAGAGTACTGTATTGTTCACCTTTGATGTCAAATTTTGGAGTTCACCAGGCTGAAGAGCTTGCTCCTGATGAGAAGGTGAATGCACTTAAACACAAGGGGGCGCCATATACAGTAATGGCCATATACAGCAGCAATATCACCCTGCAACTCACAACTGGCAACCCACTGAAGCTAAGCAGGTGTGAACCTGGTCAGTACCTGGATGGGAGACCTCCTGGGAAAAACTAAGGTTGCTGCTGGAAGAGGTGCTAGTGGGGCCAGCAGAGGGCACTCACCCTGCTGTCCATGTGGGTTTTAATGCCCCAGTGTAGTGATGGGGACACTATACTGTAAACAGGCGCCGTCCTTCGGATGAGACGTAAAACCGAGGTCCTGACTCTCTGTGGTCATTAAAAATCCCAGGGCGTTTCTCGAAAAGAGTAGGGGTGTAACCGCGGCCTCCTGGACAAATTTCCCATTGGCCCTTACCAATCATGGCCTCCTAATAATCCCCCTCTATGAATTGGCTTCATTACTCTGCTCTCCTCCCTACTGATAGCTGATGTGTGGTGAGCGTTCTGGTGCACTATGGCTGCCGTCGCATCATCCAGGTGGATGCTGCACATTGGTGGTGGTGGAGGGGAGTCCCCATTACCTGTAAAGCGCTTTGAGTGGAGTGTCGAGAAAAGTGCTATATAAGTGTAAGCAATTATAATTATTATTAATGGAGATCAGGAGTATCCACTCCCAAGTGCTGTATGGTCCCACTCCTGCAGCTAAATAAGTAACCTTTAAATTGCTTATAGGACTTGAAACAATTTTATCAGACTATTAAACATGCAATTTGTGTAACAAAGTAAATTAGATATAATTAGCGGATATGTTTAATGTTTTTCTTAAACTAACACCTTTTTTGCTTAATTGACCAATACCTTAGTTATTTGAAATGTTTAGAAATAGGTGATTTAGGCTAACCAATAAGACTTACTCAATTTAGCATCTCCAGTTGGAGATCTGTGATGTAACTGTTTTGTGTCATATGCATAGATGATTATAATGATGATCATAACAAGATAATGGGAGCAATAAACGATTTCCAGCAATCACTAGCGATTTCCTAGTGATCACTATCACAATATTTAACATACAAACGTTTGTTGTCTTAGTTGAGCTCATTATCTCATTCTTTATTGATTCCCTGTGTTTGTGTTTTGGAAGTCCCTCACATCACTTTCCTTTGAGAGGAGAGATTGGTGACTGCACCTCAATGCTTTGAACAAGTTGTTTTTATCTGTCAAGACAAACTTCTAGCAGTTTACTATGTGTGTTCTGTTCCCTACAACAGTGACTCCTGCAGACTATCAGCCCCCTGGCTTCAAAGAGGGGGAGTGTGACAGTCTGTGGTTTGAAGGGAGATTTGTCAATCTCAAAATGGGAGAACTGCAGACCCCATTTCATGTGCTGAAGGTGCGGGTCGCTGCAGAGCACGGAAAAGTAGCCCAGATTCAGAGAGAGAATATCCTTGAGGAATCCATTCAAGTTTCAGAGAAAAGAAGGCAAGCAGAACAGGTAATCAGAAAAAAAAGAAAGGGATTAGCCGCTACATAGTTATATACAGAGTACTATATACTCTATGTGTAGGTAGCTGCATCAGCATGCGTAGGCTGCAAAGGAACAAGTAAAGGTTTATTCCATGTTGAAGAGAAGAAAAGAAACACAACGTTCATCCAAAGAAGGCTCCACTGTCGAAACCTTGTGTTTCTTTTCTTCTCCTTTCAGCATGGAATAAACCTTTACCTAGCCTCTATATGATATGTTTAAAAAAACAGACCAAAAGATGTTTGTTAGCCAGCATTTTTGTCTTTTTTTTTTCCTTTCCCTTTTTGTCACCCTGCATTGATGAATAGTGTTCATAATTACTGTAGGTTACTTTGTAAAAACAGTGGGACATTCAGGTAAATTTAAGAATACTGTTTTCAAAACAACACCACTTAACCTACTCGATGTAATTACACCACTTACTCAATGTAAGCAGAGTTTTTTCTATATGTAAATGCTTAAATGAAAATGTTTTATTTATTAGGACATTAGCTCAAATGTATTCTTGAAAGTCTTAACTACAGTATGTATTTTTTTCAATATTGTAGGACACTGCTTTGTGTAGAGAAGAACAATCAACAGAGGATGGTAGGCTTCTGTAATTCTACATTCATGGCTGTTCTGTCTTAGAATATATGCAGTGATCCCTCATTTACTAGGCAATATCACGGATTATTTAGTTCTATAAAATCTCAAGTGATATTATAGGTGATTATCATTATAATGCATTTATTTTGAACAGATAGTGTGGAGGTGAATAGAGAAAATTCAGTAGATTAATCAGTGGCATAGATCACTGCATAGCTCACCACTGACAGCCCATCAAAGCTCAGCATGGGTGTAAGCCTGGTCAGTACCTGGATGGGAGACCTCCTGGGAAAAACTAAGAGGTGTTAGTCGGGCCAGAAGGGGGCACTCACCCTGTGGTCTGTGTGGGTCCTAATGCCCCAGTATAGTTAAGGAGACACTATACTGTAAAAAAAGGCGCCATGCTTTGGATGAAACGTAAAATCGAGGTCCTGACTCTGTGGTTATTAAAAATCCCAGGGTGTTTCTAGAAAAGAGTAGGGGTGTAACCCTGGTGTCCTGGCCAAATTTTCAGCTGGCCCTTACCAATCATGGCCTCCTAATAATCCCCATCTATGAATTGGCTTCATCACTCTGTTCTGCTCCCCACTAATAGCTGATGTGTGGTGAGCGTTTTGGCGCGCTATGGCTGCTATCTCATCATCCAGGTGGGGCTACACATTGGTGGTGGTGGAGGGGAGTCCCCATTACCTGTAAAGTCCTTTGAATGGAGTGTCCAGAAAAGCGCTATATAAGCATAAGGAAGTATTATTATTAATTAGATCACTGGCTTGATACATGTGACGAGTCCAGGTGAACAAAATCATACCTTATTTAATTCAACTTTACTGTCATTAAACTTACACAGGTGCATAGTATAATGAAAAGTGCTTCTCATTAGTCACTCAGGTGCATTATATAAATAGGACAGAAGATAAGACAATAGACAGTAACACAATAGCAATAACAGTAACATGTAATAACATAACATAAATAACATGTAATCAAGTAATCAAAACTGTGCAAAATTCCGCAACAGAGAAAATATAACAGGACAAAAACAGTGCAAGGTAATTCTTGGAACAGTGCAAAAATAGTATGGTTAATTAATATTAAATATTATTACGACCGGTACAGTTTTACTGGGCTATCGAGGGGACAGTACAATTTCGGCTTACATGTGTGTGTAGTGGTGTAGGAGTACAGTCATTGTGGGTACAGGAAGACGTTAGGAAAGATCATAATATGGTGGGAGTGTTATTACAACTATTGTTTTGGTACCTGTTTTGGTGTTTTTACATTAACATTTATTTTTAGAAAATGAGCAGCCACATTTTTTTCCTGTGCAAGTTAATTACAGTTTGTTAGTAATGTACTATATACCCAGCAGTATCATGCAATACATTTATCAAAACACACGGAACTCACATGTTACAAGTCTGACTAATCCTGCTATTTTACAGACTCTGCAGACTTCAAACAACCACGCAAGACTGTAAGAAAGGTACGGTATGTTTAAAACTGTAGGCAAGACAGTGTGGTGTTCTGTGCAATCCTATATTAGACAGATTAAAGGACTAAGAAGATGTGCTTTAACACAATTGATCAAGAAAATGAAAAGTTTCAAACTGTTTAGTAAAACAGCAAGAAATTGAATTTGAAAACTTTTCACTTTCACTAACCAATAAATAGTTTTTAAAACTAATATTTTTCTGTCTTGGTAGTGAATTAAACAGATATATTTAAAAGTTACTTTATACAGTATGTGTTATTAATAATGTGTTATTATAATGTATAATGTGTTAATAATGTGTTATTAATGTGTAATTTATCCAGAGAACATTATTTTACATAG
Source organism: Lepisosteus platostomus (assembly GCF_059453375.1). Lineage (NCBI taxonomy): Eukaryota > Metazoa > Chordata > Actinopteri > Semionotiformes > Lepisosteidae > Lepisosteus > Lepisosteus platostomus. The sequence continues at coordinate 15,285,385 of NC_142621.1, read as the reverse complement.
CTAAGTGTAAATCTGCTGTGACCTTGTAAATAATGGAATTAAATTCTGCAAACTGCCTTGTTTCTCTTTAAGCCAAGTTGTGTAACCAAGTGCATGTCCACAGATATACAGTACACTAAGGCTAAAAGTGTGACAAAGCAGAATTCTTGTTCTATTCATTTACTACTCACTTTGATCAACTTCATAATCTATACAGTATCTAAATAATTTCTTGTATCCTCCTCTGCACACATTCAGTAATAAACAATATTTTAGATATACTCCTTATGTAAGTTTATGAATGATGTCTAACTTTTTCACTTTTGTGATGTCTAAAGGTTTTCTGTATACATTCCATATAGAATGACAGGCATTAGTAAATCATTCATTAGTTACACAAATGTAAGTTTCTTTTCAGTTTGACAGATATAACTATTAAAGAGAACAAAGAGGGTTTGATGGATTTTATGACTAGGTATGTGACATATTTGATATCTTGATATTATGACATATGTCAATATGTTGTCTTCAAGAGATTAACTTATCTGTAATGCTGTATCCATCACAATTTTTACATAGAAGAAAACAACAACTGAGATGACCAAGAAGAAGCTGAGGAAAAGAGAAGAGTAGAAGGAGCTTTTACATTTGTTTAGCAGGAGGTCATTAATTAGACGACAAAGGCATGAACATTTGTCAGTTTAGGAATTTAAAGATTGTATTTTTTTTGGCCTACAGAGCTATGTTTTAGTATTCACTGAAGTCAGTCAATGGATATGATGCTGTATTTTATAACTCACTTTCCAGATACTTTTACTAAAACCAGGCTAAAATAATCACAACAAATGACCAACAACTACACGAGAATAGATGATGATTTGAATTACATATTCAAAAAGTGAGTTTATTTTATTATATTGAGTTGTAACACTAAGGTTTTTGTGCCATAGAATATGTAAACTCAGCTGTTGTATACACATAGCTTCTCAGTGGAAGATAAACATGGTTTGAAATGTGTACTGTATGTCTAAAAAATATCCTGTTCATGATTGTTGTTATTTTGTTCTTGTTTACTTTAAATAAAGAATTGGATATTTTGTAAATGAAGTGCATTTTGTTTTCTTACTTCCAGAATTTACTATTGCTTGTTTTTTGAAGGTCCAAGATTACAGTCACAAACATGAAAGGTTTGTTATGATGTGATCTTAAATGAGAAAGAAAAATGAAAATAAAAATCTACCTAATACTTCTGGTACATTTCTTAACTTTTTAAAATTTCAGTTTGAGAAGGTTAGAATAACTGATTTTTTATCTGATTATGGACTCTTGATTGTACTGTTTTTAAAAGGGAATTTTCTAAGTCTTACAGAATGGGGCTTTCCAGCTTGGAAAGTCCCTGGCTGCAGTCCAACCCAGAAGGCAGAGTTTTAATTTTACTGCCAACAAATGAAAGCAATGAAAACTCACTAAGTTATGACTAACAGTTCTCTAAAATCCTGTCACTTGATACACTTCAAAATTAATAAATAATTATTTATATAGATATATTTGCAGTCCGAATTATGCACAATCATGATTAGCACAACCTTACTGAAAAAAAATAAAACAACGCAACATTTTTATTTTTATATATTTTTTTGGCCTCAAAAGAAAACAAATTTTGCTACAAAAATGTCTTACTCCTTCCCTGGTAGTGGTAAAAGCTCCATATATTGTAAAGATTATGTCATTTTCGTTTAGTCTTTTGGGGCCAACCATTTGTCAAAAGACTGTTCTCTGTAGAGGACTACATTTCCATATATTTTGGAATAAAATAAACCTCCGCTCTTCAAATTCTGCCCTCCTTACTGTCCCCCAAGCCCGTCTACATTGTATGGGCGACAGGGCCTTCTCCTGCTATGCCCCCAAGCTCTGGAACTCCTTGCCCAAGGATATTAGAGAGTCACCTTCTCTAAACTCCTTCAAATCCAGACTCAAAACCCTCCTTTTCAGAAAAGCCTTTACTTAACTGGTTCCATTCTTCACCCCTCTGCTCTTCTTAATACCATCTTCCACGGTCTCCTCTATTGTTATTGTTGTATTGCTGTAATTATAATTGTGTCCTGTCTTGTGAAATTTTTCTTATTTATTGTTGTAGTCTTCTTATTTATTGTTATTGTCATCCTGTAAAGCGCTTTGAGAAGCCACCTTTAAAGGCGCTATATAAAATAAAGTTTATTATTATTATTATTATTATTATTATTATTATTATTATAAAATAAGTTTTTAAATGTTAAAATATATTTATAAATACATTTATTGTGCCCTACAGCATATCCTATTGTGTTTATAAACCACTTATATTTAAGAAAAGGCAGGGCAATACAAATCAAAAAGATCTAAAATTCAATTCAAGCTTTATTATCCATGGAGGTAATTTTCGTACAACACAATAACACAACAAAAACAAACATCACTGACAAAGAATACAGTACAACAGTGTTTCAGGAGATAAGAGATACCTTACATTGAGACTAAGACTGAAAGATTTCATCCCCTCAGCAAGAGTCTATAACTGCTACAGCGAGGGGCAAAGAGATAGTGTAAATCTACAGCAGTGGGGGTGAGTCACATCATCCACGACAGTCTTCGCTGTCTTTACTACCTTCTGTTTGTAGAGGCTGCGCTAGCTACACTCCGATATTCCAATTATAAATGTGCTAGCAATGAAACCATATGGGATACATTTATACCAGTTATCTGTATTTTAAGTTAATTTCACAGAAAGCTAATAGAATAAAGATATTTTAAGGAAATCTATTTTGTCAGTGACTGTCATGTTTGTTTAAGCATATGACAAAAGTATTAGTTTAACTTAGTTCTGATATCAGCAGGGTATCCTATACTGATGCTTAACAGCAGGCTGGTTAATATATACTGTAAGAATAATGAAAGCAGAGCAACAAAGCTGTCTTGAAAAAAGGACCGTCGTGCCAGAAATTAACAGTTTCACGCAGCCTCAAAGAACAGCACATGAAATATCATGACAGTAAACCAAAAGAGAGTACCAAAAATCCTGTTAAGACAAAAGAAACAAAAACCTGACACTCGTACCTTATAAAAAGAGAAGTTTAAATGTTTCACATTGGAAAGATATTTCAGTAAGTGCCTGCACAGAGGACCTGAGAAAGGCTGTTCTTGAAGAGGTGCAGTCAGCTGGTGTAATAGGTGTGTGCTGTGACCCTTGTAAGCTGAGTGATGATTCAACACGTGACTGCAGGCAGCAGCGGCTGGGAATTTCCAAAAAGCACAGGACATGTGGAAAGTCCCATAGCTAAATATGAAGAAACTTCTTATATTACAAACAAAATACCTTTTTTTAAAACAATGCGGTATATAAAAAAAACTTTAAATGGGTTGATAATGCAATTTTCTTTCTGACCGATTGAAAAAGGAATGCTTTGAGACATCTTTGAAACTATCTCTAAATATAAATCCTAATTCTTAAGGCTGTTTTACAGTACAGTGCGCATGTGTATTTTTATGGCTTTTTTTTAAATTGGAACAGAATACTTGGTCAGCTAGCTGCACCAAAAGTGCACCACTTTTAAAATGCTACTTACATGGCTGTAAAAATTTAGAAAGACACTGTACATTTACAAATTAAAATATTTTTATCTTTTATGCAGTGGCAGCAACACTAAACTATTTATGTTGCCATGAGACTTAAGTCAAATGAGGGCATAGAATATGCCAAACCTGTATACCGTTCAGAAGTTATTACAGTTTGTATGAAGCTGTAAGTAAAAAGCATGTTATACGCAGGAAGAAAAAGACCTCAACATAAAACTGGACAAAGCAGAGGGGGATAAGAAGTACAACAAAATTCAGTGATTATTTAAAATCCCACAGCTAAGCATTTCCTGCCTTTGATGTTAATTCTGTATCACTTTACATTAAAGTCCCATCTTCCCCCAGCTAATATTTTGTGGGAAGTTGCAGACTGAGAATTCTGAGAAGCTGAAAATGCAAAGACTTCCCATGAAGTGGAAATTAACCATGAAATTAACCATGAAAACAAACTGAAAGATGAGTGGGAAATATTTATGCACAAGTTAAACAGATGAGACAAATCCACAATAATGAGCTGGTCACACACTGTAGCACAAAACAAATGAGGTGAGCAAATGAATGAGATATAATCGCTCCATTCCCAAATGTCACTGTTTTTCAGCATAGTCCATGAGCTGATAAACCATCTGTTTAAAGCTAGATCACCAAAAGAAAAACTAAAAGCAACATGTTTTTAAACCGGCATTTACCCCATTGAAATCTTGTATGATGATTTTAGAAAACAGAGAAAGAGACAGTTGGAACCATATAAATTTGTCCTGGAGTTGACTAAATACAGCGGTACAATGAGAATGAGGGGAAAAAAAAGATTAGGTTGGCTTGATCATTTGGTCTTCTGTTTGCAGGAATCTTGGTCAACACTTAATTTTCACCGTGTGTGTATAACAATCAAACTTTGCTACTGTGTTTGTTAAAAAAAGATAAAAAAAACCATAGTTACAAATAAATTGTCCATATATTAGAAAATGTGTTACACATACAGCAAAGGGCAAAAGCCTGTATGAACTACTTCAATTTTTGGTTCTTATCCCACATCAACATAAATGAAGATGTTATAATCCAGTAAAATAACAGGATAGGGTGAACATAAGACAAAGAAAATTTCCAACTGAACTAAATCTCAGACAAATGAGTAAAAAGAAACTTGTTTTCCAAATACTTTTAGTGGGATTATAGGTATAATGCATTAGGAAGGTTTTTTTGTGAGCTGCAAGAAAAAAATGTAGTGAAATAATTCATATACACAGTAGTAAAAATAAAGATCAGACATATTATAAAATGGCTACAGAAAGCTTTGAAAACTGTCGAGAGAAACTGTTGAAAACTTTTATAGAGCAGTCTTTTTGAGATTTTAAGATTTTGTCAAAAATTTACTACTTACTATATATTATTAAGATTCATGTAACTGAGATATAACATGAGCTAACAAATGTCTTTTCCACATTGTTCAGTATGCAGGTAGCAGTCAATCTCTCTCATCCTGTCATTTCTAATTATATGGTTGCAGACATAAGTATCCACACCCTTTATTTGAAAAATGTTATACTTTAATTCCTTTAAATTTAATAGAAATTGATTGTAAAACTACAAATATTTATCAGTCATATGTATCCTAAGATTACTGAACACTGATTTCTGTGATCATATACAAGTACACCAAACAAATCCAGAGTATCTGTTTTGACAGAGACCTAAATGTTATCGGTATGGTACCTAAACTGGTAGGTTTGGTATATATAGAAAATAAAATACAGTATGTGTCTGTACTCAGTATGTACAATAATGCACATATTATCTCCCTAATTCAACTAGTTAAGCAATTTCTTGTTTAACCTTTGTACAGCCCGGGTGGGTGCTGTATTCAGGCAGTAAATTAAGTGGGTCCTCTTCTGTACACAGTACTTTGGAATCATGTGAGATTAAAAGCTTCTTGCGTGCAGGGAATTATTAATGATTATTTCTGCAACTCCACAGATGTCAATAGAGAATACAGGAAGAAAATAAATCACATTATCTTTCACTGGTTCATTCACTAGAAACCCGATCTAACTCTTAACTGGGTGTATATAAAGTAAATATGAAAGAAACATCGTGTTCAAGACATATAATTCAACAATGCTAACAAGATTTAACTACACACGATAAATCGGTCATGGCTATGGAATAAACACCTATCTGTATATGTTTGTCTTTCAGTATAGCTGGCCTTCCATCTTACACATGAACACGTCTTTCAATGTTTGAAAACACATTTTCTACCGTGCTGCCTTTCGTATGCTTTACTATTTCACGATCTGATCCTGGTTCTGATTCACTATGTTCACAAACTGAGAGTTGAGCTCCAGCGTGATCAATGAGATTCACGACACATTCAGACAACACAGAGAATGGAAAGCCTTTAAAACATTAGTGTAAAAACGGTTCCAAAACCGAGGTCTAAAGCATTTCCATAAGTCACAATGCCCCAGAAATAATTACAACATAGATTCGGAACAGACAAAAGAGAAAAAATACTGTATATCAACTGTATTAAACTCTTAACATTACAACCGTGATGCATGATGTGTGTCACTAAGTTCTAACTCTCGAGATTCGAAAACAAATTTGTGTGACTAAACACGCTAATTTTCAGAACAATCATGAGTGTGTAATATGCGTGTAATATTTGTTAAATGCATTACACCGATTATTAAAAACAGTGGGAAAAGTTTAAAAAATAAGCTTTTAAACCAGCAGTTGTCGTGAATACAATTACTGAAACAAACAAGTCCCTACATAATGGTTGATGTGAATCGTTCTATTACTTCAATAAATGATGTTTGATACAATGTAATGGTAAATTGTTTAAGAGTCTCCCATCCACAAGTCTAGAGTTGTCAAGACTCACCAGTAGCGATAATACCGCAGAACAAACCTACTTCCTGTTTCTGGTTCAAACCCATGTGACCCCTCTGCCAATGACGACATGTCATGTCAACAGAAACTAGTATATATACTGTACTGTAAACCGGCAAACTAAAACGAGTGTAACTGTGAAGACAGTAATGAGCGGAGGATCACGTTTGTTAAGTTAAAGGTATGTATTTGTAAGAGTGATGCAATTATATGTATACATATTAATTTATATTTATTTGAAGATGGCATAATTTCTTTTTATAATTCTTAGGAATTTTTATAGTACCGAAGTGAAACTCAGTAAACTTAATGGATGGAACAAGATGTATCCACGTAACTGCGCAAATATTATAAATAATTGTATATAACTATCGAAACATCTGAGTGGGGAAAAAAGTAAACCCAGAACAAAAACTATTGTACTAATGTAATTATATTAGTAGTTTATGATATGACTATAATGTACTGTAACAAGACAAACGGTCCTTTAAAGTGTTTATTATCCACAATAAATTTCATTTTGTTAACGTATTCTGTCTTCATTGATTATAATACTTGACCTACTGTTACTGCTAAGGATATTGCTTTAGAATGTTTCTAACATCAATATGTTTAATTCATACATATTTGTTGCGGTAAGATTGTTTCAATGAATAACATTGAATAAAGAATGAGCTTTTCATTCTTTGTCGAGCTGGAATAATTCTTAACATAAAGAATCTAGTTTTCAGTGAATCTGTGAAGCGGACTGTATCCCACTGGCAAAGGTAAAGAGATTCCATTGTCGCCACCTGGCATCCGGAATTTTGAATTGCTCGAGCAAAGTATTTCCAAAGCTACACCTGCATCAGAATATTGTGTATATAACTCGGCATAATAAAACTGCCTGGTCTAAACGGAACAGTCAGTATTGTTACATTTGCAAATTATTTTCGTGGTAGGAGACACTGCATAACAATGAATGACAAACACAATTTTACTTTGTGAATAAATTATATGACCACATTGTTGATGTTATTTTTTTCTATACAGCTTCACCACTTAAGTAATAAAGTTAGTCGGGGACAGATATCATGGTACCTAATAAATAAATTACACAACATTAGATTTTATGTATATTTTTCACTCAAGTGTATTGTAAGCAATAAAATGTCATCAAACAACTGTACTGTCTCATTTAAACGACCGTGTCCTACATGCGCCATTAAATACCTCGAAAAGGGCAATTTTAGCGCTGTCCCTCATTATGAATGGATGCATTTCAGAAGAAAAAATACATCGTTGTTAATCCACGATTTTAAATTAAAACGGTCACTGGGTTTTATGTAAATTAGTGCCAAAAACATCAAACAGCCAAAGACCTATGTATTTGCACATTATTCACCATTAAGATGGAACCAACGATCAAGCTCAGTTTACGATCAAGAGGACATTAATATGTAACGTGCGCCACCTCGTGGAGTAATGCGTACGTCACGAGCAAAATCTCAAAATGTTGGTGTTTTTTTATGTACAGCAGTACAGCAGTGATATGCTTCCGTTCGCCGATGAGATAAAAAAAATTCCCACATTGCTAAAAACCCCTCAAAGTAGAAAAAAACTGTTATTCTATATGAGCCAGTCAAGGTGCTTTCCAGAAGGCGGGGTTAATATTTTAAATTGAGGAGTCTGAAGCAGAACTTGCTCATTCAGTCAGAATAATCGAAGAGGAAAGACGTTACTTATAATTCTCAAGATGCCTGCACTGCAAATTAAGGACTCTGAGGTATGTTTTTATTATAATCGGATTAAATTGATACATTTGTCGTTACATGAATACTTATACAGTTTACATAATACATGAGGTGAACACGACCATATAAGATCAAGTGTAGTGTAATCTTACATTAGTAAACTATATACTTTTAAATGGTTTAGAGTATTTACAGTTGTTTTATATAAAGGCTATACAGAATACTATAGTTAATATTTTTTAATTATTTGTGTTAATAAGTAACTGGAAAGTCCCGAAATACCTGGGGAATTCAAAAGGAAATAAGTTTAACTTGTTCTTAAAAGAAATACCTTCAAAACCCAAACTTCCACAAGTTAGGACACATGGATCTTAGGTCCACAGCAAAGGTGTTCAATGATGCATGAAGATACTAAGCTTTCAGTCCAGCTTTATTAAAAACGAACCCCAAGACAATAACAAATGTCCAATAAAAGTTATCAGTTTTGTTATATTTTGTGTGTAAACGAGGGCCCTTGCATATTCACCACCCCCTCACAAGTGTATCCACAATGATATATTTTTAATTTAATTTCTGGCCCAATGCTGTCTTGAAAACACCATCGCCCGAGATGTTGTTTTCTGCCAATTGAGGATTAGCGTACCGCACTTAAATCTGTACTCGACTGCAAATATATTTTTATCAGCTGATAATGATCCATATTTATAAGATTCCAAATTATCTGTTTTTAAAAAAATAACATTACCGAAATTTACCACAACTGGTCACAGAGCGCAAGAATGGATTTCTAAATGTGTTGAATAATTGTATTCATTATTGACGGGTAATGTAACATTTAAGACTTTCTATATTAAAATTACGGCTACAACGAATCTGAGGGAAACGCCTAATGACTATTGGATCATACTTGCTTATTATGGCCAAATACTCCTTTCCTCCACGAGTCATTTCATGTAAAGTCTTAGCAACACGAAAACGAAACACAGCGTATACAAATAGACAAGTTACATTTGACTTCAAGCTTCAGTTCAACCAACGCACTCCTGAGTACTTCCACGCGTGGGCTGTCTGCTCCCAGAGGTCCAAAAGACACACAGCGCCATCCTCAAGTACCGCCAGCCGCTCCAGCGCCGTGTGCGGCCTCGCTGCTCTTCTTCTGCTACAAGCGCACTGAGATTGGATTCCAAGGGGAGTGTACTCCTACAGGACTCTGTTCAAGCCCTACCAGTCGGTGATTGAAATCTGCTGTAAATCAGGATCTAAACAGAAACAGAGCGATAGCGATCATTTTGATTCATTTAGTAACATTATTTTTTTATGAAGACGCTCAACACAATCAACACCGAGCATCACCTTGAGAGTTTTTAATCTTTCGTAATAAAAATCGAAGATATTGTTTCCTTGAGAACATATATTACAATATTCCAATCAACATACAAGACCAATGGAATCTCTTAATGAAAATTACGTACACATTTACCTTTATATTTTGGACCTTGGCTATAAATAATAAATATAAGGTCAATTATATAGTAAATTATATTATTTAAGCTGTTAAATCAATTGTTTTCATATCAGGATATTTATACTCCTTAAAAAAGGTTAGAAAGTGTTCTGTTGATTCGGAATCGTAGTTTCCGGCTTTCGTAGTAATTTTCAGAGCAGGAATGAGCAGGTCAGGATGTTGCGAACAGTTGAAAACGGAGCCTCATTATTAAGCCTAATTTACCATCCACTGACACGCATTCCGATGCGGAAAATAAGTCTTTGCCCTGATAAAGGTAATAAACGGGCGGTTTTGTGCTTCAATTGCATTTTGCATATCCATCCTCTCAATTTATTTCGAAGCCGCATCTTCAGAAGGGTCAAATTGACCCTATCTCGTTTTACTGTTATGTGAAAGATGTCCTCTTTACGAAGATATTAAAAACGGAACAGCAGACGCGACTTTAGGTGATATGCTATATATTATTTTACGCAAAACGTGTAAGTTATAAACTACATTTAGAGACAGTGGTCCGTCTTTTCCACCTGCAGTGTGAGAACCTGCTCGTGCTCAATGGTATTTGCTTTAGTAAAACTATACTGTATTCCCATGTGTAAAGTCACGCGTGAAGTTTTGCACTGAGCCTTGTTACGCGTACGTTTGCTCCTCTGGTACGAAACCAGTCATGAAACGTACAAAAAACTAAGAATGGGCAAACTCTCCCTCGGAAACTCCAGGTCCTAATGTCAAATTTGATCAAAAATTGGTTCTGGGATATACTTACCCGCTTTATTTAAAAGAACATTAAATTTAAATATATTGTTTATTATATATGTATTACTATATATATTAGTTATTTAAAATACATTTGTAAATATTACGCCATTTGCCTCAAATTCCAAAACAACAATAAAACATTTTATTGTATGTACAGCCTGACAATAACAAACAATAATGGCGTCCTGAGACCAAGACCTGCACACATACCCTAGCAACACAAATCGGGTAATTCTGATTGGAGGTGTTCTCTGGGTTTCTTCCGGTGAAACATCGAGAAAACTTAGGGTTTCCTGTCATCTAGTGGCAAAGAAAATTTAGTGTTTATAATGACATAAGTTTAGTCAGTTAAGTAATATGTGTATTTTGATGTTAAAACAAATGACAAAAATAATACTAGAAAACTGTATTTATGAATAACAAACGAATATGTAATACTAATATGTTCACTAATATGTTTTTTTTTTCAGAATTTTCACTTACCATTGCAAAATGAAAATACAACAGGTAATAGCCTTTTTGTGATTTTTAAATTATTTTGTAATATCGGGACTGTTGAATCCTGGTCTTGGAGATCTGGTCTGTAGTTTTTCCGTCTCATTCAGCTCTTTTACAGGCTGAATCATCTCTTAGGGTACTTAAATAATCAATTTAGTAGTTTCTCTCAGCTCCTTATGGGCTCTTCTTTGAAGAGACCTGCTGTGTAGTAGCTGCCGTGAGTCACCCAGGTGGAGCTGCATTTCAGTGGTGACTGACGTTAGTCCCCTCTTTACATATAAAGCACTTTGGGATGAAAACCATGGTGTAAAAGCAAGGAATTATTATTTCAGTAGCTGGATCATATTATGACACCACACGAGGATGTGCTTAATATTTTAGTGTTTTGCTTTAACTTGTCTGAGTGAGGAAATTACAGCCCTGGCCATAACTTCAATTCCGATACCCTCCCACTCTCCTTGCAAGGAATGAACCAGGGAGGCAGCTGCAAAGGTGAAGATGGGGTGGAAGGAGGGAGGGAGGTAGAAAAGATGTACCCAAAGGGTGCTTAACAGGTGAGATTACAAGTTGCCCTCCTCCAGAACTGCTGTTTAACAACTCCATTGATAAAAAAAACTACAGACATACCAGATATCCAGAACCAGAATCTGACAGCCCCTTAGATGTGTACTGTAACAGCCTGTTCCAGGGGTTCCCAACTCTTGTCCATGGAACCCAGAATCCAGCAATTTTTCCATCTCTCCATAAATTATCAACATCTTTTCTCCTGGGAGAAATTGATCCAGTTAAGGTAAAACCACACCAATTAATCCTTTCTCCACAGCCTTAAGATGTTGATGATTTAAAGAGACATAGAAAACCTAGTGGAATCTAGACCCAGAGGCCCAAATTTGGGAATCCCTGATGTAAAGGTCAAGGTTTATTAACAGTTGTTGCACTGAAGAATACACGTTATTCTTCTCTGCCTGGTAGGTGCTAATGACGCCACCTGCCATGATGAACACTACTATCTCTTGGCTGCTCTTCTCTTTGTCATAATTCTGGGCCTCCTCCTATTCAGCGTGCAAGCCAACAGGGAGAAAAATATTCATCAGCGCAAAAGAGGTAACACGCTCTTATAGTTAAGGATGTACAGAAACTTGTCAGTTGGTAGCTGAATATTGAAAAGAAAAAAAACATGTTTCAAACCCATTTTGGCGTCTTTTTAATATGGTGTTCCAGCATCTGTGACCTACAACCTTAATGTCATCTGAAGCAACATCAATATGGTGATGGTATTCTGTTTCTTGAATGAATCTTCCTAGTCATCTTATTTTCCAATTGTTTTCCCAGTTGGGAAAGACCAATTCTGGTATCATCACTTAGATAGCCCAGGGGACTGAAGGCTAATGAGCGTCCTCTGATTCCACCTTCTTTTCAAAGGGATGTTAACTGGGAGACCAGTGTAAAGGCTGTGTAACCTTCCCAGGCTCATAAAGGGGCTCCCTCCAAAGAGGGAAACATAGAGCTAATTGGTCCATAATAATAATAAAATAATAATACAACTTTTATATAACACCTTTAAAGGTGGCCTCTCATTTACAGAATGACAACAACAATAAAAATAACACTAGATAAAAACATGGTGAGAATACACAGAGGAGACAGTAGAAGGTGGTACTAAATACAGCAGGAGCAGAGGGGTAAAGAACAGAACCAGTTAAGTAAAGGCTCTTCTAAAGAAGAAAGTTTTGAGTCTTGATTTGAAGGAATTTAGAGAACTCTCTGATATCCTTGGGAGTTCCAGAGTTTTGGGGCATAACAGGAGAAGGCCTTCTCACCCATACAATGTAGACGGGCTTGGGGGACAGATAAGAGACCAGAATTAGAGGAGCGAAGATTGTGAGGTGGGAAATAGGGCGATAATAACTCAGACAGGTACTGAGGTGCTGTCAAGATTATAGTCCCCCCTCCTTAAGGGTGCTCCAGCCCTTTCACTTGAGACTTCATTCTGTGCACCTGTTTCCTATTCCCAGCCCACCTTAAAAGCCAGGCGCTGACGCTCATCCGGGCTCTGCATCTGGTTTACGTACCGTGCGAGTCCGGGACCTGGAAGCGCCTGGTCCCGTTAAGGTTTTAATCTCTGTTCCCGTTCCTGTTCCCTGTCCGCCAGTTCCGACCCGGCCTCTGGTTTTAATTCCGTGTTTTGATGGATCTCCTGGTTTTGGACTTACCCATTTGTTTGGATACTCTCTAAGGATTACTCTTTTGGATTGTTCGCCTTGGCCACACCTCCCCCGTGTACCAGCGCACCTTGGACACACCCCCCTGTCTTCAGCCCCGTATTCCTGCATGACGTTTCCCCAGTGTTTCCCCACTTCTTCGGATTGTGTCGTCCGCATAGGGTCCGGAAAGAACTGTTCGTTACAGGTGCCAAGCCATGCAGAGCCTTATAGGTGAGCATGAGCATGAGGATTTTGAAGTTGACACGAAACTTGACAGGAAGCCAGTGCACTAGACCTTGCCAGAATCATGACTTCTCACACCATCCCACACATTTTTGTTAGTGGAACACAAATTCTTTAGATCCACATGTATCCCCTGACCCAGGAAACAATTTAGTGCACGACTGAAAAAAGAAGCAGAGATGGGACCCTCCCACTCTTACTATTTAATGACACAATGCTTTGCCTCACAAAGATAAGTCAGTTGTTGATTTCAGCCTTGTATTGCTTGGAGAGTCTTGTCCTCAAGAGAGTTTTGCTTCCTTGATCAGTGATACTGCAACTGTAAAGCCAGGAGGTAGTTAAGGTAAAACACTAATCATGGACAGTGATGTTTTTGAAAGCCTCAGTCAATAGAGTCACTTTTCTCCAGATATTTCAATTCTGCATTGAGACTGGGATTCCCCCAAGAGATTACATGTAACTGAGCAAACACTGCTTCAGGGGACACGTCTGACTTACCAGGCACTTGTCAGGGCTGCAGTATTGCCCCGTGTTTCCCATGAGGTGCCAGTGCTGCTGTGGGCACTGTGGAGATTGTTCTGTTGGGGGTGCCTTTCAGAGGCATGGTAACTCTTTCCTTCTGCTGGTATGAGCCCAGCTGATGGACCACTGTCAGTTCAACACTGGGGGCAGTACTAAAGGAGGACCTGCAATGCTATTTTTATGTTTCTGGGTTAGAAAAAAATGAATTTATGTCAATAAGTTTATTTTGTTACCGAGATTTAATAACCAGCCTGCGAAATTAGGACTGCAGTTCCCCTTTAAACAAATAAAAATTACTGCCATATCCAGATTTAAAGCATGGGCAGCAGAATGGCAAAATCAACACAGAAACTAATTGATAAGAAAAACATGAATGTGTGCAACTCCAAAAAGGTAAAACACAGTAGACATTTTGTGTGATTTTTTTTTTCATCAGACTTAAATTTTTCTGCAGTTAACACTTTAATGTAACATGCTTAACATTTATCTCCCACAGGACCAAGTAAGCCCGCTCTATCAATAGAGGAAACGCAGCCACATGCTGGACTCTACGTTGCCACCTATGAGTAAGAAGGACAGAGTGACTGACATGAAGCTGAACCGCCGTTACCACCGGTACTCTCCTCAGGAAGATGGCAACGATGTGAAGACAAAACAAGAGAGGTTTCGCAAACCAATCGATCCTTCATCTCACATCCAGAGCCATAGATTTCTTTTGAAGGCCAAAAGATGCACAGTTCTTCCACCTGGAAGTGACCGCACTCTTCTTAACCACATTTCTTAAATTTACTATTATCAGGCATTTTCAGGACCAGTTTAAGGATTTAATGAGCCCTTAAGTAAGGGAGAAGGGCCCAGCCTAGCTCTGTTGGTAGTGCATTAGACTCGTAATCTCAGGGTAATGGGTTCGTGTCCCACGTCGGGTGCAAGATTCTTTAACAACCCACACTGCGCGGCAGCAGTATGGGGGAGCGGTGTCGGAGGTACGTGTGTGGAAGAAAGGCCTGGCAATCCACTTCCGTATCTTGCCATGAAAACTCTATGGATAGTGAGAGGGGAAATATCCATAGGGTCGCCATGAGTCAACACCGACTCAGTGGCACTCAACAAAAACAAGAAGTGAGAACCAATTTAATGAAACAAATGCCTGAAGAAGTTGGTTTGACAAGTGCGGTTGACCATTCTAGGGACAGATTGTGCAATCAATTATAGAACAAGAAACTTGAAGTGCAGAATGTTTGTCCAGCAACCAGGAAGGTAGTTAGGTTGTTGACCACGAACTGATGCATCACAGTTTACATCATCAGCATTATGTTTGTAATAAACAGCTCTCAGGTGCAAACAATTCTGGTGCAGACCATATCTGCTGATCTGCATCAGCGTAAATAGGAACTACTTGTGCAACTACTACTGGTGCTCAGAAAATCAGCCCCCAGTTATGTTAGCAGGAATCTACCCAAGTGCCTGCAACACCTGTAACTTTTAATGTCTGGACCAATTTTGTTTTTTCAAATTGCACTGAGGTCTAATTTTACATGGAGTTCTGGAGGGATGACGACAGCCAAGTTCAATCAGATTCAGCTGTCAGTATTTAGCGTCATTGATGTCCTGACGTCATTTCCTCTCCTAAAACACTATAACTACTGTAGTAGTTCAGGTGGGTAGCTGCATCAGCATGTGTATGCTGCAAAGGAACAAGTAATAGGTTTATTCCATGCTGAAAAAAAGAAGAAAGAAAACACAACCTTTTGGCCATGGAGCCTTCTTCCTCACCCAAGCGGGTTAAGCCAAATTTTCACTAAACACTCCATAATCCATTATTCTTGGATGTTGTTATTCCTAGTAAATTTGTGGTTATGGTGTACCACATTTTAAACAAAGTTCATAAGGTTTAAAGAAACTCTTTCCAGAGCACAGAGTATGCAATTTGTTATTGGAACAATCCTATTGAGCTTGGATATCAAGAAAAAATATCTAAATCTAGTGGTGCTTTTTTCCCCAGCAGAGCTGTTGTAGCCTTTAATTTCTGTCCATAAAAGTAAAATATTATGAGTTGCTCACAGTATTGTAATATATGATAGAAATACATCATCCTCAAGCTGTGCTTTTTCTGGATGATAAGAATATTTTCTTTATTTAACTCAGTTGTATATATATTTAATAAAGTGTTACCTATTGTATTCACACACCGATTTGTCTCTGTTTTTCACCTGCTGATGCCTTACCTTGATGGACTGAAAAACTAAACCTGGCCGATGTCAGATGATTTAAATTGGACCTTACGATTCCCCCATATGTTGAAACTTTCAAGTGAATATATCAAAGCCCTCCCTCCTCCCAGCTTCCTAAAATAGCTTGTGTTGAAATACCAAGAAGTAACATCACAAATGGATGTTATTAACTGAAGTTCGGGAGGGATAAGTCAGTCTTACACGGCCGTACGTAAACACCATCATTACGAAGGAAGCTGTATACACCTAACTCAAACGCCTCGCAGCTTCCCCTCGGTTCCCTCAGTCTGCCCATTAACTGAGGCGGTTAAGTCAAACGTACTGTATGTCGCCAAGTATTCCGCACGGTCACAAAGCTTTCAGGGAACTTGATTCTACTACAGTTTCTGGGAAAAGGGATTAGTTTACAGAGCACGGCGTTAAATCGGTGAAAAAAGTGGTCAGGTTTGGCGATATACATATATAAATATGTCACTGGAGAAAAGGTTACAATTGTAATCAGTACAGATGCCCCCTTTAAAAGAAGCGATCTATCTCCCAGTAAAATGTTTAACTTGAACGTTTGGTCAAGATCTTCATAGTAATAAAGATTACTTCAGTCTAGGTTTAACTTTCATAAAATGCGAAATCACAAAAATCTCTGTCATGTATTGTTCTATACATAACATAAGATTACCCGTTGCCTGTATATCTGTAGGCACATTATCTTATGTTTATAGAAATCGTTAAATCGCTCTGAACGTACGGGCCCTATATATCGTCACTAACCTACTTTTAAATGTAAAAAAAAATGCTGAAATGCATTTATCTTACAAAATGTCGATATTCATTTTAAATGTATAGATTTTAAGACATTTCTTTGAGATGGTTTGTTACTTTTATGAGAATTTTTCATTTGTTTTTTTTTGCGCAAAGCGAGCAGGACATGCACAGCGCAGCACTGGGAAATTCCCATCAGGTTCGTCAGGTGGGACTTTTTGAGGGGTTTTCCAGTTCGGGGCTTCAAGCCAGAACTACTTACACCACGGAATGTCCCTAAGAAACCATGTGACTCCGGATCGTATATATGGGTAAGACTTCTCTAGCCGTCCTCGCTCCACTCGGAGCCTCTGCGAATCGGAGGGAGGTGATGTCCATTTCAAGCAGAGCGGAGTTCAACAGCTGCTTTCTGCTAAAGAGATGTCAGCTGATCGGACAGATTGCTCAACATATTACAAGGAAACAAAATAGTAAACGTGTTGCGCGTTTAGCTATAGGATTATAGATGTTTTACGCAAGACTCGGAAACCTCATGCTAGCTCGAATAGCTGGCTTTGATTTTAATTTGCTAAATGCAAATTAAAATTGCCACCACCACCTTACAAAAGGCTCCGTTTATTCTATTATTATAATCACATATGATTTTAATCCTTTAAAATATGTTGGTATTATTTATAGAAACAAATGTATTAGTTCAATAGGGACATTAGCATCCAAATACTGAATGCTTTGTGCATGTTTGGAATATTCGGTCTGATTTAATGGCCACAGGACGAGTGAAATAGGAGCTAGCTGCAGGGGAGAAGACAGGCTTGAGACGAGTGCGAATTGAGCTGTTCGGTGGTTCTAATTTCCGTGATGACGTCGATCAAGAACGGCTGTGTGAGATTGATTTGTTGCTGTGATCCCTCCCGAAATCCAGTTAATAACTTGCATTTCGCGTGACCGTAAAAACGAAGCACATCACTCACCGTGACCCAAAATGCCTTTGAAAGTGAAACTCTGCTAAAGTTAACTTATGTATGAAAATCTAGCTCAGATACATTTATTTACAAAAGGAGTTCTGTACAACGCAAAGCGAGTTGGCGAGCAGTTCCTTCGAACGTCGAATTTGCGAGTCTGAGTAACTTCCAGTCACGTCAAACAAATGAAGCATTTTTGACATGGTCATATGTAGGACGTTAAAAGAAAAAATAAAGATTTTGTATTAACATTAATAGAAAACCCTGCATTTTCTACCGTATGGATGCAACTTTAAAACTGCTACATGATGAATAGGTTTTGAATTGATTTTACATGACTGCAAACTGCAAGTCAAAAGACCCAAGGAAGTGTGTGAACTGACATGTTCGGGAGGACTTCCTGTTCGTAAAAAACTTGTTTCATGACAGAGGACCAAGGCTAGCGGCTTTTCTTGTGCCGCGTTGAGATAAATGGAAATTCCCCGAAAACTGGGAAATCCCGAAGACAAAAAAAGAGCGATCGCTTGTCGTGCAGGTAGCAGCACTTTGCCAGAGTCTTTAGTGGAGCTCAGCATGCAGACATCTCATAGGAATGATCCGGTAAGATTTTTAATAGATTTATACATGCAGTATGAACACAAGACTTGGATAAAACGTCATGTCTTCTAAAGGTGGCACGACTGAACTTTAACTGAGTGCTCCATATCTTTGAAAAGCACTGTTGTTCCTATGTCAGAAGGAAAATAATGCGTCCCGACTGAATCGTGTATCCCCTGCAGAAAATGTTAGTGTAGTCTGCTTTTGTTTAATCGCGCCGAAAGAGGAGCGTCTAAATGCGATAAACAATATTTTATTGGCTCATGTGGATCTTTAAAACATCAGTTAATTAAATCCATAGAGACATATAATATATCATTGATGTGTTTAAACATATATTTCGGTCTTCTATTTTAGGAGTTTATTATTGGTCATACAACTAGTTAGTCTGATTTTGTTTCCCAGTTAAAAACGCTACAGTCTGTTAATTATAAAATAATGACAGCTGTAGCTAACTTAATATCTCAGCCACTGTGTCTTACAGTATGTCTCATTAATCGCTCAAGTACAGCCCCAGTGCCCGTTTTCAGTCTTGCATTTTACCAAGTTATATGTACTGTGTATGTTGTTGAGCATTAGTTTCGCTAGTTGTTGAACGAGAGCGACAGTCCTTTTCAGCATAATATATATATATAATGCATAATAATGATGGTAACTACAATATCTAAAAAAAGTAAGTTGGAAATAACCTCTGGGTAGTGGGCAAAAAACATGAAAACACCTGGTAAATGAGATATACTGATTATATTAAAAGCAAGGACTTCTATACAGTGTGTGGCTCTGGCATACATTAATGGAAAAAATATCCTGGCATCCTTAGGGTCCAATATAACAATAAAACCAGCCTGTTGTAATTATGGCCACATGGATACAAGAGGAGACCTTAGTGACTTTAAAAGAGGGGTGGTTTTTGGGGTACATTTTGTAGGACTTCAGTGACCAAGACAGCTCAACTTGCTAAGGGGAGGTCAGCATGGAACACCAACGGACTGACATCATCAGCAAAGATGAACAGTGGATGAAAAATACTCCAGGATCGTGATATCCTTGCATTTGTTTAAAGTGCAAGACAAAACAGATGAGCAACTGCAGATCAATTGACTGCAACTTTCAATCTGGGGCCCAAGCAGCAAATGTCATCAAAAACGTTTTGTGGAGTTTTGACAGACTGTGATACCACAGTATGGTGCACAAACCTGGTCATCACTCCTGGCAGTGTACGTGTGTGAGTCCAGTGGAGCAAAGAGCATGGGCAGTTGAATACGGAGCAATCTGGAGGATCTGGAGGAATCTGATAGTCAGATGAATCATCCTTTAGCATGTTCTAGGTTCTCAATAAATGAATGCGTGCACATGTGGTGTCACCCTAAAGAATGCCACAGCCCTTAGTGCTTGGTTCCAACAGTGAAGGGTTCCCAGGATCTGCAATGTTCATGGTGCACTCACTGCCTCAGAAAGCAAGATCAATACTGATTGCTAATTAATGGTACTTCGTGATGAAGTTCACTCCATGTTGCAGTATTTCTTTCCTGCCAGGAAGTGTGTCTTTCAGGTTGACAGTGCCCCCACCAATCATCAGGTGCCCATTGGTTTGATTAGTGTGAAGCCGATGCTATCCATGCATTATAGATCCCACTCACTCAGCTGATCTGAACGCAATCAAGCACTAATGAGCTGTTCTGGAATTTCCCAAGAAAACGTTTTCCACCATCATTAACCAGATGTGAGCTGTTTGTCCAATGTCCAAATGCACTTTTATTCCCATTAGATTGCAGTAATGTACACACCTAAGTAAAGTATTTTAATAACATTTAATAGCCAAAACTAGCTTAAATCCTCTTTCCTAGCATAACATTACCATATCAAGCTCATTTGTGATCTCTAACAGAAATAAGTTTTCTGTATTTTTTTCTTTTGGCTTTGAGCTCTAAAAACCACATTTTAAAAATAACATTTTCCCTTATTAAAAAGAGGAACTAAGGCAGTGTTGTCCAAAACAGGGTGCAGCAATGTTTTATTTTCACCATCAGTGCAACAGGAAATGAAGGATGACCAAGGTGCTAGCAGTGATTAGTGCAATGGCTTATGAGTCTTCTGGGGGAAGTGTACAGTACATATCCAAGTGCCCTTAATACTGAAGTCCAGAAAGATTAATGTAATCAATTCCATCATGACTTTCTGCTCATTGGTTTTGGTCATTTAACCTAGAGTTGCAGACTAGCTGGTCACCGAGTGTCATGTTTCATTTAGCATTTTCTTTGTGGATAGTGTATCTCTTTGAATTTCTCTCTTTATTTCAGAAAAGGATAAACACTGGTAATGAGTTAATTATACCGTATGTTAAATATGGGAAATAAAAAGAATAAATATCATGTACCAGGCTTTGGGAGTAAAAATATTTACACAAGCCTGTTTTAGGGAATTCCCCTGGACTCTCCAAGTAATTGCAGGTGTGTCATCATTTCAGGCCCACGGGCTGAGACAGGTGCAAAGCGAGTCCTTCTTCTGGGAGGAGACAGAACAAGGTAAATCAGTTACATTTTGAGTTATGTGATTTTCACAAGGACAACACATTGACACCTAGCCACAATGCCATGATAAAACTGCTTAATAGTCATTTAAGCTTAATCCTTTTCATTTTAAAAAATAGGTTCTACTTTAACAGTAATTTTGCATCAATTAGTATGAACTACTGTACCCGCACCTTTTGTTGATTTTATGATATGGTACATTTGTATTTACAGCAAATTACCCATTTTCAAGAAAATCAAAACTGTAACTGCCAAAATGTCCTAGACTTTGTGTAGTCTCTGACAGTGATTTCCCCACATAAGAGAATCTCTTGTTCTCTCATTTCAGCACGTTTGTGTTGCTTGCTGACATTTTAGTGTTTAGGCAAATTCTAATTAAAGCAACAAGAGAACAACTATAAAGGGATACTGTACTTAAGAGTGTTGTGTATTGTGTTAAATTCCCTGACTAAGGTCAAGGCTGACAAAACCACCCTCACTTGCAAGGAATGAACAAGGGAGGCAGCTGTAATGGTAAGGATAGTCTGGAGGGAGGGGTGCTAAAAAAGATGTGTGTAAGATATGCACAGCAGCATGGTATTTATACATAAGATATTATAGGAGAATTTGACCTCCTACCAAACGTCTGTGTAACAACTCCATGTGCAGCATTAGGAATGAAACTTCTCAATAATGATGCATTGACAGAAATGTTGAAGTTTTTGTGTTTTGATTAAATCCAGTGGTATATAGGGTAGAATGGTATGTGTATGTATTGAAGAAGAGAGTAAAACAATAAAATGTTGCAATTAATATGTACAATTGATATATTTCTGCATTAATTGCTCCTATAGTGTTATCTAATCTTCATCTAAATCCTAATAATAGATAAACACAATCTGATTAAACAATACACAAACAATTATACTTTTTTCTTGTCTATATTGAACACATTGCTTAACCATTCACTGTCTATGCTCGAGAAAGTATATGTGAACCTTTAAGATATTGACCTCTACTAAAGGGGGTAATTGGCGCCAAGAGTTCCAATCAATGTGATGACATTCAGGTGTGAGTTTGAGGTGCCCTACTCTATAAAAAAACAACACAAAGTTTCGATAAAAACAGACTCTGCTCTTCACAAATTTGTCAAAGTAAAACATGCCCAAATCAAAAAGAGGTTTCAGAGGACCTCATAAGAAGAGTTTTCAATGCTCATAAGACTGCTAAGGATTACAAAAGCATTTCTAAAGACTTAGGCCTCCATCAGTTCACAGTCGGGCAGACAGTGTACAAATGGAAGAAATGCAGTACAATTGCTACTCCCCCTAGTAGTGGTTGTTAAACAAACATCACTGCAGGAGCCAGCTCTGCAGTGTTCAACAAGGTGACAAAGAACTTGAGGCTAACAGCTAAAGATCTGCAGGCATCTCTTTCTCTGACTAATGTCTGTGTTCATCCGTCCACAATAAGAAAAACACTTAACAAGAGTTGCGAGTGTGGGAGGATACCACGAAGGAAACCACAGTTCTCCAAAAACAATTATTACAGCCCATGTCAGGTTTGTCAAAGACTATCTGGATTCTACACACACTGCTGAAACATTGTTCTGTGGCCAGATGAAACAAAAGTGGAACTATTTGGCATAAATATGCAACATTGTGGTTGGAGGGAAAAGAACTCTGCATACTAACACAAAAACCTCATCCCAGCCATGAAGCATGGTAGAGGGAACATCATGGGTTGTGGCTGCTTTGCCACCAAAATACCAAACCAAAAGTCAGCTACAGGGCTGGTCAGCTACAGGAAATGTTATATTGTTATGTTAGGATCCAGCAGTTACTAAATCTAAAGGTTCATATACTTTCTCTACCATTGACAGTTATTGGTGAAACAATTGTTTGTGTGTTATTTGTTTAATCACATTGGGTTTATCTATTATTATGACAGGGATGAAGATCTGATCACATTTTAGTAACAATTACTGCAGGAATAAGAATATAAATAACTGCTAGATAAAAAAGATGATTTTTTCTTACCACTGTACCTAAGTTCATAAGTATGATTTGATAGATTGTTCTGGTTTACGCAGTTAAGTGAATGAGTCTGATATTTCGGTTCCTTCTGTAAACCTCACACCTTTTGCTGAACAGGTCTGCAGCCTAACCCTACCACAAGGGACATGGCAATACACACCATCTAACTGATGTTAATCCTTGTTCTTTATTTTGTATGTAAAAGGATTCCATTCTGAAATCCCAGTGTTTTGTAAAGATGTGTTTTTGCTATGCATGTTTCATTTTGTATTGTAATTTATTAAAGAGGAACAATTCTAAACAATTGATATTCCAATTTAAAGAGAAATTCCAAGCAATTGCTATCTAAACACACGTTATTAGAATACAAAACAATTCTGTGGTTTATATTTACACAGATTGTCTACAAATGTCGAATTACCTTAATTTTTCTGAAAGATCACAACATCCATTGTAGGCTTCAAACGCAACGTCGAAAAGGGTCATTATCAGGTCAAGAGAATGGTTAGTAAATCAGAGTTAAATTCTCTGGTAATTGTACGTGGACTCGAGACCGCCCAGATTCGTGACGTCAGATCTCTCAGAGAATCTGGGCGGTCTCAAGTTCAATGTTGTATGAAACTTCACGCTGAAAGGAAGACAGTAGGGCAGGAGAGAAAAAAAGATCTCGCATCTCGCTGCACGTTGTTTCCTGCTCCATCTTTTTCGAGCAAAAAGTTTTTTGAAAGTTTGTAAAACGACACGCATGAAAGATAAATGGCCGAGAGTATCCATCTGTTGCCACCTCCGTTGTTCTTGGCGGGGCCAGGTGATCCCCCGGTGAGATGGTCGCAGTGGATCAAGAGCTTCAGGACTTACATTTCTTCCGCCGGTCTGCCGGTCCACTCGGATGAGATTAAGCGGGCAGTTCTAATTAACTGTCTGGGATTGGCGGGACAGCGCATTTTTACAACTCTGGAAGCAGGACCGTCTTTTGAAGAAGCCGTGGACAAACTGGCCACATTTTTTGAACCGAGATTTAGGCCGGCAGATGCCGACGGTAAGTCTGTGTGTTCAGGATGCCTCTGACTTGCGGGTGTGTAGTACGTCTTTTTTTCCAAAGAAGTAAACATGACCCGGGACAACATTGTCTGCTTAAACTTCTATTTGTGTGTCACTTTCGATGCAGGATTTGTGGTGTCTTTAATGTATCGAGAGTTAATTAAAAACGTGCAAAAAAGACTTTAATACATAATGATAAAGGTCGACCATTATATTAACACGAGGTTGATTTATTCTGTTTAAATTAGGATTTGGGTCTTGTAATAATGTGAGATTAGTTTTGTACATTTCGTTTAAAAAAAAGACCCGTGAAAATATTACACACTGTGGCTACGGGCATATTTAACCCTTTAATGGGTATAAGTGACCAGCTGTGGGCGGGGCTAGGAACATGTGTTTTTTTTTATCCAATTAAAACATCGCTTGATGGGCCGCAAACTGGAAGATGATCGAGAACTACTGAAAAGAGGAAGAGGTGGTTTTGACTACCAAGTTGACAACGGTGCACAGCTTAATAGTCAAATGGGTTGACGGCAAAACAGTCACCTTGGTGAGCACATGTGCTTCTATGATCCCAGTGGGTGAAGTGAAGCGCTTCTCAAAGAAGAAGGGAAGATATCTGTCCCATGTCCACAGATCGTGGCAGAATACAACCATCACATGGGAGGTGTGGACTTGGCTGACATGATGATTGCATTATATCGCACTCCAGCCAAGTCCCATCGGTGGTACTTTTGCATATTCTGGCAACTGATGGACATTGCTGTCAATAATGCATGGTTGCTCTATCGGCGTGATGCAACAGCAGTTGGTCCAGTAAAGCTGAGGAAACTGAAGGCCTTCAGACTAGATGTTGCCAAAGGTCTCATCTATCCAGAAAAACAAAAAAGAGGCCGGTCTTCCCTAGGAAATGAGAATGATGCACCAGTGAGGGTTGTCAAGCAGTCAAAGGTCCCACGGCCTATAGATGAAATGCGCTACGATAGAAACAGCCACTACCCAATCCTGTCTGTGAAAGTGAGATGCAGGATGTGCCCTGATGGACAGACCTCCATCATGTGTGAGAAGTGTAATGTGAGGTTTTGCATTGTCACTGGACAAAATGCACGCAACTGCTTCCGCAGCTTCCATCTTCGATGAAATACTGTTGAATATAAGGACAGGTCCATAGTACCGGTATTAAACAAACAATTAACTGTTGCAATTTTGGGCCCAAATGAATTGGGGTTTTTGTATGATTTTACATTTTTAACACTAGAGTAACTTGTAAGTTTTAAGTTTTCACACCAGTTGTAATTTTTTAAACACCAAGACATCCTTACAGTCCCCTGTAAGAGGCACTCAGTCGCAACTGCGTGAATTCTAGATATGACTTAACTCTGTGTTAGCCAGTAGGGACAAGGGTGTATTGTATGTTTGGTAAGATTTTATATTTTTTAATGAAACAGAAAAAGGAGTGAGTTTTAATGGTTTTATGGTTCTTTTGACCATGTGAGCAGTTGCCAAAAACAGTTCGGCTGTATACCCCAGATGGGCACCGTATCCTGTGGGATACAGTTTGTAAAATGGAAAATAAACACACAGTTTTGAAAAAACTTATGTAATTGAGTTATTTGAGACAAAATGCACTAGAAAAAAAACAATTAAACATTTTTCAGTTACGTTTTTTGGTACTTGCCCATTAAAGGGTTAAGGTGGCTATGTGCGACGGAATCAATCGAAACATTTCAAATTGGAATCGCAGTTGTTTACTCTTCCTTGTTTTCAATAGCCATTACCTTGTTTGTCAAAACAGTGCTGTCCAATACACAGCTTGTTTGCAAAATGTACAAAATGAAACATTTCAGGTCGTTATGTTTTATAGTAACGAGAAGCGGTTTCAGATTTTTTTAAATGGGACGGTATTAACTACTTATACTTTAGCTCGTGTTCATATTAGATTTTTAATTTTCAGATTAGGCGAGAAACCATAATCACTAGAATTGTATTCCCGATAAAAGCCTAAACGCAGCTGGAATGGAAAGTTATGTTTAAAGCAATCTAAAATATGTCCTTAAAAAATTGAGAACTTTCTTGTTTTGTCATCCTGTTTCGATTGTTGCGTTTTGAGAAATGACACGATATTAAAAAAGCAACGCATTTAAGTAAAAAAATTTAAGCTGTTTTCGCTCTAGAGGTGTTAAGAAAATGCTCCTACAGGTTATTATAGTAGCCAGCTATTTACTGGGCTGCTGCAGTGTCTTTATATAAGATGGTTTATGCAGAGTAAATTAAATCATGATTGTGTATTATTGTATATACTGTGGTGATTTTTCAAGTAAAATTTTCACTGGAGTTTTCATTTATATATATATAATTTCTACGCAGTGCAGTGTATATAATCTTTAACCAAAAAGTTTTCTTTAACAGAGCAGCTGCAATCAAGCTCTGGAACTCGCGCAAGATGTATGTCCTGTTTCTCTGGGATCTACGAGAAGCTTAAATGTCGTTTCTTCACACGCAGAAAACAGGCTGAAACAGCTGGTAATGACACATCACTGTGTTTCATGTTCTGATCCAGGGATCTATGGTATTCTCAGTCTTTGACTTCTGAAGTCTCAAGCAATCTTGCAATGAAGCCTCATTATTTTTCTTCTGGGCTGATAGGCTTTTCTATGATACGATATTATTAACATACATGGTAAATCTAGAAGTTTTGTTACCACATGCTTACCTGGCGACAGCTGGATTCTTCAGCTGAGCACTGAAACATTTTTACAGGTCCTGATACGTTAGTTGCTTGTTTCCTAATAAAGTCCACTAGCTGCTAGAAACGGGCCCTGTGCAGGGTTAATACAAAATAACATCCTTACAGTCCCCTGTAAGAGGCACTCAGTCGCCACTGCGTGAATTCTAGATATGACTTAACTCTAACTACGCATTCAACAGCTGGTGATATAGAAAATCTATTGCTGTGTAAAAAAAAGAGAATCTTATGTTGTTAATCTCTTCCTTTTTATAGAAACTGAGGATCTTTCAACTCCCATTCAAGAGACTGAGCCGGTACAATTCCAGAGCTCTGTTCGTCCTTGGTTTGATTTGTGAACAACACACTAGATTGTTTATATTTATTTTTTTATACTTCAGTTGTATATATTTTAATTCGGTGCTACATTTTATGCTGCTTTCCAGAAAATCCTGATGACTGAGCCTGTTTTCCAAAATTATTGAAGGATTTCAGCTACTGTCCACTTAACACTCCTTACACACCCCCTGCAGAAAATGATTTTGATTATAACTTGATATCATAAAATGATATCTTATCATATACGTTTTTAAACCAATTTTATGTGTATCTATTTGTGTCAGCCATAACAAGCTCAGGATCCAAAATCTTTATCTTTCTTATTAGAAAATGCACAGATTCAGAAATAAGGTTTATAAGGTCAGTTACAGGGAACGATAAGCTGAACTGATTAAGACACCCAGGGAACTGACGTTTACAGTATTTCTCAAGAATATTTATTTCGGAGAGTTTGTACAAAATACACAGAGTACGAAACTGAAAAAAGAATTATAGTGTACATTGCACTTTGTTATTAATAACAATACTCTCCTGTTTCTTCTGAAGGATATAATGCTATTGTGTAAATAAAATAAATTACCCTGATATTAAAATTATCCAAAAATTAAGTGCAAAACAATTCAACAGAAAGGAAGAATAGAGTGAGCATCAATCAAGTCAGTATCTCAAATATTTCCTTTTATTTGCAGTGGGAGCTTATGACTAGCTTATGTAATTAAATTAAATATGCCTTTGCCCCCAATTTAAGCATTTTAAACTACAAACAAAATATAAAACATAAAATGCTTGCCATATGAGACAGGCATGACCAACCTTTCTTTTTGCAGTCTATCAAAAGCTTCCAAATGTTTGATTTAGAGTTTTAAACCTACCCCTGTTAAAGTATTTTAGATTTAAAAATGATTTGTTAAGTTGTGCAATAATTTAGAACTTTGAAAAGCACTGTGGGCTCTGCTAGAGTTCATATATTTTGACATTGTTCTAATGAGACAAACTGAATGTGTCATGAAAACAGGAGATGTTGTTCTGTATCATGCACTATAATGGTTTCACTGTGGCATTATCAGATATAGTCTACGTTGTTATGCAGGTGAACAAGTAAAGGTTTATTCTATGCTGAATAGAGAAGAAAAGATACACGTTTCAGCTGTGGAGCCTTCTTCAGGTGTGACATTCAAAAGAATGTCTTCGGGCTCCACAGCTGAAACGTTATGTTTCTTTTCTTCTCTTTTCAGCATGAATTAACCTTTACTTGTTCCTTTGCAGTCAGCTACCTACTTGAATTGTCATGCAGGTGGTTATATGCTAATATTTTTGCACTTTTATTTTCTAAAATGGTAAATACTCAGTTCACCATTAAGAAATTATGGAAATTATTCTGTTACATGTAAAGTATTAACATTCTAAGTAAGAAAACACAGCCATGTCCCTTGTCAATTCATTTTTACTAAAAGAATGTCTAAAAGATTGCTGCTGTTGTGCAATTTCAATTTTTAATACTAAATGAATGTTTTCTACATCAGTAAAAATGCAGCTATTTAAAATGCAAATAAAACATTTTATGTTTCATTGTTAATTCCTGTGGTTTTTCCTTAGTCTACTTTTTGTGAGTGTTCAGTTGCACTTTCTAACTCTGCATTGAAGAGGTAGTCTAGGAGGGAGTAACACCTACACATTTGGAAATAGAGCAAGAGTGAGCCTTTGACATACATGGCTGCTCTGCAGATCTACATTGTGATCATCGTGGGCTGCCATCGTTTAAAATGAATTATATGGATAATTATGGGCCACCATGAGTTATAAGACATACCATGATAACATAACAGTCTGTGTTCACATTTAATTTGCAAAAAACATCTTGGACAACATCGTTTTCCAAGAGTAAGAAAACGTCCATGCTAGTGCCATGTTTTGTCAGCAGGGTGGGTAATATGCCAGTTTATGGGGCAAAGGGGGGCAAAGACATTTTCCAGTTTGGGGGCTCACGGAGGGTGGTAATGGCTGGGCAAACTCTCAGGTGGTCCTTATGTTCTTAATGGTCCCTGGTCAAGGTCCGACATTATTTTCTGAGCAAATTGCTCACTTCAAGATTCTTCTATGCAGTGATGTAAGGTAAGCCAAGTAAAATTGGGAACCTCACCACTGCAACAGGAAGTGACAACACATTGCTGTTCAAATGGGTTGAGTGAAATTTTACATTATCAAACCATTCAGGCACACATTTACCTTTATATAGCTGAAACACAAAGCTTTAATTAAATAAACCTGAAATTAATGTACTTTCTGGTTTTCTGAATACTTCGGAGCTTAAACTAGTACTCATTACTGAACTCTCTAAAGGTATTAAAAGAAAACCTATTACTGAAGTACAAATAGAAAGAGTCATAAAATCTAATTTCATTAGATCCACAAACCCAAGGTGCCTTTGATTCCAGAACTCGCTCTGATCTCAGCCATGATACAAGTTAGTCACATGGTCTCTGTCTTCTTCAGTCCTGCTCCACCCAGAGACTAAGGGAAGATGAGTAGGCTAAACGCAGAAAACCTTTAAACAAAGAAAAAATGAACATTGTAGCCCTCTATAACTATTACCTCCTAATATAGGAAAATTGGGGGAATCAATAGTTTTTAATAAAGAGTAATTACAGATATGTATGTATTCTTCACTGTCTTGAGAATGAAAATCTACATATCCACTGTGGAATCAAACCTACCGCGAGTAACAAATATTGTCACACCCATCACCTCCTTTGAAGCGAGGGAGAGATATCTCAATGAATTGTGGCGAATTCAGAGTTCAGCCAAGCCCCACCTCCCCCATGACACCCGTTTGACACCTTATTTCTCCCCTCCCACCATCACAATCTAGTCAGCATCGGAACTCAGACTCCAGCGGAGCTGTCACGCAGAGCTGACCCGAGAGCGCTCATCGAGGCGCTGTGCTGAGAGTAGCTGTGACTGTGAAGGTGGAAAGGCCAACCGTGTGTGCCGTTTGTAAACATTTTAATTGTAATAAAGTTTGAGTCGTTTTTTTAATTTACACAATGAATGCATTTAGTATTCCTAAAATCCTCTTAATATATTAATATCTTTAACATTCTTACTGAATTTTCACATACGCTAACTATACAGTGCATATACACAAGGCTACCGGTAATTCCTTACAGCATGTGTATCTATATACGTATTTAATATAAGAGAGCTGTAGCTGTAGACGGCCTTTATGAATGATCTCCCTTGCTTAATTTAAATGCACACACTCGTGAGGTATTATCACACGCTGTACACACAGCTCTGGCTGTGCTTTCTACGTCTTGCAGAAGGGGGGGCAAAATAGTGAGAGGAGACAGCAAGAAACACAGTACATTGCTTCGAGGCGCACGTTTCTTCGTCGCGCATATCTGAGACGCGGACCCGGTGCTGCGATCAGACTAACTTTTAGCAAAAGCTAAAATAATTTAAGGAAGATTAAATGGCGGAAGGTAATCCCATTTTGCCACCGGGACTGTTTCTGACGGAGCCGGGAGAACCTGTGGAGCCTTGGTCACAGTGGTCTGACAGACTTATCGCTTACATAGATGCCACGGGACTGATGGACCAGCCCGATAACATAAAGAGAGAAATCCTACTAAACTGCCTGGGTCTTGAGGGCCACCGCGTTTTTTCGACTCTGGAAGCAGGACCGTCTTTTAAGGATGCGATAGAGAAACTGACCGAGCACTTCGAGCCGCCTGACACTTCCTCGGAGCGGTTCCCAGAGCGCACAGAGAGGGGTGAGTTATCGGCTCTGCTTGCATCCGTGTTCGGCGCAAATACTGTGTAACCGTTCGGCAAATGAAACAATTTTAACTGAGAAACGTTGACGGCCAGCGGTGTGGATAAGGGGCTTGATTCAGCAAAATCCCCAGCTGTATAAATGGGTACAAGCGTAATAATAATTGTTTGGATGAAAGAGTTAGCCAAGAAAGATAATAACGCTGCAGAGATTCCAGAATATCATATCATCTCTTAATACTGATGACTAATTCAGTACCACCTCACAACAGATCTGCACAAAGTATCAACATTTGTACAACATTCCAGTACATTTTTAAAAATAAAACCAAGCAATCAGATCTAATGGGTAATACAACGTATTTTTTAAAAACGTATATTTGTTACATTGAAAATTAATATTTGGAATTAGATGTAGATTTGTTTTCTTTGATGTTTCTATGATGTGCGGCTAATTTACAGCCATAGAAAGAGCTGCCGCCTGTTTCGTTTAACTCCGTCAAAATGAAAAACCACTTTCTTTCCGTGTTGAGGGCGCGTTAGTCATCACGGTTTGCTTTGCCAGGGATTGCGAAGAGCAACAGTTTGCCTAGGGGACACCACATGGATAAATACAGTTTATTGTTAACATCGTTTTGTTTCAGTTTTGTTCAGTTAGTTCCAAATACTTGTTTATAAGCTGATGCGCATTCTATAATAATTTGATAATGATAATAATAATTACTTACACTTATATAGCGCTTTTCTGGACACTCCACTCGAAGCGCTTTACAGGTAATGGGGACACCCCTCCACCACCACCAATTTGCAGCCCCACCTGGATGATGCGACGGCAGGCAAAGTACACCAGAACACTCAACACACATCAGCTCTCAGTGGGGAGGAGAACAGAGCGATGAAGCCAGTTCATAGATGGGGATTATTAGGAGGACATGATTGGTAAGGGCCAATGGGAAATTTGGCCAGGAGACTAGGGTAACACCCCTATTTTCAGGAAACACCCTGGGATTTTTAATGACCACAGAGAGCCAGGATCTCAGTTTTACATCTCATCCAAAGGATGGCACCTTTTTACAGTGTAGTGTCCCCGTCACTGTTCTGGGGCATTAGGACCCACACAGACTGCAGGGTGAGCGCCCCCTGCTGGCCCCACTAAAACCTCTTCCAGCAGCAACCTTAGTTTTTCCCAGGTTGTCTCCCATCCAGGTACTGACCAGGCTAACACCTGCTTCAGTGGGTTCCCATTTGTGAGTTGCAATACAACACTGAGCATAATGTGTTCCATCTTATTTCTGTGTGGTGGGGTTAAGTTGTAGTAAAATACATTTTTTGCCATGTATCTCCATTAAGGCGATTATTTTACAGAGAGCTGGAATTGCGTCCACTGTGTCAGCCGAGCCTGTGCCTCGTTTTTCTCCAGCATCTGCCGCCTCATTAGGGAAGGCAGCTGGCATGAACACGGACCGCAGTTGCCTGCTGAAAATAAAAACACTTCAACAGGTAACTTTCCAAAGCCTGTCGGCTCAGAGAAAAGTATACATTTCAGTTCTTGAAGGTTTATGGGTGCTAATTTACCATCCTAATGATATGAGAAAATATATGAAATGCATTTTTAGTCATGTAAAATTAAGTTCAGGTGGGTAGCTGCGTCAGCATGCGTAGGCTGCAAGGATCAACTAAAGGTTTATTCCATGCTGGAAAAAGAAGAAAACACAACATTTCGGCTGCCGAGCCTTCCTCAGGTGCGAGTCACACCTTAATTCACTTAAACTCGCAACTCCGTAAAGACATTTTTTCCCCCCAACTAAAATTACAAATGTTTACAGAGTTACAAGAATAAAAGAGACGATAATTTGTTTTAATTACGCTGCAGTATATTCAGGTATTTACTTGAGAGCGGGAGTAAACCAATATATGAGTTTTCAACGAAGCATCAAGACATCAAAAGCATCAAAATTGCTTCCGTGTTTTGCAGAACCTGCTGTGGGGATGATCGCTGTCCTGGAAACACAGCCGCTGCCAAGACGGAGCTCTGTCAGGCCTTGGGTATGAGCCCTAAGCCTTGGAGATGAAAAGCCATATTTCTACATTTCTGTTGCTGCACATCTATTTTTGCAGGTCAACATGAATGCTATTTTTTTATGTTGGCTGTAGTGAAGCCAGTATCTGTGACAAAGCAATACACTACTTGTACTTATTTGGGTAGCTCAACAATTGTTTTTTTTACACTTGCCAAAAATGAATAATAATATAAGAAATATTTCTACAGAGTTTTAATGAAGAACCTTTTAAAGTATTTTTATGCATACCTTTAAGACAAGAAGGCAAGTTTCATTTATGGAGCCAAATAGATAACAACAATAATATTAAAACTATTATATTTACACTAAAACAAACAACAATAAGAAGTAAAAACTCAGGATGCTCTGGGGTACTAATGAACAGTGAAAATTATACTTATAGCACCAAGTGTGCAAGAACAGAAACTATTAAACAGAAGGGTCATAGTTGTTCAATTAATTTTCAATTATAAACTATTCCAGGCCAGTGAGCCTTACATGTAGTGTGTAATGTGTTCAAGAAAATTAATGAATTATTCTTGTCAACAGAAACTTGTGAAGATTTTAAGTGTTAGTGTTAACCTAAAGACTTTACACAACAGATTCCTTAGAACACTGTCTCCAAAAGGATTCAGCAGACCTTAAATACAACACTGAATAAGATTAGACACTGAGGAGTTCAAATTGTTCGCACTTTTGTTGAGAGGTGTAATGGTATAGAGCACATGTGACAATCAATACCAATTTCTGGATGAAATTGTGCCTTTGAAAAGCAGATCAATGCTACCTCAACTGCAATACCAATGTTAACTGCATTTTAAATATGTGCAGGGTGCTGTGTGGAAGAAATATTCTTTGAATTTTTTTTAAAGGTTTTCCAATTAGATATTTTTCTAATTCTTCCACATTTTCTGTAAAAATGTAGTTTCTTTAATGTACGAATACAATATTTACTGCATTTCTGATAAAACAAGCTTAGTGAGAAACAAATATTGTTAATTTTGAAAGCACTTTTTGTTAGAAGTCAGAATTTGTACGATTTGGGCCTTTTAATAAACTTGTGCTGTTATTTGTAGATTTTTTAAGTTATGTCATTACTGTATTGTTTCATGGTAAGATCTTGAAATCTTGGTGTCAAACTGTTACTAGTAGTGTGGGTCAATAAATGCCATCACCATGTGGAAACACTAATCACAGAGGACTCAACAAAAAATGTAGATACACAATTCTTAAACTGCAGCTTGGTATTTATTAATAAAAAGGACCAATTGAAAGGTTAACAGACTTGCTACAATGAAATTACAAAAAGCAACCACATAGGTTGTGCACCAAGGCCATCTTGATGAAAGATTTTTAGTGCTTCAAAGAATTATCTACACTATAACATGTATATGGACCGAGAGATTTAAAAATGAAAAACCATGCTCAGTGCATGCTGGCAAAATTTGAGACAGTTTTAAGCAAATATTGTTATAGAAAAAATCCTACCAACAGCAAAAGTGATGGTTGCATAGAATTATAAAACGACAAAGAACAATTCCAGCAATGCAGACTAAGATGGCTGGTGCCACTACTTGCAGGTACTGTAGTTGTGTAGTGAAGGTAATGGAGCCTCAAAAGGCATATTTCACAGCTTTGTTTCACAAAATGTAGAAAAATATATTTCCTTTGATCAGTGTTACAATGACACTTGAGCTCAAGAGAAAATCCAGATTCATTCTTGACACTAATTCTGAGCTATGGATTTAAGGATATAGAAACAGTTTGTCTTTGAAAGGGTTCCTTCAAGGTTTCAGTGAAACCAGCTATGAAACTAAAAATTCAAACTGTGTTCCAACATTGGGTTTTATTAAGATGTTTTCCTGGACAAATATCAGTATTAATAAGTGCACCATTATTTTTCCAAAAGTTTGGAGAATAAAGAATTTAGGACAACATGACTGAGAAAGTACTTCTGATCCTCTAGACAAAGACAATTATATATAGAAAGGTACAGAACACCTGGAAATAAACCCTATAATCCGAGTCACTTCAATGACTGATTACGTGTGACAGGTGAGTGATGAAGAAATGTATCTGTGCAGCAGATGCACACTAAGTTGTAATACTGACATTTGTTCACCAGTGTGCAGAGACGGTTAAAGAGCATGGGGAAGAAAAGTGCTAGTAACTGTCAGAATTCTGCTCACCATCTTCGAGCCACCTCCTACCTGGTACAGATATGGTGCCAGAAGTCACTTCAAAATCAGATTAAATTAAATAAAAGCTATGTCAAGCTCTGCATTAAAATGGTGGCATATCACAAAAACCTGTCCCAAAATTAGTCACTGGTTGATATGTGCGAACATACTGAGCTACCATTATTCAGAACAGTACTACTTGTTTTCAAAGATGTGGCAGATGTGACCATCTGCTTGTATTAGATTTGGTGGTGATGTCAGACACCATGTCCACTTCTTTCAAGAGCTGGGCTGAAAACTAAATGAGCAGAATTTCACCAGGTGTGGGGCGTTTAGGGAGCATGATGCAGCAGGATCATCTTCCTAGGCCAGTGTACTGGAATGATCTAGAATGGTCTAGAACAGGCTCTCTACGTCGCCCATCTCCACGACGACAGTCTTCAGCTGGGAGTAGTATTCTATGGTCACCAGGCCGTTCTCTCTGCCAAAGCCTGGGTCAAGACAGAGCAAACAGTTTGTTAGTGGGGAAGAATACAAGATAATGGCTCTTTCATTTTCTATGACTCACACTTTTGTGACTGTGCATCTGCCCCAGACGCACAGTAGTTCCAAAGGCAAAACAATATTGGCAAAATATGTTTTTATACATTTTTAACATGACTCTTAGGCCTTTCAGATTGTTCATAAAAGACAACTTCTTTTTTGGCTTGATAAAAGAAGTATATGAGAGAAGTGCATACAAAAGTAGACACAGCACTTCTAATTCAAGAATCAGGTATCCATATTAATGTCAAGCTAAAAAGTTCCTTGGCATAAATGCCCAAACCTTTTTTTCCTTTACGTTATGTCCTGCAGCTCTATCAGGATGAGATCCAATGTTTAACAGGGCAGAGAGTATGATGTTTTTTTGATTGAAAAAAATAGAATCTGCTTTTTTGCAGGGAAATTCTTTACCTACATTTTAGCTAAAAAAATCCAAGACAGTTCAATCTGATTTTTAAAATAGGAAATGCTACAATGAATAGCCTTTACCCTGAGGTGCTGGAGTTAAAAACTTACTTAAATAAAATGCTGTTTGAAGTCTCAAATGGTGTTATTTTTATTTCATCTCACATCTACAAATCCTCTGACCGCACATGGGAGAACACAAAAGTGCAGACCTGTCTGCCTTCGAACCACTCAACTTTTAACACGCCTCAGGCAGCGCAGCCTCTCACCAGCGGTTCTGCACCAACTGGAGCAGAGACACATCCCTCTCTCACAGCACTACCCTGGCCGACTAATCCCATCCTCCCCGCTGCGCTGCTCAGCCAACTGTGCGCCACCATTTGAGGCATTCCAGTCACAGTGGGCCGGACAGGCTAATGACATGCCCCCGTCTCGAACCCTTGACACCTGGGTTACGGAGCTAAAGCTGCGCATGGCTCCAAGCATTTACCGGCTGAGGTACTGGGGAGGCCTGTAAGTATTTTTTAAAATAGATTGCGCTTCATTCACCCACTGTAGGCAAAGAGCTGTTTGCTCCCCACTATTCATGACACGTCTGTCAACGGCAACCTGGTTCCTCCAAAGTGACGCAACTTATTTTTGCCAGTAGCACTGCACAGCAAAAGCAAGAACTGCCCATGCTCCTGCATTACATTAGCAATGGTCTTCGAAAAGCACATTTACCTTGCAAGAACGGAAGACAATGGAGCAAAATTCAGATCTTTGTAAGAAAAACAAATACCGGATGAATTTTGTTGTCTGTGTTTTGAACTATGTTCAATTCTGACAAAACATGGCCTTTCAGTAGCATAACCTCATGCATGCCTGTACCGGCTTCCTTCGAAAAGGCCTACCTGACATCTTGTACCCCCCAAAGGGCACCTCCACGGGGCTGATGTTGTAGTTGTTGATGAAGCAAGTCCCAGCCTGCAGCTCTGCAGCCACACGGTGAGCTCTAGTCACATCCCTGGGGAGGAAGAACACGGTTTCTTAAGAATCAACAGCAACAGGCAGTTTCTAAAGGAGGTAATTCCACATGAAATCAGTCAACACGGTCAGGGCTCAACCCTTTTGATTTTAATGAAAACTTCCACAAATGTTTCTGATCTGAAATGACCAACCCATCAGGAGACAGAGATGCTCAAAGTTAACTCATTTTGGATCCCCCACCCATCCTTATCACTGATAAACACAGAAGGATAATTTTGATACAGTGTATAAACTGTGTTGTCAAACAAAGGTGAAGCTGACAGGCAACTGATTTAATCTGTGATGACCCAAAGGCAATATAACACACCATCACCAATGCGCAAGTGCCCACGCACCTCAAAACCAAAATAAAAGTCAGTGCCAAGACCTACACAGACAGTGGTAAGGGTCAGCTCACACCATACAGGACCGTTACAGAAGCTGGACTTAATCAGGGAGATAAAAACTGACCTTAAGTTAATCAATTTGCAGTTTACTGCAAAGCTGTTCTCACAGTATCTATTCATACAAACGAAGGCACTGATGATAGAGCCGTGCACTGAGAAGAGATTTGGGAATAGGCAGCAGAAGCTCAGCTGTTTAGTTCCCAGGAGGGATTACAATGGTTCCTCCGTGGCATCTTCACGTGAAGGTGGTACCTGGTGAAGACTCCGGAGGCCAGGCCGAAGGTGGTGTTGTTGGCTCTCTGCAGGACTTCCTCCTCAGTCTCAAAGGGCAGCACCGACATCACTGGCCCAAAGATCTCCTCCTTCACACAAGTCATGTCGTCCCTGCAGTTATCTGTGACCAGGAGAGAGCATGTATCAACACTGGGACAAGTGCAAAGGGAACACACTAAAAATTGTTGGTGTGCTAACAAAAGAGGAACTTTGAAGTTTCTTTGTGCAAAAAAAAGATTTATTTTCTACCACTTTCTACTCTGCGTTATTTATATTCTCAAGAGGACAGAAATTCTGAGTCTTTGCTGACAGAAAACTAAAAACATAATTATCTACAGGAAGTATCACTGGCACTTGGGTGAGATTTATAGGAAAAGTGAGAGCTATTTTTCATGGTGAGAAGCCACACTGCCTGCAGCACAATTAACATGGACTGAACAAATCATATGACTAGAACTAGTGGTGTTCAGGTACGTAGACATGTTTCAAACCACAACATATGGACTATGAATCTCAACCTGCTCTCGCAACAAGTAACTTGGTAAAGTTCTTGTTTTAATTTCTGCTTCTTGCGGGTGAACAATATAGACAGGACAGCTAGAAACTCTTGTCTGAACTACATTCCACAGAAGACTGTCCTTCCTGTGGTTTGATGCAGTCTATATAAAATTAAACCAATACTGTAGGTGCTACATAACTGTATAACCAACATATAAAGTAAAAGGATTTATGACATTTACAGCAGAACTGTTTTGACAGGACACAGGTCTCCTACAGAAGGACACTTTCTTCCCGGGTTATGTAAATTTGACTATCTAAAACCTCCCGTGGGTCCAAGAATAACATTTTCTAGGTAAGGAGAATTGATGTAACAGGCTTAAAGAGCAAGAAGTGCAGAAATGTCCTTCTGCAGACAAACAGCACGGAGCAAGCCATCTCTGCATTTTATCATGCGCCTTTTCATCAGAAATTCTGAGTAATCCGTATTGTACTCATGTCAGGGAAGCACCCACTTTATTTTCTGGTGGGTAGCTGCGTCAGCATGCATAGGCTGCAAAGTGGTTCTCAAACTATGGAATGCGTACTACATGACCCTGGAAATTTGTTGTGTGCACTGAAAAACTGGGATGGGTTTTCATATTTTCTATTTTAATTAAATGAGTTTGTGTCAAATACACAGCCTACGTACTACAATACAGCTCGCTAATACTTGAGTGGACACAAGAGCTACTATGTAATACTATACTATTGTATAGGAATGCTACAAACGTAAGTGGCCAATTGTATTTAAAAAGTTATCTCCAGCACATAGGGAGGTAGGAGAATGTATGTGATTTTGGAACAGTCCATCTTGTAATCACAGGAAATAAAAACTTTTTAACTTCTGAGACAGACTCCTGAAACGGAACTGGGGAAAAATGCAAGCTTGTGGATTCCTTAAGCAGGTACACTCCACACTATTTGTGAAGAACATTGTTTACCGTTGGCAAAAGAGCTGATACACATTATGTGTGTAGAAAAAGCTGCTAAACAGCTCGACCTGCTGCCCCTTTCGAATGACACAGTCACTCGTAGAATTATTGATATGGCGGATGATGTCAAAAGTACGCTGATAGAGCGCATTAAGATGTGCAGATGCTTTTCACTGCAATTAGATGAGTCTGTAGATGCCTTTGATTTGGCTAATTTGCTTGTTGACGTTAGATAGGAGTTTGAGGGCATGTCACCAGAGGAGTTTTTGAACTGTAAACCGCTACCAACAAGAACTACAGGAGAGCACATATTTCAGCTTCTGAATGAATTTATCAAGGAGAATGGCATCGACTGGAAAAAATGCATTGTAGTTTGTACAGACGGTGCTAGAGCGATAACAGCGGGTGTAGTTGCACTAATTAGAGAGGTTGCTCCAAATATGAAGTGGACGTACTGCCGCATCCACCGCCAGGCCTTGGATTTAAAATCTGTTAGATTCTGCTGTCAAAGTTGTGAATTGTATCAAGGCTCAACCAATGAATTCACATCTGCTTTGCTCGACTAAACAGGCTCACCCATCTCACTGAAATGGTAAGTGCTCAGTGCTACTTTTATGATATGTAAGTGACCCATGAACATGTGAGTGTGTGCGCACGCGCTGATGCTGGTCATCGAGATTTTCTGTGGTTCCTATGAGAAGATGACTTGTAGGTGGTATTTGGATGCTTTGGTTTGACCAGAGGTGGTACTTGGTCCAAAAAGTTTGAGAACCACTGGTTTATTTCATGTTGAAAAGAAAAAAAAAAGCGTTTCGGCTGATTACACCCAAAGAAGGCTCCACAGCTGAAACGTTGCGTTTTCTTTCTTCTCTTTTTAGCATGGAATAAACCTTTACTTGTTCCTTTGTTTTTATTCTCGTCTGTTTATTTAATTTTGTGTTTAAATAAAAAAAGAACCATGTAGGGTAATGATATGTGCAGTTTTTATTTTTATTTACTGTATTGTATACTAAATTTGGTGTTGAATTATTCTAATTACAGGGTTGTAAACCCTGTAATATTTCTCTCCTCCTATATAAACGGCGGATGTTTCTTTTATCTGCCTGATGGACTACTAGCTGCTGCTCCATTCTCTCTCTTGCTCTTTACCTCCCTCCATGATCAGCACATACACCTATTAACCGTTAAAGGACAATAAACGCTGCGCCTGTGCTCTCCTTGCTTCACTCACTGACACAGCTAGGACAAATAAATCACTGCAATATCATGAGTGGTATTTCTCTATATGCATTCATTCCACGGCTAAGAGTGCTTTCCTTCTTATGTCAGGTCCGGCTTATGTTAAGAGTCAAGGAATGAAACCCTTAAGTACACAGGGGAATGGGTGCACAGAGCAAGGTGCAATGTTGTGAGAACAGACAAGAACGAGTCCAGCACACCAAATAATGGCTCACTCACCCAGCACACAGGGGGACATGAAATACCCTCCCTTCAATTTGGGGTCCTTAGGAACAAATGGCTCTCCCCCACACAGAACTCTGGCCCCCTAGGAACACAGGACAGTCACAGGATCAGCATCACTTAGGTGGAAGTCAAGAGTCGAAAAACTTAAAAACTACTCTTGTAGAATTCTGTGATATTTTGGGGGGATTACAAGGTGGGGTCTTTCATAAAAAAACTGCACAATGGAAAATGAATATTTCGCTCATAAATCCAAGTTTACCAAAAAAAAGAGGACATGGTTGAATTGCCAGATACAGGGTGACAGGTTTATTTAAGACACCGGCAAACCCCAATATGCTTCAGTCCTTATGAGTCTACCTGCCCTTCCAGTTAATATAATATTATATCTGAAACAGATATTGAAGAAAATGTGTTGAAACCTTCTTAAGCTCCTACCAAGGGTTGATAAAACATAACAGTGTTTAAGATAACAACACTGCATTTAATGCTTTGCAATAGGAAAGTGAAAACATATATAACATGTACATTTGTGTACTTGAAAGAGTCTGACTTTACACTGGAACATCTGGTGTAACACTGGTATTGTGCATGACCTGATATACGCAGGGATAATATAGCTGTTTCAGAAATCACTGTCTAAACAATACCTGAGGATAATATTTACCAATATAACATTGTATTTATTAGAACTAATAGTTTATCACATTTGTATTACCATTATTATGTCTAGAAATAGACGGTACCTGTCTGAAGATGAATGAAAAAAGAATAAAAATCAGTTCTAGAGGAAGGAAGGAAAGTTTCTGTACAGTTATCACACCCCTTCTGATAAAGATAAACATATTCTAAAGTCTAAATTTAAATGTAATCTAATTTAAATTATTTTTCATTATAAAAGTGACAAAACCAAGATCTACTTA
Organism: Lepisosteus platostomus; assembly: GCF_059453375.1. Lineage (NCBI taxonomy): Eukaryota > Metazoa > Chordata > Actinopteri > Semionotiformes > Lepisosteidae > Lepisosteus > Lepisosteus platostomus. The sequence goes on along the minus strand of NC_142621.1, from coordinate 15,243,730 downwards.
AATCCTGTATGCTTCAGAGCTTTTGTTGCACTTTCTAATGTTCTGAATATAAACAAATACCATTGCAATTGCAATTCGCAGAAATTAAATGACACAGCAAGTCAACCAATTTTCTTATACTTTAAGAATACTGGTTGAATACTATAAGAATACTAAGTTAATTTAGTATTCAAATATTCACAAAACACCATCTGCAGCATCCCAACAATAATACATCTGCAGAACTTTAAGGTGGAATTAGAATTGCAGCACCATCTGTAGCTTTCGATAATTAGAAAACAAACAATTCTATATAAATTAAAACATGTATTTTTTAAAAAAGTCACCAGTTCTGCCTTTATAGGTCAAGCAGCCTGGGAACTCTGCAACCCACTTCTGTATCACAAACACCTTTGTCTTCTCAAGACACACAAACACACACACTGACTCCAGCCCCACCTCCTTCTTCGCCTGGTTGACGAAGCCCAGCACTCTGTCCAGGTGTGGACGGCTGATCAGTGCCCCCATCCTGGTGTCGTCCAGCAGGGGATCCCCAACTTGGATGGCTTTGGTTCTCTTCACCACCTCCTCCAGAAACTTGGGAAGGATCTTACTCTGCACAAACACCCTGGTGCCGTTACAGCACACCTACAACACAAACAGCAAACAGTTAAAGCACGTGGGGAATGGGCACCACTCTGGGCCTGAAAATGATTGCAGGTGCACACTGATTGATCAGCTGTTCCTGTGTAAACCCCACTGGAAATAGCAAACGTTTTTTGGTTAATTCATGCACATTTGCTGCAAGTTAAGTTATGCATGGAAAGGTCAAATCTTCAACACCTGATAAGGTTTTACACTAAAAATACCGCAACCCACCAGGACAACAGTCTTATTGATAATGAATGGATGGACAGTGGACAGATAAATCATGTGATTTTACAGCACATCTGAGTGAATAATACCAAACCGTACCTTTCTTAAAAAACACCTTTCCATGAGTAGGTTGCTCCCATAACCTGCAATCTCTGACACAATGTAAACACTTGTTGGATTTTTGTTCATGGCAGCGTGTGAAATATTCATACATCAGTATTTTTAATTTATGTGCTCTTATATAATGCTACCATTAGCATTAGGAATCCAGTCTTACGAAGTTATGAATTGTTGCTTTATACTACGCTTTTTTATTAAAGCATTGCATGTCAGTGTGATAATACACACGTGATGGACTGGGAGAACAAGGAGGAATCTGTAAAAGCGTCTGTTTGGTAAACACAGGCAGGAAGTACCCTATAGCCTCCTGGATTACCCACGCACCTCTCCCTGGGACAGGAAGTTGGCCATGAGCGCCCCCTTTATTGCATTCTCTAGGTCACAGTCCTCAAAGATGATAAGAGGAGACTTCCCTCCCAGCTCCAGAGTCACTTGCTTGATGCCCTTGGCAGACATCTCCATGATCTAAGAGTTAAAAAAAAAAGAGATGAGTCACTAACTCTTTTACCCCACAAAACATGACTCAATGGTAGACCAGTTCATTCAGTGCTACAATCACAGTCAGCAGAGTAAAAACAACACACATGCCCAGTTCCAGGTACTGCACATAATCTCTTGTTTTTCAAGCACTTTGTAGTGTGAATCTATGTAAAATAGAATGGAAAAAACATTTCTGCAACTTCACATCTGGAGAGTTTAACAGATTTCATACGGCATCCAAACCTACTTCTGCCCCCAAGCAACCCCTGTCATGCTGCTTTCTCACTTCTGGAACACACCCATGAACAAGTGTGAAACCACAAAACCGTTGATAAATCAGAAGAACAGACAGATTGCAACAATGTGGCAAGAGCCAAGGTGGAGGTCCTGGGATACACCCTGCTGAAAGTCAATTTCTGACAGCTAAAGCGCCAAATGCAAATATAACCACAGCCAAAACCAGAGCAGAGCTCTGCCAGACACTTGCTTTCTTGCCAGTGGGAACGCTGCCCGTGAAGGAGACTTTCGCCACCCCAGGGTGATGGCAGAGCAGAGTTCCAGTCTCGGCACCACCCTGGACCACATTGAAGAGCCCCTCGGGGACACCGGCTTGGGCATAAATCTCTGCCAGCACCACAGCAGTTATGGGCGTCATAGGCGAAGGCTTAAACACCATGGCATTGCCTGGGGGACAAAAACAAGACGCAGCGAGTCAGCAAAACAGAGGAGACCAAGGAAAGACCCCAACAGTAAGTCACAGAGTTTTAACTGCGACTTACTGTTTGTAAGTGAGGGGGACACTATACTTTAAAAAGGCTCCTTCCTTCGGATGAGACGTAAAACTGAGTGAGTCTCTGTGGTCATTTAAAATCCCAGGGCGTTTCTTGAAAAAGAGTAGGGGCGTTACCCTACTCCTGGCCAAATTTCCCATTGGCCTTTAACAATCCTGGCCTCCTAATAATCCCTATCTATGAACTGGCTTTATCACTCTGTTCTCCTCCCCACTGAGAGCTGATGTGTGCTGTAATGGCGCACTGTAGCTGCTGTCGCAGATCATCCAGGTGGGGCTGCACATTGGTGGTGGTGGAGGGAACTCCCCATTACCTGTAAAGCACTTTGACTGGAGTGTCCAGAAAAGCACTATATACTGTAAGTGTACGCAATTATTATTAACTGCAGATTCTAAATCAAAGGATGTTGTGCTAAAACCATGCAAAAACCCATGATGAAAAAAAATGTACTCTTGCTCTGAAATCTGTCCCGACACTGACAGGCAAAAAGAAGTGAATCGTTTCAGAGCTGAACAGAGAAGACAACAAGGAGCCCTCATTCAGCCACTTACAGTACTCAAAAGTCACAGACCAAGTCAACCTACTGGACTGTTTCAGGATCAACAGCGATACACAAATCAGAGGACACAAGTGCTAACACAAGCACATTTAAAAATGAGAATTTGTGCTCAGTCTAATCCAGGCCAATGGTGGATACGCAGTTCACTAGGGCTGAATATTTTCTTTTACACTACAACAGAACCATGCTCGATTCAATGCTTCTAGAAATTATTACAGGCCTAAAGGATTCTCATATTCTCACTAATTTTTCTCAAAACGTATCAGAAATTGATGACCATGAATATGAAATACCCTGTATTTAAAAGGAGCAATCTTAGAATCCCTTCTTATCTATCTGAAAAACTGGGGCTGTAGAGCACAAGCTGATAAACTGGGGGTGGACACTCAGTGGATACTGGTTTCTCCAGCTAAACATCAATTGCTTCAATAAATCACCTCTTCTTGTTTTAACAGCAGAACTATGGTTATCATAGTAGTTAAGCCCAGGATTTTATGTAGTAACCCACAGGTCTACTGCACCACGTTCAGAAGAGAATTAACCAAACCCGCCCCCTGCTGGGGGGAGGGGGATGTGCACTGCAGCACAGGACGCACCGCAGGCCAGGGCTGGGGCCGACTTCCAGGCTGCGATCTGGAAAGGGTAGTTCCAGGCGCCGATCCCCACGCACACCCCCAGGGGCTCCCGACGCGTGTATGCAAAGGCTCCCCCTGGCAGCTGTACGTGCTGGCCTGATAGGAAGAAGAAAGAGACGAGGTCACTCAAAACTTGTGCAAGTCCAAAAGATGTTTATATTAGAAATGCCCATTTTCCTTTTATTAAAAAAAAAAGAAAGAGTGCACATCTGCGCTACAAAACAACCAAACCCCGGTGTCCCATTTCCTATTGGCCCTTACCAATCATGGCCTCCTAATAATCCCCATCTATGAATTGGCTTCCTTACTCTGCTCTCCTCCCCACTGATAGCTGATGTGTGATGAGCGTTCTGGCGCACTATGGGTGCCGTCGCATCATCCAGGTGGATGCTGCACATTGGTGGTGGTGGAGGGGAGTCCCCATTACCTGTAAAGCGCTTTGAGTGGAGTTTCCAGAAAAGCGCCATATAAGTGTAAGCAATTATTATTATTATTATTATTAAACTACATTTCCAACACCATTACACCAGATATACCCAGTTCTTCAACTAGGTGGTGGTATAACAACAAAGCAACTAAATGTTGACTTTCTAATAGCCGCAGCCATTTTCTGAACAAGGGGAACACTGTTCAGTTCATTTGTCATATGCTCAATGCTTATAAATATCTGCTGAAATAGCAGACTGGATACAAAAAGCCCACAACACAAAACAGACAAAGACATACAGACAAGGAGCAACAGGCAATTAATACATTGCCATTCTCTGGTGTAATACTGTTACTGTTGAAACAGATGGTGTGACAAATCCAAAAGAAGAATGAAACAGGAGACGTTCATGCTATAATGTGGATATGTCACCTTTTTTTGTTCTCATTTCATGACCTGCTGATTTTCCTAAAACAGGCTGAGCCCAAGCCACTACATTTCTGATCACATCCTTTTGCTTTAAATTTCTGCTGTCAAAGCACCGCTCTTATTCTGGTCTGCACTGCCAGAACTTCCACAGGCACGTCCCACACTCTTTCTTCACCTGCCAGTGTGCCCGCGATGCCAGCGTAGTACTCAATGCACTGCCAGGCAATGTCGATGTCCACCCGTGCCTCAGTGATGGACTTGCCATTGTTGATCACCTCCACCTTGGCAATCTCATCTCGCCGCTCCTGTGACACACCAACAGGAAGAGGAAGAGGAAGGGTGGTCAGCCAGGGGAGCACCTCTAGCCACTGATATAACATCAGGAAGAGACCAGTTAGCGACCAGTCAAGGCGAGACTGGTATATCATTAGAGATCAGTCAGACCAGTCATACAACATCAGGAAAAGGCTTGTTAATATATAGTCAGAGGGGCATCTCTGGTCAGTGATACACCATCAGGAAGAGGCAAGTTAGTATTCAGCCAGGGGGAGACACCTCTGGTAAATGATACACCATCAAGAAGAGGCTCAGAAGTGATCAGTCGGGGGGTTTGGGGATGACACCTCTGGCCAGTCATACACCATCAGGAAGAGTGGCTCGTTAGTGATCACTTTGGGGTGGGGAAAGAAGGAGGACACCTCTGGAGACTCTCAAGCCACTGCTGTAGCAGCATCACCTGAATGTTGTGTTTGAGCCCTTGCATCAGTGATACAGACACTATGCCTCAAGCTCATAGTGAGCGAACAATCCTATCTGCACCTGGTAACCTGGCCTTGTGCATCACAGTCTGATTACTGGTCTTCTATATAATTTATACTTTACGCATGGACACATGTTGGGAAGCCCTGACTTTTCAATTTCTTGGGGGGGGGGGGGGGAGTTCAATTTAAAACAGGATGTGTGGAACTCAGATGTGTTCAGATCATAGTTCTAAGGCATTGGAAAACTGTTAAAAAAGTTTTAAGACCATCCAACCCTATTTGTCGAGGTAAGACCTGTCCACCTATTACAATTTATTCTCAAATCGGACTGGGCTGTGCAAAATCTTCCCAACCGTGAGCTGAGCGGATGGCAAAATAAAGAGCAACCTTACAACACCTCTTTACTTTAGCAATTAAATGCCTATTTAAAAATACAGTTTGCAGTAAAATTAATACATTACAAATCGAACCCTTTAACACCCCATTGCAAAAAAAAACAAGACAAGCTAATGAGCAGTCAAGTGTGAAATATGAGAAGAGAAGCAAACGATACAACTTGATTTACAAATATAGTCATAAGTCCACCTTAAAGAGGAAGACAGCCATCATGCTGATTTCAGCAGAAGTGAACTCCACCCACCCCCCTCTTACCCTGATGATCCTGGCAGCCTCCAGCATGATCCGGCCCCTCTCCATTCCAGACAGTTTGCTCCACTTGAGAAAGGCAGCCTGGGCACTCTGCACTGCCTGGTCGACCTCCTGAGCTCCACAGGGCACCATCTCACACAGCACACGGCCTGCAAGAAAGACTCCATTAACAGGAGCAAGGCATCCATACAGGGGCTCACTGCAGGAGACAAAACACCAGCTGCCTCCATTTACAACTGTCAGCACACAGACACTGCACAGTGCACAGACTGTGCAAAGAACAGCATTCAAAATACAATACAATTACTGAATTGAGACTGAATCGGGAATCCAGAACTAAGCCTGGGACCAAGCCAAATCAATTCCTTCCACAGATACTTCATTATACTTAAATGTTCTCTCTTGCCTGATTAAACAATTCTAATTGAAAAAATGGGAGGAACACCTGTTCTTTGGTTGTTAATACTGACAGATATCAGTGGACAACACTTTACTGATGTACTTCCCCGAGTTTCACATGTAGTTGTTTAATATCCAGTATCTGCATTTTATAACATGAAGAAGTCATAGTTCATTTATTGTGAGTGTGACATGTTGCAGTGCTAGTTGCTAGAACAAAGATCATCTTTGTTTCTACCACAGTTAAACACAAGTACTGCACAATGTTTCCCTGATAACTGTGTCAGTGCGACACAGAAAGGTTGCATTAAAATCAAAACATTGAAAGTTGTAAAAATAAATTTAACAAACAAAAGTCCCACGTGCCCTTCGCAGTTTGTTCTCAAGGTAACATTTGTATTCATATTGTTAATCCGCTTTAGGCCTGCCTTATCAGGCTGTCTTTAAAAGTTATAAAAGTACAACTGTTCTATGCTTATGTTGTATTCAGAGAACGTTTTAAAATGCCTGGGTTTGAGAAAATAAATAACAATTAAGAAAACTATTCATTATGAGAACGCTAAACCTGCAGTACCTACTTTGCAATTTTTACACATACTGTAGCTTAACCAGTTTTGTGGTATTTGTTGCTGATTTGGAAATAACTTTTTTTCAAATCACACAAATGTTCAGAGGTTTAGACCACATTACCGGTTGCGGGCTCATACACCGGCTCTCTGGATTTTGCGTCCTTGGTTGAAGACTTCACTCTGCCTCCGCACCAGAAATTTAGCGGCTCCTTCAACTCCAGCGTGCCCGTTGAGGCGCTCCGGATCACGGCAGAAGGCAGGAGCCCAGTTCGGAGAATTTCAAGGCCAGCCTGGGCCGTGGAACTGCACTGTTGCATCATCTTCGGTAGCGTAAAAGTACAATTCAAAGAGCTCCTGTAAAGAAACCACAACACGTAATATAAGAATATAAAATATAAATATCAGTTGCATTAGTCGTATGAAGCAATGCATTTCTAATTTAATGTTAAAAAACAAAGAAGTCGATCGTTTCCGTTCCTAAGGGCTAAATAATTGTACGCAGTCACTTAACAGCAACTCAAAAACGTTTCTGCACAAATTATTCATGGTACTGTCGACAATGTTCCATGTCATGTTTCTAACTAGCAATGTAGAAACTTAAGCGATGGTTCCGGAAATAAAACCGCACTGCATGTACATTCTATGCACAGGTTAAAAGATAAAGACTATTTGTCAAAATAAAATGATTTCTAAATCCAAAATAACACTTAATTCACGGTACGAAAAGCCAGAATCCGCATTGCTGCAGCCATTTCTTCGTTCCGAGACGTACAGAAACTTCAGGAGTTGAACTTGTGGCGCTATCAAACGGCAGCCAAGTTACTGTACATTCATTTGCAGATTATTCCGATTGCACGTACTGTAGTAAAGCATTAAATATTTTTTACCTTATGGTTCTTCCAGATTAAATTTAGTACCCCAGTAGTTTCTGTCTATATAAGGGAAAAACAATTGCACTTTGGTCCGTTTCTCTTACATAAGGCTCAGTAGAGAGAATGGGTAGGGAAACTCTGAACTCTATAGTGAGGCTTGCAGAATTTTATTGGTTTGGGAGAAAAATGTAAAACAAAGCAGGACACTTCATATGCATTATTAAAATTTAAGCATGTTTGCGATCGACTAAATACATCCCGCGATGTATCGGTGTATTGTATTTACGCAAACATAAAACCCAGTTTAGAGTTTATAGTAGTATATTATAGTTACACGTTCTTCAAAAAATCTACGCATTTGACGTTATTCCCCACACTTATCAGAGTACGCGTTTTGTTAACGCCCGCAGTTTTCCACATTGGACGTTCAATGGACTATTTCGAAATAACATTAAATTTCTTAAAACTGTTCTTTCACAACATCTCTTCTGCATGGTCATTACTAATGTACAAAAGTCTAAAAGCTTAAAATCAGCCGCGCATGTGCGTTCAGGAATACGCATTTTATTTTAACCACTATTTTAGTGTATTGGCAAATCAAATGCACTTACTGTACTACATTCAATCACGGGCAACTTGTCGGTGTCAGTGTCTCTGAACGTCTGCCAGAAACTAGATCTTTTTTGGGTGTTTAAAATACACAGAAACCAGTTTTTGTAACCCTGTCTGTAGATGGCTCTGTACTTGAGCTTCAATCAAAATTGAAAAACCTTGGGGTTATATTCGATTCTGGCTTAACATTCGACCCACATATACAGCATACTGTCAAAACATCTTTTTTTCACGTTAGAAATATCGCAAGACTACGCCCTATGCTATCATTAACTGTGGCTGAAAAGCTGATCAACATATTTGTATTCTCTGGAATTGACTACTGCAATGCTCTACTCCCTGGGTTATCTAACTCTACTCTGAACAAACTGCAGTATGTCCAAAATTCAGCAGCCAGAATCCTGACCAGGTCTAGTGCAAGTGTTCACATTACTCCTATCCTGGAGTCCTTGCACTGGCTTCCGGTCAAATTCCGCGTAGAGTTTAAAATCCTCATGCTCACCTATAAGGCTTTACATGGCTTGGCACCTCAATACCTGTCTGAACTTTTATCGCCCTACTCCCCACCTCGCAACCTCCGCTCTTCAAATTCTGCCCTCCTTATTGTCCCCCAAGCCCGTCTACATTGTATGGGCGACAGGGCCTTCTCCTGCTATGCCCCCAAGCTCTGGAACTCTTTGCTCGAGGATATTAGAGAGTCACCTTCTCTAAACTCCTTCAAATCCAGACTCAAAACCTTCTTCTTCAGAAAAGCCTTTACTTAACTGGTTCCATTCTTCACCCCTCTGCTCTTCTTAATACCACCTTCCACAGTCTCCTCTATTGTTATTGTTGTATTGCTGTAATTATAATTGTGTCCTATCTTGTGAAATCTTCTTATTTATTGTTGTAGTCTTCTTATTTATTGTTATTGTCATCCTGTAAAGCGCTTTGAGAAGCCACCTTTAAAGGTGCTATATAAAATAAAGTTTATTATTATTATATTATTATTTTATTAATGTGTCGCATTATTGACCTTATGGTCTACAGTTTATATCTCTTGACAAGAGTGCACAGAACCGCTGTTCAAAAATATAACGTAAACGTAAGGCTTTCAGCTTCATCTGCAAAAAGACTTCTATAGAAATTATTTACAACCAAGACCTTTAATTTAAATACATATATAAGCATTTATTTTTTCTACAGTTAATGCATCAGAAGTACAGTACTTCCAATGGTAGGTCCATTGTATGTGTTCATTACATGCACTGCTAGACATTGGGTTCAAAGTGTCATTTTTCCCCCAGGTGTTCTACAGATGCCCTGGTTAAATCCTACAACAAGTACAAGAAGGATTTCTAATGTGAAACATTTAAGTATGGAACATAACCCATAGGAGTTGTTTTACTTGTATTGCTTAAGAACACCTGCTGTGCATCTGGCCTACTTAACGGCAGATAGGGACAACCGCTAGATTGGAAGAGTGTGCAATAGCACTAAAACACACTACAGAGTGCACACCTGGTGCTGGAGTCTGGCAGGATTTTAGAGGTGTAAGTGTGCAATAGTGTAGAAATTCAGCATTTCCACAGTGAATCTGTTCTTAAAGAGTTTACACTTGATCCGTTGGCCACCTAAGTTGAATCTGTGTTTTTAAATTTAGGTTGTGGATTGAGAAGGGTGCCTTTGTAAGGCGCATTCCAGCCCAAACTCTTAGAAACCTCTGACGCTGTACACTCAAAGACATAGTTTTTGCTTGATAGAAATATGCAGCTACATTAACATCATCCATGAGACATGTCTGTCATGTCTCGCATGAAAAACAAAAAGTGGTACACAGACAGAATGAAAAGTCAACAGATTTATCTGTGCCGGATGCAGGTTTGGGATAAATTGTTAGGTTGGCATATATGGGGATTGGCATTAGGAGCTGACAGAAGAGACAAAGGAGGATGGAGTAAAATTAAATGATCTTTATTAATATTTTAAGTGAATATCTTATGAACCCAAAACAACAAAAAAAGTATTGTCTTCACCTCCCTCCAGCCTGTTGTGCCAGTCATCACCCTCAGCAGCCTGCCTCTCTGCTATGTATAAGCTAGCAGCTCTCCTGAAAGCTGGTTTAAATCTCCCTTCAGTCTTTGACCACCAGCAGATCCAGACAAGGTGGGTTCTGGCTCTTGTCCCATTTCAGTGTATATGGCTTTCTTACATAATGTATGTGGTTCCTGAAGCTTCCTACGTAACTAACATATCTTATGACATTTCTTAGAATATTTTAATACTGAGCAACTTAAAAACAAATCAGAACATTCCAATACTGTTAGAAATTAACTACAGGATTATGTACAAATCTTAGTTTAATAAAAATGATGTAAAACCTGTTTTCTACATATATAACAATATAGACCACTCTACACAGTATGAGACTTTTGACACAGGATGTACACACAAACATACTAAGCATATCATTTTTTATTAAAATTTCCAGCTTTATGAAACAATTAAGAGTGGCTTCTCTCATGGTAGAAGTGACATTAATAAATTATACTTAGGAAAGCAAAAAACAATCATCAAAATTCAAAGCTGCACTCTATGGGAACTGTAAAAAATATTTCTCTGTTCACTTTTGCATCTGTCACACAGACCCTGGAGTAGGTTTCTCTATGGTGTAAGTCAAAGTAATTCAGCTTTCTGAAAAACTACCATTTCTCCAGAAATGTCAAAAAGTTAGTGAATTATACTACACAGTTTTGACAACTCTCCAGATTTAGCATTGAAAAGACAAAACATTCATATTTGTAATATAAACAACACCTGAAGGGTTTAGACTTTCTGCAGGTAACACAGTGAGGTAAATATTGACAAAGTGATAAAAGTCATTCCAAAAAATAGCTGATCGTCCTTATAAAAGCTGGAGACACTGAATTGTGGGTTGGCGAACAGCCGGAGAGCGTGGTGTTGTACACTCCAGACGGAAGTCCCTGCTCTCTGGACTGGCAGTTCACAGCCAGGCTTGAAAGCAAGGGGGGAGGTTAAGAGAACTTAGCCGCCTGCGGAGGGGGTCCCAGGAAGCCCCCTGCCTGTTTGGTGGCAGCCCTTGACGGAGCCAGACCCAGCATCTTCTGGATGTTCTGTAAAAGAAAGCAGACACCTGCAGCAAATTGACGCTACAAGGAAGACGAGTGGTCTGGGTGATGTATTTGAGCTGAAATGATACAAGTTAGGGTGGCTGCCCCAGATGACCCTTCCCTCAATGAAGTCTGCATGTTCTAGACTATTTGAACAAAGACTCAACAGGCAAGGCAGCATTGAGCTAACTGTATTTCGAATGAGAGAAGGGGGCTCCATAATAATTTAACTGTGCTCTGAAGTTAGCGCATGTTTTTTAGTGCTTGAAGGCCATGAGGAAGCAGGGACAGGATTAACGTGATTTCCTTTTGAGAGACCAGTGTCTGACTGTGTGGGAAAAAAAAAACTTTTTCCCCTTTTCGGTACAAGGGGCTGGTCTTCCTGCCTTTCACAAACAAAGAACAGCCGGGCACAGCACTTTCCCTCTGGTCACAGGCTTTGGTCAAGTGCAGATGGATTCCTCACAACAGTTATGAAGCAAAGTAGGAAAGTTCCCTTTGTCTAAGGGGAAAATGCTAAGAACATTGACCAAGATAAGTGCATTTTCTGGGTCTGGAAACTGTTTCTGTAAGAAATCAGAAACAGATATCTTGTTTTCTCTAGGTTTCATAAAGGAATCCTTATCCCTTAATTGTAATCTGGGAAGACGTAAAACAAAAAGCATGATGTGCTTGCTTTAAGTATAACCCGCAAGTTCATACCACAGTCTCCTCTATTGTATATTCGACATGACACATTCAAAAATTAACTATTGACAAAGGTTGCACTAAACTTGCAAATGATTATTAATGACTGTTTTAACATTGATGTAAGGAATGGATACCAATCTGAATTCCTGGAATCTCACAGCTCTTTCTGGTTTCCATCCCTTCTGAAATCAAAGGTACGAAATGGGACCAAATGTCTGATTACCTAACAAACTCTGGGTCTCTCAGATACTAAAAGTTTAAGATTGAATGAAAACCTTTCAGTATTGGAATCTGCCACACCTGACTTCAAGACACTACAGCCCCGGAGCCAGGCCTGGACAATGAAATTCCAGGGACACCTGGCTGCTGTGCTTACCTGCCTGATGGACATGGTGCACAGAATGTACAGGAAGATGAAGGAACAGTCAGTGTAGTCTTCACCCAGCAGGTTGCGGTGAGAGAGACCTTGGATGTAGGACAGGGGGACAAATGGCAACTTGGCTACTACTCGCCCATCAAATCTGCAAAGAAATAATTGCAGCAAATAATACCTGTGACAGCAGTATAAATGAAGGTGAAAAACTGCAACACTGTAACCAGGATATCAGTCTTTAGATTGAAATGCAGAGACAATACAAAGTAGAGGAAAGCTAGAACATGTTATTTTTGAACCAACAGGGTTTCAGCTGTCTAAAGCAATAATGTACAGAAAGGTGGAGCTGAGCAGGTGGCAGCACTCCAAGGTGGCAGGAGATTTACTAATCTCAAAGCCATTAGCCATATCCAGACAAAGTGAGATCTTCTTGGAAAAAATATCGGACAGAGGAAGTGGTTTAGCCCAAGGCTGCGAGACTGCAACTAAAATGGTAGCGAATGGGAATAAATCATGTTTGACTTTGATTTTTTTGTCAGGTGTGGCATCTGCAGCACAATATACTGCCCCAGCCTTTATAAAATACACAAGGGTACCAACAGATGGCCATCGCTTACAAAAAAGAAAACGGGAAGAGGTGACCTCCCATCACCCCAGAAAGGAACTTCCCTGGAAAATGAGAAGTGGCAAAGCAGGATACCCTCCTATCACACAAGCGTCTTTCGGCCTCTTTACTTTTCCTTTAAGCATGAAATGAATCTTTATCTGTTCCTTTGCAGCTGATGCATGCAGATGGAGATACCTACTTGAACTTCATTATTTTATCTACTCTAGTCATTTAAAAAGTGGCTAACTGTGTTACTTACATGGAGTTAAACATGCCCATCAGAGCGGTAAAGCAGAAGCCAATAGCAAACATGGACTTCATTCGTACCTGCAACCGAAGACAAAAGATTAATGCACCACTCATTCCCAATTTTTTGAAAAGAAGAAAACATCTGAAAAGGAATAGTTTTCTAAAATATCATGGTATATTTTACCACTACACTGCCCTAAGGCTTCCCTTTAGTTTTTTTAGGAAAACGTAGACAAATTTAGCAGTTTGGTTGCCAGTCCTACAAAAATAGCCTAAAGTGTAAAATTCTCTTTAGTTCAAGTAGCACAAAATAGGGATGACCAGAGGTGACACTACCACTTGGAGCACTGAACAGTCCATGTGTTCAGAAAAGAGCGCAGGAACAAATAGCTCAACAGACAAAGGCTCTTCCGTCGAGTGCAGCTTGAATTCTCTGGCCCAGACATTCTCTGGTCGGACATTCTAGCCTGGATCGTGTCTCTTGTCTGGATTCCTCCAGCTGGCTGAGAGCTGCGGAGGGGGGTAGGGTTCAAATTTAATGGCCAGGGATAGCGTTGGTATCAGTTTCGGGACAAACCACTGATATGCTTGCAGTGATGTTAGCGAGAGACACACAGCTCTTCTTATTGGCAATAAGAAGAGCTCTGCAATCTGTCGAATGAATGAAGTCTCGAGGGGTGGGTATGGTGTTTGCCTACCCTCGGTCTCACAGGGGTTGCAGATGGGAGCCAAGACATTGAAGCAATTGGCAATTCCAAAGCAGGTGGGTATAAAATGAAGAATATAAAACTATGTATTCTTCTACCAAGATACTAGGTAAAGAGTTGGTTAATGGCCTAAAAAATGAAGCTGAACTGCATTTTTTCAATGTTCTGAGGAAGAACACAGAGGTTTATACAGAATCATCCATGGAAAGACTGGAGAAACCACTCAGTAACAATGAGATCAGCAGAAAGCCATACCATGGACAAGTCCCTATTGTTGTTCTTCAGTTTCTCCTCTTGTCTCTCTGCAGAAACATGTCAAACAAAAAAGTAATTACAGAAAACTAATTACACATACATACTACGTCATAAAATGCGAGTCTTGAGAATTGATGCAGAGGAATGTGAAACAGGTGTGATCTAGAACGCAAGAAGGTATGATATCATTGTACCTTATGTTGTGCTTTGTTAGTTTGTTGTGTTGAAGTTACTTCCTTCCCCTCTCTCAAACTATTGGCTGAAACTTAAATGCCTTCTTTTTTCCGCTAACAAAAAGATCACAGCCAACTGTGTGTTAGGAGTTGTGTCAGGAAGTACAAGACCTAGTTATACCTATTTTCTTCTTCTGTTGTCGCCCAGCAGACTCTGTGATAGTCTCCTTCTTCTTCTCCACTGCAACGACAGGGGATCAACTAAAGTTTGATAAGCGTGTTTAATACACTTTATGGAACTTCATGTCAATGTGCACACTTCCCACTGATGTGCAAAACAAGACACAGTGGCGTTCACCGAAATAAGCACCTAACATGCCCCCAGACAAAGGCATCCATCTTCATCAACATAAAGGAACAACTAAAAGGAAAGAAACACTTAGTGGAACACCACTCACACTTTTTACTCTGTTTTTCCACTTCTGCCTTCAGTCTCTTGTACTTGTCCGTCCTATAGACCAGCACCCATGTTATGCCTGCAGACGGTAAGAAAAATTACACCTGAAACATTTTTAAAAAACAATAAAAAAGGTGAAACACCAGAAGAAGGAATCACAGCCAAAACGTTGTGTCTCTGGAACAAATGTTCCCAATAGTGTCCTAATGGAGCATCTAGTACCTTACCACTGACAGCATAGCACTCTCCAGGAGACGACAAGCCTGCATTTATTTTAACTCAAAACTAATCTACCTAGAGTACAGATTATTGAATTACCAGACCAGCTAAATGCTTCTCAATTCACAACAACCAAATGGCTCTAGACAAGTTAATTCCCCATCCTTCTACTGCATATCTATCTAAATTCACCCATTCACAGTCCGATCATGCCAGCCAGACATGCAGTACAGCATCGCCGACATCAAGAATAAGATTAAGAATAAGATAACAAGATAATATCATGTTTCAATTAAGAACATCTGAAACTGAGTACTGATTACCTCCGCCAGTGCTTTGAAAAGTTTCTGCACTATCTCTCTATGAACAGCCTGACATTTTGCAATAGATTTCTAATTCAGCAATGGCTCATTCTTCATGAAGGAAAGTAATGTATTTTTTTGGTATACAACTACTGTAAATCTTACAAACTGTGCCATCTGGGTGTGGCAGGATTAAATACATAGGACCATCTTCTTAGAACTTTAACTTCCTTGCCAAGACACCACCTATTTGTTTCCTATTAAGAAGACAACACAAAGCACTTGGAAGTGTCACAGGTCTCTTCCAGGATGATTACTGAATGAATGAATGTCTATGCTTCTTTTTGAGATTGTTCCATATAGGGTTGTTTATTCTTTACCAAAAATAAGGTGATATGATGTAAACATTTCATGAATACAACGTATAGTCTTGAATTTCCTTCCACAAGGTGATGTATGAGGCAAATTTAACATGCAACTTGAACATACCAAATGACTTTTGTTAACGCAGAATACATATACTGCGAATATAAGAATACAAAGACTGCGCTTTGTTGCTGTCAATGTGGGAAAAATAAAAAGATAAAAATCGACAATACAGAATGAGATTCCCTCGGCTTTCTAGATTTTAACTTCAACTATGCACCATAAACATAAGACAAACGCTCATCTGTACTTTGGTATGTTTCCACTCACATTTCAGTTCTTTTTCACTGTATATATCACTCAGACAATGTTCGTAACATTGCAGTAGCAACTAAACTTCAGCAAACCACTTATTTAGTTAAGCGAATACTCCTAAATAAATCCAACGGCACCCACCTATGCAACTCACTTTGCCTTACTTTGGAGAACACAGAAATAGAATGTCCAGACACCGCGGCAGTTAGCACTTACTAAAAGACATTTGTAGTTTTTAAATGTAATGGAGTTTCTATCAGCACTGGAATGACAACAATGCACTTGGAGATGTTTCAGTACCTCCAATCGTTATCCTGAATAGCTTTGTTAGCTAGTCTGTGGTCTGACCTTTTGGCCAGGTCTTAAACATTGCAACAGCTTCCACAAATGCAGCTATAGAGGCTTGGACACTCATAATTTGATGCTGATTATGTGCTTGTTAGGTCAATATTAAGGGTGTTAAAAATCAGACTCCAACTTCTACAAATCCATATCCATTTAATCTTACTTTCTAAGATAATGGGTGAAAAAATACGAATGTAAGATCATTTTTTAGACAGAAAACTATAGTCATCTACTAATTAGTAAGGTGAGTAGCTGCATCAGCATGCGTAGGCTGCAAAGGAACAAGTGATAGGTTTATTCCATACTGAAAAGAGAAGAAGGAAAACGCAATGTTTCGGCCGTGGAGCCTTCTTCAAGTGTGAAGAAGGCTCCACGGCTGCTCACACCCGAAGAAGGCTCCACGGGCAAAACGTTGTGTTTTCTTTCTTCTCTTTTCAGCATGGAATAAACCTATCACTTGTTCCGTCGCTTACTAATTAGTCATTTTTTGTTGTGGGCATAGATTGGTTTATTGGTCATTGTTATGTCTTTCAATAAAAATAATGTGTGTAGCTATTTTTAAGAATTTAGCTACAAAAACATTTTAGGATCATGGAGCATTAAATATTTCTGAAAAAGTTGCCAAATAAAATACTGATACAAATCCTGGCATGGTTTCAAAACGGCATAAAGATTTATTAAGAGACTCCCACAAAGTCTGTCCTGGATCCCACTTTTCTCTATCTACTGTATAGTCACAATATTGCTCAGACAATAGGTAAATCTCATATCCACCTTTAAT
Source organism: Lepisosteus platostomus (assembly GCF_059453375.1). Taxonomy (NCBI): domain Eukaryota; kingdom Metazoa; phylum Chordata; class Actinopteri; order Semionotiformes; family Lepisosteidae; genus Lepisosteus; species Lepisosteus platostomus. Next base: position 15,226,624 of record NC_142621.1, on the reverse strand, counting down.
ATATTTTTATCATTTTAAACTGAATTTGACCCACTTTATTCCTTTTGTGACAGATTTGTTGGTCCATTTCAATTAAAGTCAGCAAGGTTTCGGAGAGATGATGAGAACGATTACAAGAGCAAATGAATGTGAAATGCATTTTGACAGAAGTACTCAACTCAGATACTAAACTCTTTTCGGTTTTACCAATTCGGACCTTTTGACTGATACGGCTAGTTTATTTACTGTTTTCGATGTTTTTGTATCTGCACAAGGATGTGCTCTTCTCACATGCCAACATTAAAACCACACTACTCCACAGCAATAGTTCTTCTGAGCACACAATAACTTTCGATGTGGTCCCCGTGTCCCAGATTTTCAGACGACAATGATACAGAAAATCTAGTATATTATACCGAAATACTATAAGTAAAGGCCCTTGAAAGTAAGTATTGTTGCAGCCACCAGACTAAGAAGATATCGGCAATCAAATGCTTCGGTCTGGGAATAGGTTTAACCAATCGCAAAGCTCCAAGTACCAGACTGGTCGAAATATAAACACGTTTTTAAATTTATGCTAAAAATAAACGTATCTCGGTGGTAGAACGATAATAATCTCAAACTAACACATTCAAGAAAAAGACACGACATGAAACAAAAGTTAACATGTTACAAAAATAAGGTGGGGGAGATGTAACTAAGGTGACTTTCTGAACAAGAATTAGCCAAGTACAATAAAAATGATTTTTTTACTCACCTTCTGCTAACAGAGCAGTACAAACGGATATAAACACGATCAAAATCGTGTCAGCAAACATAGTACTCATGTTTGATAGATATGTATTGATATACTTATATCTGATTTAAATCAAATGTACTCAATATTATATTTTATGATCACCGCCTCGACCTCAGGTGACTAAAGCAGAAAGATCTGAAATTGATTCGTCAGCACTGAAAACCTACTACAGAGTCTAACCGTAAAAAAATAGATTGGCTGGGAGAGATGTATTGTGGGATAGCATTAGACACGTAGCTGGGGTTTGCCATTTGGTCCTTTGGCTAGGTGAAGGTGTAGGAGGGTTTGAGTACAGTATCTAGTAAAATCCAAGAGAAACATACTCTATAGTAGAATTGTTTTTTGTTAGTTTTACAGCTTTTATCAGGGTTTCTTTTAAGCATTACAGGATATCATATTATGTCCTTGTTAGTTCTCGGCGATGTTTGGATATCTCGTTCTTCCCGTCTGAGTACTCTGCAAGTGTATAACAAAGTAAATACAAAACGCCCCGAATAAATAAAAGCTTGGAAGGATATCAAAGTGAAAAGTAATGGGAAACTCTGCTCTAATTTGAGAGACCATCCAAAAATCCTTCTGGGCTTTCCTGTGGCATTTGAAAAATTATACCACTGGAAATGTTATCAAGCACAAAGAAGTCAGTGGAAGCATTAAACTAGTTTCTTTACAAAGCTATAGATAACTATACTCCTAACCAGTATTAAACAATGATGGATAATTAAGTTCTTTAGGTAATCTCATGATATTTAGCTATGCTACACATAAACTATATTGTGCTAAACTACATTTTTTTCACCATTAAATATTATATAATTACATATACAAAACCTGTAAGTTTGACATCATTAAGTGGAGAAAAGAAAAGGATGGTGGCTGGAGGAGAGCGTTTGGAGAATAAATGAAGTTATTGTTGTGTGTTACTCAGTAGTACATATTATTAATAATATTGTAAAGAATGCAGGTTCGTGGGCTTCTGCCTTCGCTGCTCCTGTCCAGGTTCATCCTTTACCGCATGGTCTCAAACCTGGGTCTCCTGTGTTGCTCAACAGAGGTTTTGTCGGCTGAGCTACAGAAGACCAGTAGTAGCCACCTAATCACAGTTTGTTTTACATTTGTGGGTGATTTCTTGCACTGTAGCATCAATATAGCCATAAGAAACACAAGGTTGTCTCTCTGTGGAATGTACACCCTGTACTATCAACAAGCGCCATTCTCTGACAGAGTGAATAATAACCAATTCCTTTAATTTATATAGTGCTTTTGATCTCAAAGCATCTCACAGCAATTTACAAACAGACTTACACAAACAGAACCAACACGTAGCATATTAGGTGGAGAAATTACTCCAGCAATTGAGTTAAATGAAAACTTCTGGGAGGCCATTTTGTGCAAATATTATCACCCCATGTTTACTAAAACTGCCATGGAATCTTTAACAACTAAATAGTCATTACCTTAGGTTAGTTCTCCTTGGAATGATGACGCCTCCTTCAACACTGGAGCATTGTTTTTAAAAATTGTGCTGTGATGCCTCTGCTGTGGAAATGAACCCTGAGGTTCTACGTGGAGTTGGTATGTTTTCACATGGATTTCCTCTGGGTGCTCTGGTTTCCTCCCAGAATCCAAAAACATACTAATATTTTTTTCTGGACAAATTGATGTCTGTGCGTGCCTGGCATTCCATTCTAGTTGCATCCCACCTTGTGCCCGTTGCTTACTGGGCTAGGGTCCGGCTCTCCAGCGACCCTGAATTGGATGATGGATGAATGGATATTCCACAGTGCCACCTCCTGGTCCACCTACACTGCTTACTGTTCTGGCCAGATCCAGTCTTGCTTGGCTTCTAAGATCTGACAGGATCAGGCAACAAAGTGATAACACTGATCTTGAGCCCAAGGAAAAATTGAAGATATTGTAGTAAACAGACAACAAGATGATCTGTGATTTTGTTAGATGCTAAAGCTTCTACATACAGCATTTATAATAATAATAATAATAATAATAATAATAACAACAACTTTATTTTATATAGCGCCTTTAAAGGTGGCTTCTCAAAGTGCTTTACAGGATGACAATAACAATAAATAAGAAGAATACAACAATAAATAAGAAGAATACTAAGGATAAGACACAATTACAATATATAGAGGAGACCGCGGATGTTGGTACTAAGAAGAGCAGAGGGGTGAAGAATGGAACCAGTTAAGTAAAGGCTTTTCTGAAGAAGAGGGTTTTGAGTCTGGATTTGAAGGAGTTTAGAGAAGGTGACTCTCTGATATCCTTAGGCAAAGAGTTCCAGAGCTTGGGGGCATAACAGGAGAAGGCCCTGTCACCCATACAATGTAGACGGGCTTGGGGCACAGTAAGGAAGGCAGAATTTGAAGAGCAGAGGTTGCGAGGTGGGGAGTAGGGCGATAATAGTTCAGACAGGTACTGAGGTGCCAAGCCATGCAGAGCCTTATAGGTGAGCATGAGGATTTTAAAGTCTACACGGAATTTGACCGGAACCCAGTGCAAGGACTCCAGGACAGGAGTAATGTGAACACTTGCACTAGACCTGGTCAGGATTCTGGCTGCTGAATTTTGGACATACTGCAGTTTGTTCAGAGTAGATTGAGATACCCCAGCAAGTAGAGCATTACAGTAGTCAATTCGAGAGAATACAAATGTGTTGATCAGCTTTTCAGCCACAGTTAATGATAGCATAGGGCGTAGTCTAGTGATATTTCTAAGGTGAAAAAAAGATGTTTTGACAGTATCCTGCACATGTGGGTCGAATGTTAAGCCAGAATCGAATATAACCCCAAGGTTTTTCAATTTTGAAAAAGTACAGAGCCATCTACAGAAAGGGTTACAGGACTGGCTTTACGAAGTTGATGGGGGACACAAATAAGCATGACTTCAGTCTTGTCGCAGTTAAGATGAAGGAAGTTTTGAGTCATCCAAATTTGTATGTCAGAGGTGCAATTAGATAGAACAGAGACAGCCACATCAGTGTCAGGTTTGGTATGGATGTATATTTGAGTATCGTCATCTTAAAAATGAAAGCTGAGGATTGAAATTTGAAATTTGCATAGATATGTGGAAGGCTTAGTACTTATTCTGTTTATGATTAAGATGCAATTATGATATTTAAATTATTTTGAATTACAAATATGTATTACAAACATATAACTCCATTATGGAACATTAGAGCACCATACACTGTATCAAACATAAGAGATTATTACAGTGAATCTCCATTTCATATTCTATGTAACTTAAAATGCACATAAGAGTCAGTCTTTGTGCTTTAGAGTGGTTGCATTACAAGTACTGCATTCTAATTTTATGTTGTTCTAATGTTTTCAATAAATGGAACATGTACTGATACAACCTGGAGTGAATAATCTTGGAAAAAATATCCACTATTTATAAACCCTTTGTTAATAACTTATCTGTGTGCTGTACAGCACAATGATATGACATTAGTTATCTAATTCTTTAGTGTCAGTTCACAACTGGAAAATGTCATCTGAGTCCATTTACTTAAAATGTTTATTTTGTATCTAGATGCTTAAGATGATGAAGATAAATATAGATTAGATAACTGTGGGAGAATTAAAGAGGTCTGTTGTCTGAAGGACCCACACATATTGGAGAAAACATTTATGAACGTGTTTCACAATCTGTCAGTCTTACAGCTCAAGTGTTTTTTGTTTTATTGCAGTTATGATTCAGATGAGAAAGTTCTGGTAGTTTCCCTGGCTGCCCATTTCTGACTCTCTGGGCTCAGCATCTCTGTTCTGAGACATTCAGCTGTCTGAGGATTCAGTGTACGACAGGACAAGCCAGAGCTGTTCAGTCTGAGTGAGCAATGGGCAGATATAGGAAAGGCCTGGCTGCAATTTCACAGCATGGCCAATTTCTGCAGTTTTACACAGAAGAGGTGAAACAAAAGGTGTCCCATCTGTGAAAAATCACTCCATTTATTTTTGTACAACAATTACATATTTCACCCCTGATGGTATGAACCAACAGTACTTTGAATTAAACGGATTTTATGTGTTTCCGTGATTTCAAGTAGTATTCCACTATCAAAAAAGCAAACATTTGCGTTTCATCATGCATTTTTATCTTCCTTTTAAATCATGGCCATTAGTGAACAATTAGGCCCAGCTGACAGACAAACCCCCGTCTAGTGTGCCTTCTCCCCTGAAGTAATTAAAGTGAGGTACACGGAGGTTTAGATTGGTTTGCTGGGTTTAGTTTGGTCCGCATAGATGCGCTTATACGCACGTCTGTGTAGGAAGTGGACTTGGAGCACATCCAGACTTCGACACAGACGCCGTGTGATTTTCATTTTGGGAAGATAGTCTGAGATCATATCCAGTATCGCACACAGGCGTTGAATTATTGGGCGAAAGAAGGTGACTCGGGAGAGGAGGAGCGTTGGGCTGAGCTAAACGCCTCTGAGCAGCTCAGCTCGCTTCAGTGCAAGCATGGCTGGCGACAGTGAGAGGCAGTTGGAGGACCAAGGCGAAAACGAGCAAGTAAACCGGCAGCCTTTTCTCATCGGCGTCGCCGGGGGCACTGCCAGCGGCAAGGTTGGCATTTGATGTTTGTGTGTTTTTAGGAAGCATTTTTAAAAATTGTCTGTTGCTGCTACACGAGTCAGGCTGGTCACGTTGCGAGAACTGCGACCGCGTGGTTCATGTGAAGTAGACTTCTCTAGTCATCAGTGTCTTTTCTCTCCAAATGGATTGTTGAGGGTATCTGAACATGCAGCTACGCTGAATAACGTTGTCTATTTTTAATAGCTAAAGTTGACTTTTATGTTCAAAATGCAAATCATTTCCATTTAAAAGCAAGTAAATAACATTTTACTGCTTATGTACTGTAATATACAATTATTATATATATTATAATTTATTATATTCACTAAACGCTGCCATTTTCAGGAGTTATTTGCGTAGCTTACCAGGACTAATTCGATTGGCAATTTTTTTTTTGTTTGGTTAACAATCCTTTCCTTACCTCTTGGTTAGCTAAATTTAAGGTATACAAGAATTCGTTTAGCTTCTGATGAATGATAAGGCAAAATATTTTGAACCAGAACCAGAATACAAACACGTTTTTTTGTCCTTGCCCTTGAAGGAAATCTTTAAGATTACATCAAACCAACTCCACTGCCAAGACTGCCCATACGGATGTGAAAATAAAACCATGTCAATATCGCTATCTTTTGTTTCTTTGTACTGTTATAAATTGAACGGCTCGTCATTTTGCTTTGTAAAATTTGCCCCACTGTTGGGAATCAGTATCCTATTTAAGAGAATCTGCCATATCATTTGGGTAACATTTTAAAAACTGTTTTGTACATATAGGTAGGGAAGAATAACACATGCTTGTGTGGGGGAGGTTAGCGGGAAACGGAACAATTGATGTTTTGGTCAGTAAAATCCGTCTGTGACGTGACGTATGAAAGATTGCTAGGCCCGATATCTGAAGGAAACAAAAGATCCGTCTCTGTTACTATGATTATGCTGTGTAGCTGTTTTGTATTAAATGTAGCGAAGCCGAGACGCAGTGCACTCGTCTAGCGTGTCGTATGGGTCGCACAGTACCAGCTGCCCATAATGAGGTCAGCACTCAGACTGATGATCACCACGACCAAGTTACCCGATGTGTCCGGCCGCCAGTAGTTGCTTTACCTCTTGAGTTCAAGTGGGTTATAGGCTGTAATCTGTATTTGTGTTGTGTGAGAAGAGTTGAGAGGAAGCTAACGGAGGTGGTTCAGGATTTGAAAGTGTTAATGGGATCTGGTACGTGACTCTGCGTCTAGTGCTGAAACGTATTTTTCTCTTTTGCTGTGTAGTTATAATAAAAACTGGATACTGAAATCTTTGAGCTGAGATTTCCATCTTTTTAACCTCAGGTTCAGAAAAAAAAACATTTGGGTTAATTAGGTGCGATGTGGTGGATGGGGTTGAGTTTGATATTTTATATTCGCCAGTGTGATTTTTTTACATTAAACAGGTTTGTTACTGTCCTTAATTTTATCTTCACCCCCCCCCCCCCCCCGAAAAAAAAAACAAAATTCGAGATTTCATGCATCAAGAGTTCTCAACAGTTTTCTCTCTCATTTATTTGAATTGTTTTCAAGGTCATGGCAAATACGTTAATTGTATCGAGTGGCATAAGGCGGCAAATTTCCAGCACCCAGCAAGTGACCAGTTAAAGCTTAATTTACATGAAACGTTCAATACCATTGAAAATTTCCTGCCACAAGCGATGTTAGTGCGGCGAAAATTAGTCTAAACGCATACATAGTGAAGACTCATTTATGAACAAACTGGGACTGAAATGAGAGAAATGTAATCCCAATGATTCCTTTTGTTTAACTTGGGCAGTCCAAATGGAGGGATTCATGTTTCCATTGGCAAACCTGACATTTTGACCATGTTTGAGCCATAGATTCATTCATGGTTCAAACTTTTTTTTAAAGCAGAGAATGTCAGGTAAATGGAGGAATTGGTTTCCTACATAGGGATATGGTTAATTAAGGAAAGCTTAATTTCTGCTGTATGTGATGTTAATGGACCAGTAGGTAGAGCTCTTCCCTCTTTTCCTGTTTAATACCCCAGTGTGGTGAGATGGGACCTTCAGCTGTGATGTTAAGCTGCCCGTGTGGTCATTAAAGATTGAAAGCATATAGTTATTAACATTGGTATCCTGGCTAAATTCCACAGTGGGCCTGAACCTTAAGTTCCCCCTTCATTTGATTGGTGAAGCAATTTCTCTGTTGTCAGCCTGGTTTGCTGTATAGCAGGACTTCTGGCACATAATGGCTGCCATATGGCACCTTGATTGGTGCTGCTCTTTAGTGGTGGATGAAGTCCGTGAATGAGTGTTTCCTTTCTGCTGAGTGTGTGCCACTGGGTTGTGGTAGTAACTGCTGGGCTGAATTCTGGATAGAGGCTGCTTCTGTGTTGAGCTTGCATGTGCTCCCAGTGGCTGCTCTGGAATTCATCTGGGCACTCCAGTCCCAAGACCTACTGTCTAGTCTTACTGGGGTCTTGAAATTGTCTCCCATATACATGTGTGAGCAAATGAATTTGTACATGCCTTGCAGTGAGCTGGCATGTCACTCAGGGTGCACCCTGTACCCTACCTTCTGAAACCATTCCAGTTCACCAGGGCTCCCTAATGATCAAGTGGCTATTGAAAATAGTTGGATGATTGAGTTACTGTACTAGTAGTACTACACAGCCTAAGGCTCACCTTATACAGTGCAGTGACAGAAGTTTTGTTGTTTTGGCTCTGCACTCCAGCACATTGGATTTGAAATGGAACAATGACTATGAGGTTAAAGTGCAGAATCTCCGCTTTAATTTGAGGGTATTTATGTCTATATTGGGTGAACCAAATAGGAATCACAGCTCTTTTTATACACAGCCCTCACATTTTAGGGGACCAAAAGTAATTGGACACGTTAACATTAGCTGTCCGAATACTTACGGACTGCACTGTACTGTATATCTTGGCTTAAATAACTCCCCTGTCCCGTTGCAGATAAATAAAAGTACAGTTTGTATAGATTGTTTGGGAAAAAAACACCACAATGCTGTACATTTGTTATCCACCCATCTGTTTTCTAACCACTTCTTCAAATTCAGGGTCAAGGGGGGGTCCGAAATCTATTTTGGCAAGCAACAAGTGCAAGGCAGGGTGCACACACAGATGCAAATGCACACACTCACACCAGGGCCAATTATCCCAGAAGCCAATTAACCTGCCGGTATGTTTTGGGACTACCTGGAGGAAACTCATGTGAACATGGGAGAACGTACAAACTCCACACAGAGCCCCGCAGGACTGGAATTTAACCCAGGGCCCCAGCGCTGCAAGACGGTGATGCTTACTACTGCTCCTTCATGCGACTTGTAAGTTTGTAATATTATGCTCATTTATATTATCTTAACCTACCCCCAAAGAACTTGGCCCTCACCGAGTTAAATCTTCAGCAGGGGGGCTTGTGTTTGGTACAGGCAAGAACTCTCTGGCAGACAAAAGCAGGGTCATTTAAGGCAGATGGTGGACCAAAGTTTCAGTTTGGTCTTTGGTTCTAGTTATGGCTGTGTTTTTGCTTCTCAAAAACTCATTGATTTGTCAGCAGTGCCAAAGCTGTGTAAAAGTCTTAATTATGTCAATTATAAATGAGAAAATGGGGAGAGAAACTTTATTTATAAAAGGTTCTGCTGCACACAGGGTGGTGGAGGGACTTGGTTAGACTGTGGTGAGTTGATAGGAAGAAGACTGTAGAAAACTCGCATTAAAGGGGGTTTTACACCTTGGCCAGTTCAGTGATGATGGGGATTCTTTTGTTCCATTTCCTCTTCTTTGTGGGGTGCCTCATGGTTGGGGAGGGCGGGGAGTTCCATGTTGCCATCAGTCACAAGCACAGGTGTGAGAGATTTTGGATAAAGGCATCTTTAGGGTGCTATGTCAGTGATGGGGTTGTTGTTCTTACTTCGCTGGTCCTATTTCTGTCTGATCGGGCTTTGTTCTGCTGAGACACGGGTTTATTTTCCACCCATTGCTTCGTGCTGCTCTGAGGTGTGAGGGAGAACACTACAGGACCTGAAGTGTTGCTATAGTAGGGCAACCCCCTCTTCCCCAAAGGGAAGTGATTGAGGAAGGTTCCTGGGGCAGTGTCAGAGGGGAAATTCACACTGCAGTTAGGCTGACTTTATTTCCACTGTGAAAACACCGGAATCAGTCTGATCCATTATTTTCACCCTTAGAATAAGTTAAACCAAGCCCTAAGGAGAGACGAGACTAAGTTCAGACAGTGAGTCAGAACTTGAATGTGAAGTCAGTTGTCCCTCATGATGTGTTATTTTTTGCCTACCTGTAATTCACAGCAACTGCAGTCTCCTTTCAAAATGTGGTTGTCACCACTGCCATGAGGAATCCTAAAATTAAATGAATTATACTTTTTAGTAGAATTTGTTTGGTATTGTTCCAGCACCTGGAAATTTCAATTATTTTCTTGTCCACAGAACATGTGCTGCAGTAATTGGACCAAGTAGGTAGAACTGATATTGCTTCACTCAGCTGTCAAGACTTTCCAGTTAGGAAGAAAGACTAGCAGGCTTTGTGCTTAGAATGTGCAGGTGAAGTTTTCTTTGGGCATTTCAAGATATCGAAACACCCCGTACACTTTTTTCTCTCTGGTGCTCAGGAAGGGTGTGTATTTCAATGTTATTTGTCTGCCGTTCGAGAGTGACCTTCATGACTTAATGCTTTGACTACATAGTGTGCTTTCACTGATCAGTAAAACAGAGAACTTGGCTGCACTGTGTTGTTCAGTAATTTGCTTTTAAGTGACAAATTTTAACTCTGAAATTTTGTCTGGTAAAATAAAGACTGAAATCTGTATTTAAACTTCTGAGATTGTAAGTTGGTAATATGGGGGAAAAAGTTTTGGGAGGTGAGGTGGTGATAAAACCTATAGAAACCGAAGAATTGTAAGTTGAAAATGGAAGTGACCATCTGATTGAAGCAAAGAATAAATTAGTTATAACTTAAAGGGTTCCTAGCTTCCTAACTTAAACTGTTGTGTAGAGCTCTGAGTTGCTAAGGGTTGCAAAGAACATCACAGGACTTAACAATTTAAAAAATCAAATTGAAAACGAGGGAAATTTAGGAGTTCTATTCCGTTAGGAAGCTTTGGTGCCGCTTTGCTGGTAGTTTTAATCTGTAGGCTGGCTGTCTGACCCTGAGTGATCTCCCTGTGCCTCTCCCTCCAGCTCCCCCTTCTGTCTCTGTGACCCAGTTAACCAGGCTCTGCCTGGAGTTCTCACACAGCTGGTGTCTGCACATGTACAGAGAGGAGGCTTTATCTAAATGGACCTGAAGTGAGGCTCACATTCTTCAAGTTTTTTTAAAGAAATACAGAGCAAAATATGATGCAAAAAAGGATAGAAATGCATTGGAGGCTTAAATGTGTTGAGTAGGCCCTGTAAATGTGTCCCAGAAGAGGAGTTATGTTTAAGGAGAGAGGCCAAGTGCCCACTGTATTTAGATATCCGTGGCTGCCATTCAATTATATTGGCAGGTTAGTGGCTCCTTTTTTCTTGCATAGTTGAGCTGTTTGTCTTCTCTGAAAACAGATCTGTATCACTGCCTATTTTGCACTCCTTCCACTCCCGATGTGCTTTTATCCCTGAGTCTACCCTTTTAGAAGGTTATCCCCTGTTGCATTGGTTTTGTTGGGAATTCTGCTATATCAGCTTCACTCAGAGCCTTGTTTGTCTCCATTAATTGAGAGAAGAACAAAACTTGCTATTCTAAAGAACAGATCGACTTTCTGAAGTCTGCAAGCGGAATCCGTGTCCCTCGCCTGGTTTGTAATGAAGCTGTTCCTGACCTTCCAAACAAAGTAGCTGATTTACCCCTGGGTTTGGGGTGTTAACCTTTTGCCTTTTGTTCCCTGTTATTGTGGCCTGGCTTCTAGTAATCTAGTGATTGACTAGGAAATGTTGCAAACCGGCTGCTTTTTCTCTGCACTATAAATACTGATTCTGTGTCTTAAAGGCATCATTTTAATATTAAAAAATGATGGATTTTCATCCTTTTTATTATTAAAGGTGCACTGCCATGGCTCAATCTAAAAACTAACCTAACAAATACATTTTTGCTTTCAGCTGCAGGTATGTTGATGTTATTTAGGGTATTCTGCTTCGAGTTTCCATAGATGTTTTCACTGGTTTTGTTTTTGCACACATTGGCCTGCCTCATTCACTGATTTTTTTTTTAAGCCTCTGAAAAGAATTCCCAAATGTCCGTCAATGTCCTGCTCCTGACTGTAGTTGTGGATCGAAGTAAGTGCAGTACCGATATTCATGACTTGCTTTCCTGCCTCTATGATGTTCCAGGAGCTTTTTTTTCAGGAGGGGCTGATGAGCATGTCAAATTGCATAACGGCAGAAGATGAGCATTGCGTAACGCTTAAAACAGGATATGCAGTAAATAAACAGGGAAGTCTGAGAGGAAAATTCAGATGTTAAGCTGTGCCATGTAATGGACAAGACTGTGGTCTTTTAAAAAAAAAATGGGAAAAAGTTTAGGTATTGTGCTTTCCATGTCAGAACCAGTTTCACTGAAGCCTGCAGTTTGTCATCCTTTGTTCTTATAGGCTGCAGAGTGCTGTGTACAATCATTTTGTACATTTGGACTAATTCTCCAAGATTTAGTAATGCACTTTTTGGATGTGGACTTTTTCCTGTTCTCTTAGGTTTTTTTTTAGTTTTTTTTTTGTTTAAATGCAATGACCCATGTTTTCTTTTTGTCCTTCACAAAGGAGTTGGAATTCTTCTTTCTCTTTTTCACCTCTGTCCCTGTATTTTTAAAGCCCAGGTGCTTGAAACAAAAAGCCATAACATCCCAATGCCAGCTGTCTCCAGCAGTTATTGTACTGGTGTAACAATAGCTAGATCGTCCTTCCAAATTCAGTGGGGGAAAATGCAGTCTTTTGTTTGTGTGTCTTATTTATTCTCCAAAGGCATTGAATGGTCTTGTGTAAGGTACCCATGACAGGAGTGACGTTCTGACAAATTTATAATGTTAAATTGTACAGTCATCACAATACAGTTACTGTTCTAGGCACAAATATGTCTGAGCCATTGTGTTGCCTCACAAGAGTTTCTAGAAGCTTTTGTTTTTAAATGGGAGCGTGAAACACCCTGCCTAAAATGAAGGTGGTTATTTTAGAAATGCGTCTTTAATATGTACGTGTTCTTTAAAAAGTGGCAGGTTATGATTTTTGACACAGTTTTGTGCAGTCATCGTTTGTTTTTTTGAGTCGAGTTATCTTTCAATGCAGGCACCAGATAAGCTTGTTAAACAAATGAATTTGGCTTAAAATCGGTTCCCAGCTGATGCGTTAACATAGCTTGCGTATGCGTCTGTTCAAAGTGTTATACACGTGATGCTAATTGCTGCTGCCTCCCAGACTCTGTATGGGTGGGGCGGTGTGTGGGAGGAGCTGTTTCTGCAGTGGACGTGGTGGGGCTGGGCACCAGACACTGCAGCTCTGCTGAGCGTGGCACTGACCCAGCCAGCGCAAGTGGGGGCAGACAGTGGAAGAGGGAGACAGTCATTCCGGCTGCAGTTTTCTCTTTTTGCAGGACACAAAAGAGCCTCAGACCGGAGCTGTGGAATGTTGAGTCAGCACTGGCACGAGGTCAAGCGTTTTGTCAGCCTACGCTAGCTTATGAGAGGGCCTGGTCTGGCACCGTTGGAGAGGCTGGTTGGCGATACTGCAGAGCCAGCTGTCGCACACAGCGCTGATGCAGGCACGAGCTCAAAGGTGCAACAGATCGGTGGCGATAGCCGCACGTGCAGGCAGAGAGGGAGACCATTTCCTGTCTTCTAAACCAGAGCCACCTGCAGCTCTGTTGTGGTTGAAGAGCATTGTTTCTGACAGTCCACAGTTTTCAGCTTTTGTGTTGGAAGCATTCAGTTTTTCTTTTTGGCAACAGAACAACATTTTACCTCTTCCAGCGCAGCATGATAGCTTGACCATTAGGGCTGTCTCCTTCTATTTTGGATCCAGCTTTTTAACCTTTAAAACAAGTTATAATGTTTTAGGTGGACACATGGCAAACACAGCATCTTGGGATAGCACTTCTCACAGTTGCACTTAAAATGTCAACCTGAAAAACGCTATAAAATTCAACAACAATGAAAGCTATTTAACAGTAGGAGTGTTGTGCTTTCTCCATCGTCACATCCTGTATTGTGGCTATTTGAATTTAATACCACAAGATTCACACATCTTTGCGAAACCAAGTGCAGGGGGTTACTTCCCTGAAAAAAGTATAAAAGCATCTGTAATTGGAACAGTGTTAACTGAATGATTTTTACTCTGGTTTCAATAATTCATTTTATATTCACTTATTTCTAATTTTACATGGCAGTTCACTTTCATGAGCAGCTTGTGATGATTACACTCTCCTCCAGCTTGGAGCTGACACTTTGAATTGCAGGGAAAGTCCGCAAATCCAACACCTGCATGTTGAAGAATACCGGTATTGAATAATACCATAAAATGTGTGGGGGGATTGACCGATTCATATACCCAATCCCCCACCACCCAAGTCACTGATGCCTCTGTTTGTGTGCTGGAGACTTGCAGTGCTATCTGGAGAAAGGGATTGAAGATTGCAAGGTCATTGAATTGTTAAGAGCTGGATAAGTACTGCATGCATGACAAACAGTCACAGAAATGTAGCAGGTATTATTCTGTAAGAATGAAATTTCAGGTGTTAATACAGTGCAAGTGCTTACATAGTGCTGGAAACCACAAACAGTGTGCCAGAGAAGGCGCACTTCACCTACTTGAAGAGCCTTAGTCTGAATAATGCAGTGGAGATTGAGGAGTACCCAGAATGCCACAGGCCTGGATCAAGAAAAGATTCTCCCTTCTCACTGTACTTGCATTAGAACAACAAAAAAGACTTTTCAACACCCAGAATTCAAACTGCTTTTAAGAAATACTCTGGAACAGCAGTTCCGTGCTGAATTAGAGATAGTCTGGTGTAAAACAGTGGGGTCATTAAGTTTGATTTACATTCTCACATGTCTGAAGCTATCTACCTTTTGTGTTTTAAACTAGTGGTGAAAAGTTCAAACTTGTAGAGAAGATTAAGCCTCACACCTCACCACCACCACAATTCCTCATTGATAATTTTAGTGTTTCTTTGATCACAATGGAGTGTGACCCCTTTCTCTTGCTGCATCTCTTTACAAAGTAGGTAGCACTCGCCCTGTGGTCAGCCTGGTTCCTAATGCCCCAGTGCAGATAAAATGTAAAACTGAGGTCCAGACCGTGGTCATTAAAAGTTCCAAGGCAATTCTTGAAACATTGGGGTGTTAACTGGCCCAACTTCCCCTTGGCCTCACTCATGGCCTCCTGATAATCCCCATCTATGAATTGGCTTTATCACTCTCTTCTCCTCCCCACTGATAGCTGGTGTGTAGTGGGTATACTGGTCTACTATGGCTGCTGTCGCATCATCGAGGTGGGGCTGCACATTGGTGGTGGTGGAGGGGAGTCCTCATTACCTGTAAAGCACTTCCAAGAGTAGTGTCCAGACAAGTGCTTTATAACTGTAAGGAAATGATAATACAAAACATCTGCAAAGCAAAAGCTCAGTGTTTTACATACAGTAGGTGTCACAGAAATTGATATGCATGGCTTTGTAAGAGCAAAATGCTGCTCCTTGATTTACTCTTTTGCTACTGCCTCCATGTTTTGCAGTTCTTTTATTTCTTGATATCCCGAGACTAGAGTAGATGTGACAACAGTCACAGTGGAGTACATGTATCTTGTCATTCCCTCAGCTCCGAGGAGTCAGGGTATCTGTGTAATTATCAGATGGCATGCAGAGGTGCGAGTTTCTAATAATAGTGCATGGTATTGATCCTGTTGTCCTGGAAATGTGGCTCCTTAGCTGTCTCTTGTTGCTGGACTGCAAGTCTTCAGATGACATCAGCTGTTCCTTCTTAGCCCCTGAACTAGAACTGCTTTGCATATGACAAATCTACAGTCAGGAATGTCTACTTGATACAAGGATTCCTCTCATGGTCCTGAGCCACACAAAAGTGTGCTTTCCTGACTGTGCTCATATGAGCTCATGCTAGGTAGCCTGGAATTATTTTGCCTTGGCTGTTTCCTCATGTCACTGACCCGGACGATGCAGTAATTCTGTTTACAACACAAGACAAGTCTTTTTGTTCTGGAACACTTAAAAAAAACAAACTTGGCCTATTCTGCGCATGTTGTTTTGAAATGTGTAAAAGAGCAACACGATTTCTGGCAAGTGGCTATGGTCTCTAGTTGGAGCTGCCCTTTTTTGTATATTTTCATGGATTTGTAAAGGGTGTATTTTCTAATTCTGGTTATCTGTACCATTTGGCAATGTATTTTTAGAAGAAAGGAAAAGTTATAGTGGGAAATGCTTTATTAATTTGCAATAAAGACACATTCAACTAGCAGTCAGACACATTTGTGTGAGCAGTCTTGATCAGCTAGTATTAGTTTTGGTTTATTATCCTCTTTGAGTGAATAGGCTGTGGCCTATGTTCCCTAATGGTACATTTTGAGCAGCTGCTACAAGCCCTTGTGGTCACTGTAGCTGGTATTTCTCCTGGGCTTCTTAGCCTTGTGGTTATTTTCGGTGCGAGAAGGCTCAGTTTTCCCGTGTTAGCTCAACAGTGTTCATGGTATGATTTGGCTTCTTGTGTTGTGTAATGGCTGATACATTCATTATTTCACTTAAGTGTTTTCTGTGGAAACAATTGAAAGCATTCCCTTGGCAGAGCGGAGATGAAGCTCTTCACTCAGTAGTATTAATGAAGTGTTAAGTGGATAAGTTTTTTGTACTTATTCATACAGTAGTTCAACAAAACTGTTGCAACAGTCTTTGAAGACAGCAATTATAACCTTTGTCAGCAAAATTGCTAGCGAAGAACCTTCCAGAAAAAGGCTGACTATAACCGAACCAAGTCATTATAGACCAATATGTCCTGTTTCCTTAACCTTACATGTAATAGAAGTGATAATTAGACCTGGAGTACCAACTGCAAAAGTATCTAGGGCAGAATAAACATGGGATTACAAAAAGGAAGGTCTCCCCAAGCAGAATAACTATTTGAGAAGCTTTGCTTTAGGCACTTTGAGGTCTTACCTCAATTCCTTGAGTATTCTGGCTCATTTTTTCTTCCCTGTGTAAAACATATGCTTAGTGAGTTTAAGTCTAGATATTGGCTTGGCCCTAGACATTTCAGTTTTTTTCTTCTGATGATCTTCTTTGTTCCACTGGGGTGTGGATTTGGGTCATTGCCATGCTGTATGGTGAAGTAAGCATTCTTCCGCCCAGTAAGCATTTTCTTCTACATACAATAAGCAGGCAGGATGTTTCCGTAAACTTCGAAATTCACTCGGCTGGTACCAACATTGGTTCCACTGTCAATATGGCGGCCGTGCGTGCGCAGGCCGTGACCCGAGTGCTGCCGGCAGCGGGGGTGTGGCATTCCTGAGAACAGGGCAAAACATTAGAACTGTTGTTCTTGGCAGGAGCCAGAGAGCGTACAGTGTGAGACAAGCAGGTACTTGGGGGAGAGAGGTGGGTGTTTTTTGGCACTGTTACGTGCTGCTTTGTCAACAACACAAACGAGCTAGAAATAGAGCTGTGTAGGATTTTTTTGTGGGGTGTGAGAAGTGGTTGAGTTTTTTGTGGAGTTATCCGTTCCTTTTGTTAGGAGTTGGGGGTGGGTGGGGGGGGTGTTCTGTACTTGTAATGAACCTCATTAGGATGTGGAGGAAGTAGGTCTGGACTGCAGCCAGTACTACTTGTTGCAAATGCAGTAGCTTCTGCTTTTGTTGCGAGACAGCTCTTGATGACTTGCACTGATTTGCCATCTTCATTGGAGAGGCAATGTGGGGGTGTGGGCTAAGTCCTACCTTACGCTTTTCTCTGCAGCTTATATTTTCATAACATGCTTAAAGCCCTCTCTTTTCACTTAAGCTTTTAATGTATGAGTTAAGTTTTATAGTTAGTATTGTACTCAGTTCTTCCTTCTTTGTGTTGAACTCTTTACAAAACTGTCATAAAGATATAGAGCAGAATACTGCTACAGAGTACAGTTACTGTTTCATTCGGTAGTTATACTAGTTTCTAATAGACGATTTTGGAAGCTACAGGAAAATGCTTAGCAATTCATTTGGGGTTTTGGCAGTTTTTCCTGTTTGTTAATGGCCAGAATTGTGATTCACTCTAAACACATTCACACATAATATATAATCTTCCTTCAATGATTGTTGATGAAACTGGTAAATTATTTAAGCACTTTGACTAGTAATGATATAAAGGTAACTAAGACACTACCCTTGCCCTTGGATTGAAGTCAGAGGTGGTGCTTAACATTTGGTATTGTCCTTATGGTTCAGATCTTTTTGGAATTTTTCAGAAGACTGTCATAGATTCATACATATTTCCTCTTATTTCCTGGACCTTTCCAGTCCTCAGTGTGTGGGAAGATCATGGAGCTGCTTGGACAGAACGAGATTGACCATCACCAGCGTCAGGTGGCCATCCTCAGCCAGGACAGTTTCTACCGTGTGCTGACCCCTGAGCAGAAGGCCAAAGCTCTCAAGGGACAGTTCAACTTTGACCACCCAGGTAGGCAGGCAAAACTGTCTGTAACGGAACACAATTTCCCCATGTGAAGCTGCTGTGCTTTCCAGTGGGGATGACCAGTGACTTGGAAGCAGGGACATTTAAATAGGTGTTGGCATTTCCTGTCTTTGAAGGCTTGATGGGTGCTTCCTAATGTTCTTGTATAGCTGTATAGTTGGAGGATGCAGCAAAGTACTGTATAGTGGTCTGTTTTCATTACCTTCTAATCTTGCCAGTCTTAATTATTTTGTACCACTGTGCAGTTCTCTACTCTGCGCTTCCTATAATCTAGGTAATGGACATTTATCCTCTGAACTACTTTGCTAAATTTTGTGCTGATGGCAGGTTGCAGTCTTTGTTGAGTGTTGCACAGTAAGATACTGCCATGCATTGAGCTTGGGATGGAAAGGAAATGCCTGAGGGCCTAAGGCCAGTCCTTCATTTTTTTGAAGGACACAACATCCTTTGTCTTTCATTTGCAGTGCCTAATTGTCCTTTTAATGCACTTTTTCTAGGACGTCTCCAGGCTTGTGACTAAAACTAAAGTATGTCTATGAGATCAACGTGAAAAGATCTCTGGATAAAAAAACCAATTAATTATGTCCTGTGCAGCCAGTAATGTAGAGGGTAATACTGGCACTTTCTGCTACCTTTGAGCAGTTGTGTGCAACTGCCTTGTTCCTTTTATCATTTTTATGAGTTTGTAAGGTGGTAAGCCAGTGTAGTTTTAGAATAATGTCCGGAAACTCTTTGAACACCTCATGGATTCTGGTCATGGCCAGACTGACCATTGCACTCCGACGGCTTTATAAAAAGTCCTAGTTTTATAGTAATGATTATAAACTATTATAATTTTTTTTTAATTTATAATAAAAAACACTGTTCATGTAGTAAAATTGCAGTTAAAAGAATGTAACACTGTGACCTTTTATACTCAAATATTTCTATTTGACTCCAATTTTATATTTCATTTCTTTCCCCCCAGTTTCCCAAATTTGACAGCCTCAATCTCCGTCCTCCCACGCTTACAGTATTGAACATAACATTGAATGCACAGACACCTGAAAAGTGAAAGGGAGGGATAGAAAATTAGACAGTGTCATATCCATGACTATGAAATGGATTTAGTTATCAAAAGTCCCTCTGCATAAAGGTGTACAGTAAGCCCTGTTAAATATTTTAACATTCAGAGTTCTGGTTTGATTAGGGCATTGCTAATAATATAGTTTTCTTAGTATTGTTGTTGTGATGCATCCATTGGAAAAATAATGGAATGGCCTACATGATATCCTGTGCGTAGACCAATTTTGGGTCGGTGTGCGCTGTACTTTTAATCCCAGCTGGTTGCCGAGTCTCGGAGAGCGCTGCAGAAAATCCTGTGCAGTTGCTCCTTGTTGCTTTGGCGTAGTCTCTAAGGCAGCAGTGTATGGCATTCAGGTGCAGTATCCGGGTGGAATTCAGCTGGAGTTAATGGCAAGGAGTTTCCTGCAGTCAGTGCATTCTTCCCGTCGCGGAGAGCAGCTGCTCGTCAGGTGGTCCTTCGACTCGCGTCCAGCTATGAGTGCTATTCCCAGGGCCAGAGCCCACACGCAGCTGGACTGTAAACGAGGAGAAGTTTTTCAGGAGTGAGTGTTAAACTGTGAAGATCTGAGGTTAACGGGAACTAGCTGCAGCTGGAAAAAAAACATGCAGTACAATAACGAAGAACGTTTACTTTTCTGTTTAGTTGTGGTAATATAGTTGATATCTAAGGTGGAGCTGCTTTCTCTAGAAAGGCTAATTACCCTGATCTTAATTTTGGGGAATAAAATGGAAGAACTTGTTGTTTGTTTGCATAGTGCTTATATAGTTTGTAGCTTAAAAACCGCTGCCCTTGGTAAGGCCCCTGAATGCCTCATGGAAGAGGTTGTTACTTTTTAATTTATAGGGCATTTTAATCCTATGAAATTTGCAATTTATGTATTGAATCTGAATGCAGTTTACTAAATTGATTTTCTGAGTGTTTTATAATGGTCTTTTACAGTGTATGTATTGAATGCTGTAATAATTTGTAAGTTGGATTTGTTTCAACAAAATATAAAAATATATACTAAAGCAGCAGAATTTATGCAGAAACCAAGGGGTGATTTTCTTCCCCATTCAGTTATTCGGTATCCTCCCTGGTGGTAGTCAAATCAGAAACGGACTTTTCTTTGTCCCTCTCGTCTGCCTTCAATGAGACGCTGGTGCTTGACCTGTTTTTTTTAAGGCTTTCTTTTTTTAGGGTTTTCTCTGTTCATTCTTGTATAGTGTCTTTGTTAATTGAGCCTCCTGATGTTCTAAAGTCTTTTTGCTGGTTGAAAACAATATGAAAATCTGTAAAATTTAGGAATGCGAGAAAGGTTACAAGCAAAAGGTGGCCTTTTGGTCCATAGAGCCTGTTTGGTGGTAGTGGGTAGTTTTATTGATGCACCTCAGCCAGCCATTCTTCTTGAAAGAAGCACACATTTCACAGAAGCATTGCTTATTGAGCAAGATGGCTGGGTATCTTGTTCTACACTCCCATAACCCTTTGTGCATCTCATATTGCAAATATTCAACACACTAAACCCATTACAAGATGGTGAGTGTGCATTTAGAGATGGAGAAGTGCCAGAAATGAATTATATTTCTACTATACTTTCCTTTGTGTTTGTGCCTTGGAATCCCAGAAGCCACACTGGTAATGGAACAGCACTGGCAAGGCCATCCACTCCCTTCCACCTGCTGGGGCTCATCTTGGCTGCTCTCTAACTCTTCTTCTTTTTGTCCAGACGCTTTCGACAACGAGCTGATCTTGAAGACCCTTTGGGAAATCATGGAAGGGAAAACGGTGCAGATCCCCGTGTACGACTTTGTTACCCATTCCAGGTGGGCACCAGCGAGCGCTGTATCTTTTCCACTACTGGAATCCGAATCCCGCCTGCTGTCAGTGTCAAGACGAGCTGAGGTCACCATTTAGGACTGGGGTGTATGTTAGAAAATTGCCTTTTAATTAGTACATCCAGTCCTTCCTATTTATAAGGGCTACATTACTGAACTATCCATGGATAACAATAAACAAGTATGCAGGGAAAAAAACTGCATTTTACCGTGCTCTATCTATGCATACCTAATACATCATGTAAATCTATTTAAATATGTTAAATAATGAAATAGATTTCATATATAAATATGTTTACATATAAAATGAAGGAATATTATAAAAATGAACAAAAGCATGTACTTTTACAGTTACTGAGTGGATTAACCTTCAGGAAGCTGGGATGAAGTGGGGGAGTAAGGTGATTGATGTGCACAAAATGTAAATTGTGTTTTGGTGACACACTGAGAAACGTCTGGCCTCTAAGAATGTTCTGGAAGCTTTGGGTCTCTGAGAATGTTCTAGAACAGTGGTTCTCAAACTTTTTGGACCAAATACCACGCCTGATCAAACCAAAGCATCCAAGTACCACCTACAAGTCATCTTCTCCTAGGAGCCCCAGAAAATCTCAATGACCAACATGAGCACGTGTGCGTGCACACACTCACATACACATATAATAAATATAATAAACTTTATTTGATATAATGCCTTTAAAGGTGGCTTCTCAAAGCGCTTTACAGAATGACAACAGGAACAACAACAACAATTAAAAATAAACAATAAAAAAGCACCACTTCAGTGAGAGGGGTGAGCCTGTTTAGTCGAGCAAAGCAGATGCGAATTCATTGGTGGAGCGTTGATACAATTCACAACAGAGTCTAACAGATTTTAAATCCTCAGGCATTTTCTTGATGGCCAAGGCCTTGTGGTGGATGCTGCAGTGCGTCCACCATATCTGGAGAAACCTCTCTAATTCGTGCAACTACACCGCTGTGTCGACTTGTCATCGTTCTAGCACTGTCTGTACAAACTCTGACGCATTTTATCCAGTCGATGCCATTCACTTTGATACATTCATTCAGAAGCTGAAATACGTGCTCTCCTATAGTTCCTGTTGGTAGCGGCTTACAAAACAGAAAGTCCTCATGGGACATACCCTCAAACTCTAACATAAACGAGCAAATTGGCCAAATCAAAGGAATCTACAGACTCATCTAATTGCATTGAAAAGCATCTGCTCATCTTAACTCGCTCTGTCAGCGTACTTTTGACATCATCCGCCATATCAATAATTCTACGAGTGACTGTGTCTTTCGAAGGGGGCAGCAGGTCGAGATGTTTACCAGCTTTTTCTCCACACATAAAACATGTCAGCTCTTTTGCCAACAGTAAAGAAAGTCTTTCAGTTTGGGGTTTACCTGCTATAGCAATCCGCAAGCTTGCATTTTCTCCCGTTTCAGAATTCCGTCTCAGAAGTTTAAAAAGTTTTTATTTCATGCACATGAGAGCAAAACACAGAGACGCTCGATGTATTTTTTTCAAATTAACCTAGAACAGTCCTTAAATATTTTTCTGTTATCTATCACGCTTTCCTGTGTTCACAAGATTGCCAGTGTTCCAAAACCATGCACATTCTCCTACCACCCTATTTGCTGGAGATTTTTTAACTTTTTTAAATACAATTGGTCACTTCCGTTCGTTGGACGCATTCCTATACAACAGTATAGAATTACATAGTAGCTCTTGTGTCCACTTAAGTATTAGCACACGTTGTATCGTAGTACGTAGGCTGCATATTCGACACAAGCTAATTTTATTAAAATAGAAAATATGAAAACCCATCCCAATTTTCAGTGCACACAACAACTTTTCAGGGTCATATGGTGTACCACCTGTGGTACGCGTACCATACTTTGAGAAGCACTGTTCTAGAAGCTTTGAGAACTCAGGATGGGCTTGAGGGACTGACACTGCGGGTACATAAACCCACGCTTGAGGAGGAAGGGGTATATAAGCCGTTTGCAGTAACGTATTGTCTGGCTCATAGTTGGAGGAAAAAGGGGGGTTGCTCAGGAAGCTGTTAAAGGATTCCTAGGAGGAGTGGGCACCATAGGAGGGGAGAGGAAGCATTCTGACGATCATTGCTCTTTCCCCCGGGCACTGTGGAACTGCAGGAAAGAGGAGAGTGTGACGGTGTACCCGGCTGACGTTGTTCTGTTCGAGGGGATCCTGATGTTCTACTCCCAGGAGATCAGGGACCTGTTCCAGATGAAACTGTTTGTGGACACCGATGCAGACACACGGCTGTCACGGAGAGGTGGGCTCACTGCCACAGCGCCGCCTAGTGGGCAGGGCTGACTGTCAGTGTAGGGGTGTAGAGACTCGCTGTAATCCCGGGTTTTCTTTTGCAGGTTCTTAATATTTGTGGGTCTTTTTTATGCAAACTGTTGATGTCCCGTGAATGATACCCACAGCACTTTATCAGCACACAAGGATTTTAAATACAAAACGGAAGGTATTAAGTCGTGAATACCTGGGGTATCTGGTTCTCTATTGCTAGAGATGGCAATGCAGTATTTAATCTTAGAACCTTTCTCTTTTTCATGATTGTTTTAGCTTGCCGTGCTTTGAAAAAGCTTGACAACTATCCCTTCTTCTCCAAGCGCTCTGACGGTATAAGAACATCATTTTATTGCAGAAAAATCAAGCATTATTGAATATTGAGCAGTAATTCATGAGTGGAAACCCCTAAAGTCATTGCAGGGGGCTGCAGCACTGCATCAGATCGCGTAAAACATGGTTGGGGAGTTTCTTTAGAAATTATGTGATCTGCTGTTACTTTGTGTTTAATGGTTTCCACAGTTTTGGGTTCTTGGGGAAAATAGGTAGTAGGGTAAGGAGGCCTGGAGAGGTGGTTTTGGTCTTTTTAGAACACCAGTTTCCAAAAAGAACAGAAAGTGACATACCTTTGCAGTTAAGCATACCTTGTGAACTGAATGAACTGAAAACCTGTAGACCAACATGCCCTCCAAAACTAGGATTGGGGACCTCTGTGTTAATATGCAGGAAGGCTAGAGTAGGGTAAATTAATTGCTACTTTATTTTTGGCTGCTGTTTTGCCAAAGACGTCCCATACACACTCGCACTCCTTGTCTGACTCTCTCTCCGGTCCTGTCTCGCAGTGTTGCGGGACATCAGCGAACGAGGGCGCGACCTGGAACAGGTGCTCACCCAGTACATCACCTTCGTCAAGCCAGCTTTCGAGGAGTTCTGCCTGCCAGTGAGTACTGCCCCCTCGGCCTGGCCTCTCTTCCGGTCCTCCTGTCAGAGCTGTGCCTGAGCCAGACTCCGGGTCTCTCGTGGGGGAGGAGAGTGAGCGACAGGCCCTGTAGAATGCGAGGCCTGGTGACATCGGGTTGCTGTGGCGCTGGGTTCTTTGTTGCCTGTGATGTCCTCACCTCCCGCACTGCGAGTTTGATTTTGAAAGAGATGAGTGCCTCTGGAATTAGTCTCTGACCTTCTTCTGAAATGCTGTCAGTGAAAGTGACAGTGGTGAAAAAATACTTAAGTTCATTCAACCCCTTTTTTTTATCCTTTGGAAGTTAAATATTCTAATATGGTTTCTTGTGAAGCCTTTGTCAAGTTGTACATAGTTTTCACTGTGTGGATTACTTATTAAAAATACTATTTCAATTTTAATTGATGATGTTTTAGACTCTCATTCTAGATAACGCTCCAGGCCTTGTGCATTTTGCCATGCTTTTTTGTTTTGCGTGTTCTTTCATAGATGTACCCCAGCATCATTCAGGATATTGACATCTCTTTAAAACTTTTGATTCATCTACTTATACTACTGTTGGCAGATACGGGGCAAAATATAGGTCAAGATTTATTCCATGTGAAAAAGAAAAACAAACAGACAATGTTTCATCTGAAACTGTTACTCTTCTCTTTTTATTTCAGCATGGAATAAACCTTTGCCTGTTCCTTTGCAGCCTAAGAATGCTGACAAAGCTACGTATCTAAAATACAGATCAGACCAATATATGCCCCGTCAAGTTATAGATCAGTCCCAATGATAGGGCGGAGTGGTGGCTCTGTGGCTAAGGATCAGTGCCTGTGACTGGAAGGTTGCCGGTTGAAATCCCGCAGCCGGCAGAGGAATCCTACTCCGTTGGGCCCTTAACCCCAACTGCTCCAGGGGCGCTGTACAATGGCTGACCCTGCGCTCTGACCCCAAGCTTCTCTCCCTGTCTGTGTGTCTGTCTCATGGAGAGCAAGCCGGGTTATGCGAAAAGATGAATTCCTAATGAAAGAAATTGTATAGGGCTAATAAAGCAACGTTATATTATTATTATTATTATTATTATTATGAACAGGAGTTAGGATCCCTGACCACAGCCAAAGAGACCTCCAAATGCTTACTGTGTTCCACCTGAAATTCTACACTTTTTTTGCCACTGTGTGGCTGCCGTTAGTATTAGCTTTGTATTCTCGTGAGCTTTCCCCACAACTGTATCCTATACTGTGTTCCACAGCTGAGAGTGCTCTCCCCACTGGACCTGTTTGCTGCACAATGCAGCAGTCAGATGCTTTTATATGGACTAATTCATTTTGATTAACCATGTTTTATTAAACTATTTCTGAAACTCTGAAATTTGAAGCATATTGTTTGCTTTTCCTGGGTGTCCCGTTATCTACGAATAGTGTGTACTTTGAATACATTGGAATTTGAAGCATTTTTGAAGAAAAGCGACCTTGAACAAGCGCTTTTACTTATTCAAGGCTCTCTGTAACAAAGAAGGGACATCAACTGCCAGCTGTTCAGTCTGATTAACTTTATTGTTGAAAAGTCTGTTTTAATGGTATAATTGGGGTAATTTTCTTTGTGAATATATAGGTGGAGTTTGTGATTGAAGATTAATTGCAGAGAATCCTATCCAAACTTGTTTTTCAGGGTGATAGAATAGTTTCAGATTGAAAGGAAAAACATTGTTTTGCTAAATGTGCTTTGTTTTTCTTTTCTTTGTGGTGTCAATGATGGAGTGAAAGATTCTTTATTTCAAATCCCTTCTTGTCAATTTTTCTTTAATTCCAGACAAAGAAGTATGCAGATGTGATTATCCCGCGCGGGGCAGATAACCTTGGTAAGGACCTGTTATTCTCCGTTCCCTAAACTCCATGAAAGCTGTGGCATTGCGGACGCTCGATGTGGTTAAAAATCTCAAAGAAACTACGACAGTGGGGCCAAACTCCCTTTTAGTCATAAGGGAAACAATGTCAGCATGCCTAGACAGTATTTACAGCTATGACTGTCTGCTAGTATTAGACAAAATAATTGAGACTGGAATGTGTAAATGTTAAGTAAATGTTAAGTTATGTGGTCACTGACTTTTAAGGCATATTCAGTTTATTTGTATATTTGACTGTTTTTTTAGTGAGCAGTTGTTCTGGAAGGATAAGAAAAAAGTTTTTTTTTAAAAGATGTCATTTAACCCATTTTGGCCTTTGTGATATCTAATCAAATTGATGATCTTGTCCAGCCTTTTTAAAATCTCTTGCCTTTAACAACATAACTCCATAGCTTGTCCATAACTCCCACAATCCTTTGCGTAAAGTGCCACCTGTGTCCTTCCATGTGGTTTCCACTTTTGTCCTCTGGTTTGTGGATGTCTCAGCCGATGGAAGATAAAATTGAGTTTTGTGTTTTACAATCTATGGCAGATGTTTTTTGTTTGGCCTGAATTCTGATAACTTGGGGAAGGCCAAGTATAAACTGTGTTCTGAGAAAAGATTTGCTTTCTCCTTGAAAAGGATAATTCTCCTGAGGCAAAATGTCAGTGAAAACTTGACCAGCTTCATTCTGGCCCTCTGTTTTGTATTTGTGTTCAATATATTTAGTGCTTCAGTAAGTGGCAGTCTCCAAAGATGATTTTTGTGCTTGAATAATTTCTGTAGAAAACAAAACCGATTCCATGTTGCATCACAAAACTACAACAGCTCATTTCACTTCCAACAGTTGTTTTAGGTAGGTTTTATAGGCTTAATTGCTGTTGATCAGAGCTGTGAAGGTAGGTAGACCACAAATGTACCAAAATAGAGGCCTTCTTGGCTATGTTGGTTACAGTCATCATTCTCATCCTACTGTATGTAGCCATCTGGGAATACCTTTAACAGAATTTATCTTCCTTCTTGGAATAGAAAAGAATTGAGCTGCTTGAGCTCAAATGCAAGTTTTGTTCTGGCAGTTGATCATGCCCATGGTGGGGTGGCAGGGTACAGTGATGCATAGTGATATCACAGCGCAATAATGAAAGGTTTCTGCTTCTTCTCTTTCCAGTGGCCATAAACCTCATTGTGCAGCACATCCAGGACATTCTGAATGGCGGACTGACAAAGAGACATAACGGCTGTCTGAATGGGTACAGCACGCCTCGGAAGAGACAGGCCTCGGAGTCCAGCAGCCGGCCACACTGACCTCACAGCATCTCTCTCTGAGAGAGCGAGGGAGAGGAGAGGAGGGTGGAGGGATAGCTTTGTACATAACCGCCAGTCAGCCACACTGTATTTAGTGAAATAAGAAAACAGTACAAGGCCTTTAATTTTTATTTTTTAAATGAAAAAACCCTAGTACTTGGACAGCTCTAGGTCAAAGACAAAGTGACTTGTTTCTGATTTATTTTTGGTTTTTGCCTTTTCTTTGTGGTTACAACAATGGATTAGTTGGGAGGAATGTTGGGTGAGCTGGGTAGCAGTGGAGCCTGGCTGCTTATGGCCCAGTCTATGGCCCAGCCTGCTATATATTTTTTTTACTTTTTGTGAACAGTGTAGACTAAATGCACCAACACTAATATGCTATACACTTTCACTGTCCTCTGTTGCTGGTTGCTGAGAAAAAGCTTCTTTTTTTTTAGTCTAAGCTTGAAATTTGGGTTGGGTGTTAAACTTGTTTTCGGGTAATTTGTCGCTACCCTTTCTTCTGAAGGTTTGTGGTCAACAGCATCTGCATCTGTCCCTGCCAGCCTCTTGTCACATGCTCTCGGCTTTGCCTGCAGTCTGCTAGTGTGGTCTCGCCCTGGAGTGTGCAAAGCTTCGCCTTCCAGGTTGCTTCTTAATGAATTTTGTTCACGTTCGGACAAAAGAGGCACATCCAAAGTCAGAGTTCAGTCTTGTTTGTTTTTTTTTGGAGACGAAGGAGGAGTCAGTTTAACCTGTGAAGATAACTGCCCGTCCTTCATTGAAGATTTGAAGGCCAGCCCAGTGCCCTTTTATGCAGCCTTACAGTTGAGTGGAATGTGACAGCTTCTCCTTTTCCTAGGTGTAGACAATGACACTAGCTTCAGTCTGCCCATTCAGAGCAGTATTGTCCGATTGTTAAAGACCATTGTGAATCAAGTGTTTGCTCTGGCTGTCTACATCACAGTTGAGCCAGGTAAAATAAAGTGGAATCTAGTCCATGTAAAATTGTGCTGTGGCCTTTTTGGTGTGGCGGACTCATCTGCTGGGACCCGCTTCCTAGAGAGCAGGGGAAAGGAGAGCTTCACTCGTCACATTAAGTAGTCATGCTTTGCAGTTGCAGCTTTCGAAGGCACCTCTCTGTCTCCAGGTGTCCCATTAACAGTACCCTGCTGACAGTAAAAGTCCTGACCCCTCCAGGGTGAGGCATGGTGGCTTATTCCAGCTATTATATTATGATAAAACTCCAAAACGGGAATCAAGATGGACAGCCAAATAGTGGTTGGGTGGGGGGAGATGTACTAAATTACTCAGGGCAAAGGGGCAACAGGGTCTGCAACTCTGGTCCTGGAGAGGAACGATTTGGCAGGAAATTGGTCAAATGAAATCACTCAGAAAATAGGGATGGAACCAGAGGCCGGTCGCTGTCCAGGACCAGGTGTTCAGAGATCTGTGCTGGTCTCTGGTGATTTGGTTGTGAGGTTACGAACCCAGCTGTTCTGCAATAGAGCGGAGGTTCTGTTTGCACCATGGACAATAGATGCCATGGATCTAAGTCTTCACTTAGTCTTATCCTCTTATAGCTTTTACAGCGACCACGTGGATGGTAATTTGATCAAGCAGGGTGATTTCTGGTTGTTCTTCTCTATAACACGGTAGTCCTGATGGTTTTCATTAATTGGACAGACCAGACCCAGGCCCCTGTTATCTACTCAGGACCACAGGGGTTTATGTCTTAAGTGCATCAACATCAGTGTGCAGATGTGCCATAACTCCATTGCTCAGGACTGATGTTGCAATGCATGTCACCAGACTTGGTTTCTCTCAGTATTATTAATAGTTTACAGTTTCATATTCAAGCTCCTCTGCAGTCAGTCTGCATTTCTGCCTTATCTGTTTAAACCCCTTCGTCATCTGACTAAAGCATTCTTTGAAAATTGTTCGACTCGCCAAAAATGTCTTCTGGAATGAACAGGAATTACAAGTTGGAATTTCTTACTGGTTGTTTACACTGGCCATTCAAAGCAGGATAATCATCCTTATTTTTTAAAGGGTAATTCTTTATCTAATCAAACTCTGGTCAGTTTTCACTTTTTGTGATGTTTTTATATCAGTTCCGTGTTTAAAAACGCACAAATGTGTGACCCCCCCTCAGAGGAAAGCTTTCCTTGACCTCAGTTTGCATTTAATATAGATTTCACTTAAGGTATGTGATGACATATTTTGACGAATGTCGCTCTTTAACTCCTGACGAGTTTTCCAGGGTCATGAGAGGCCCTAGGTAATTTTTGGAATTGGTTGCAGTAATTTTAGTCCTTTTTGATCCTGACTCGATCCGATGTGCTGTAGTTTGTCACAGGCTCGCATGAAATGGTTGGTTTTATACCCGACTCTGTAATATCACACATCCAAACAGTATGTGATGTTAACTATCAGGATGTCATTTTAAACTCGATGAGGAATGTCCAGCCGAGTACAGTGGTGAGGCAAAATGCAGTTTTAAGAGGTTAACGATGCTATGGGGAAACTATGGGCAGAAGCATTTGGGAGTTATGAGATGAACATTTCATCGTCTTTTTTTCACTACAAAAAGCTATTCTGGTGTAATTGCTTTAAACTCAGATTTATTTTTCTTAACTTCAGGTTCTGCTGCTATAAACCAGGGTAGGTTATTGATTCTTACCAACAGCCAGTTTTAAACAGAGCACTGTGGTTGTACTGTATTTGTAATATGTGTTGAAGTGTCGAATTTTTGCATAAGAATTCTGGTCTCAACCATTTCTTTTACAAATGTGTGGGGGAGGATAAACAGATTGAGCCCAGTGTAATACGTGAGCAAAAGGCTTTTGTCCCTTGATTGTATCGGACCACATACTTAAAGTTGTCATTTCTGTTTCTATACTGATTTTACTTAAAAACATTTGGCAATTGTTCTCAAAAGTAGAGTATTATACAATCTCTTTTTTTTCTAATCATTATTCCCTTTTGTGTTATTGTTTTATCATGGGGTAACACTTTCCAAGTCATTCTTACTCATCTGTGAAAAGAACACTTATGCACCATATTAGCCTCATCCAAACTGTGGCCTCTATCAGTGTCAGATATGCATAAGTGTAAAAGATATATTTGGTGTCAGTCTTAGGAGTCTGAGTTTTAACCCTGTTGTGCGAGTGTTGCAGGTTGTATAAGGACAGATTTGCATGGGGCTGCTTCAAATTGCATGAAACAGTGTAGTCAAAAAATTAATTTTAGGAGGTCACTCTATACGCATCTGTATAATTTGAGGGCTGCATGCCTCCTTTTTTTTTCCCTTCAAATAAGGAGGATAGTTTTTCAGTAGATGTATGCCTATAATGATAATGGTTCAGCAAGAACACCTTTTAAAGTGATATTTACAGAACGGCAGCACACTCCATCAGCTAGTGTTGTGTTTTTACTGTTAAGGAACTGGACATGTTCCTTACAGAGCCCTTTGTCATTCACTTTTCCCTGAGAGGGGACTGTAGTCTCCCAGATTTCTGAACTACGTTAAGGCAAGAGAGTAGACAATGAAATGAGTTGTGAATGAATGTGTTTTTTTTTACATCCCAATACATTAGTGCTGATATCTGTTACGATGTGTAAATGCATACTGGTTGAATTTGCATTTTAAGTACACTGCAATTAAACATTTGGTTGACTAGTTTTGCCAGTAGTGGTGACGGTTTTGTGGGCATGCTGAAGTGAATCTGTTCTTCAGTGCTTCAGACTACCAAGAGACGAGACGAATTACGCCTTACAAAATATTTTGTGAATAACAAACCAGGTACACCATAGCCAAGCAAGGATGAGTATCCCATTTTGGTTTTCTTCAGCGCATAGTTACATGTGTGATTAACTCTGCACTGGAGTGTTAACGCAAGCTCTGTATTTTGTAGAACTTGGTTTTCCCGTAATGTTCAATCGGTTCTTGATGTCGCAGTAAGCAGGCTAGTATTTGTATTTTGTGTACAGGGACATGTGTCCCATATATTGGCCAGGGAGAAAAAAAATGTAACATTAGCTTTGTTTGGCAAAAACCTTTGAAAAGTTGCCTCAACATGAAACCTCTGGTACAACATATCCTCACTTTTCTGGGTGCATTTTTTTTTCTAGAAATCAGTGTACATAAATATTTGTGGCAATGGTTACACGTGTCATTTAATATTCTCATAAAGCTTTTCTTATAAAGAGCTTTTCTGGTGCAATTAAGAAAACTAATGAGAATTTGTACCTCCTTTGTGTTGGATAATAAACTGTTCTTGGTGCTGGCTGAGACTCCTGGCTATGGGGGAGGGTTGGTAGGGGTGCATCTGCAAGCAATAGCACACTGTCAGCTTTTTTTATGCAGCAACTATTTGCTACCCTGCGGCCACCAACAGCTTTGGATATCAAAGCCAAAAAAACTCTGCTGCTGCCGGCTATAAGTAACATTTCCATTTAGAAAGACTGTGTTCGTGAATGTGCAGGCAATCATGCTGTGAGAACATGCTAGGGAGCAATATGCAGGGACAGTTCTGGGACCCTGAAGCTGACATGGTAGTGGTAGCAGAGAAGACCAGAGGACTGAATTGTTTTGTCCTGTATGAATGTCTGCACTCCTGATTTTAGCTTTAGGGTGGGGTGTGCTGAAGTGGCTTTCACTGTGAATAGCAGTGGCTGCCCCGAGTATTAATGGGTGGCTTTGATCAGGAATGCAGAGTTTTAAGTGTTGAATCTTCCTCATGATGACATGTTACCCTCTCCCCCCACCCCCTGCTTGTACCAATGTATTATAGTGTAAATGGATTGTAAGTTTAAAGATGGGCACATACAGGGAGCCAAACTGTAACACGTCAAGTGTAATTAAACAACAAAAAATAAAGATTTTATACAAATGTTTGTTTGTCATTTTTTGAACAACAAAAACTCACATTTCCTTCTCAACTAGCCATGCCAGAGCTGCTAGGAGTCTGCAGTTTCTAAAGCTTCTGAAGATGTGTGGGAAGGTTTTTTTGTGGAGATACAGTACTTTCAGGACACTCATAGGGGTCATATTCTCTGTAATATTTCTGCTGTGTCTGAGGGAAGCTGGGAATAAATGACAGTGTGGAAAAAGCAAGTAAGATGTGCATGAAGCACACCCACATTTGAGTATGATACCATTTTAATTTCATTTAAAAAGCTTTTTTCAAGAATCTCAAGCTGTTGTAAAATGGCATTCGTAATACGCAAGAGAAGTCGAAAGTAAAAACAGCATTTGTCCTAGTGAAACCAATTATAAACTAAATTATTCTCTTAAAGCTATGGTGAAAAGGAAGGAAAAATGACATTCACAAGGTCTTGAATGAATGAGCACTTATGTAGTGCTGCACAGCTCAAGGCTGTCTCTAACATTGTGTGGAAACAGCCCTTCTGGAGACTAACAAAACTCAAATCAGCAGATCTCAGATTAAGATCTGAACTATGCCATATGCTAAGGTCTTCAAGACCTGGAGGTGGGCCATTCAATACCTTCTGAATTTCACAGTGAGCTACTATAATTTGCAGATGGGAGACACTATTTTTGGGTATTCTGTAAAGTAGGATTTATATAACAAATTGACAAAAGAGTTGTAGAAAGATTTTCTTCTTAGATTAACATGCAGTATTTGTTACTTAAAATAGAAAAGCTTCAGAATCTTAGATGGACAAAACCTTTATTATCTAATAGACTTTCCAATAAACTGCTCTTTAAAAATGTTTTAATTCCCATTGTTCCATGATATGGCATTAGGTGAGGAAAAAGAGGTTCATCACAACCATGCCCCTCGTAAAAGATAATCGGAAATAGTACAGTATATGGCAAATCACATTTGAACAAGAGATCAAAACCACACACTTATTTAGAACTGATTGGAATGTAATCATCAATCCTGATTATGTAAGCATGATCCCAGCCATTTCAGTTTGCAAGTTGTAAAGTAAATAAGATTAGCTATCTCTTCTGGTTTTGATAGAAGAATACAACCAAAGTCTGCTACATTTTTTAACCCGTGACTGAGTAATGTTTATAATATGTTGATTATTATTTTATTACTCATACTGTAAATTAACTTTCTGTGCAGGCATGCATTACCAGAAAGCTATTTATTTCTGGTACGTCTCACCAGTCCATTGCAGGGCATTCACAGTCTGAAAGGTGGGAGGAAACTAAAGCACACAGAGAAAAGCCACATGGCCAACATGCAAACTTCACACACAAGGGTTTCCTGGTCTGAATCAAATCCATGACCAAAGAACTATACAAAGAGAGGCGGTGACTTTACATGAAGGTCTTGCATTTATTTCTAAATTATATGCGCCCTATTATTCCTATTTTTGTCTGTTCTTCAAATGTGTTGTTTGCGCCAATAAACGTTAAACTGCCACCTATTGGACCGGAGGTTATTCCATTCCAGCATAAGAAAAGTGTAGTAGCACGTGTCAGTGATATTTATTTATCTTCGCGGAATAATCGTAGGTTATTCTGAAAACGTTTAGATAAGGCAACCGTGTTCTCCGTAATATCTTCACGGTAGTGTTTGTTGCTAGAATATTAACTGGAAAAACGCAAAAGAAAGAACACAATCTCCCATTCTTGATTATTCGTGGCGTCATTATAGAGCGACCCGCCTGGGTGACGTCAGTAAACTGTGCCCTCAGTACGCGGGCGTTGTGAGGGAGAGCGCTGAGCAGTGTGTGTCGTTGTGATTCCCGGTTGAACGGTGCATTGTGCTACGCTGAGAAATGTCGAGCGACTTTTACCTGAGATACTATGTGGGACATAAGGGGAAATTTGGGCACGAGTTTCTGGAATTTGAGTTTCGACCCGATGGTAAGTCAGAAAAAGAGGCCGAGAGTTGAGTAGCTGTGGATTTGGGCCTATACGGTACTTAAGTCCTGAATCCTAATATAGAAGTTGATCATCGGGGCACCAATTGAGGGATTCTCACTGTAAACGTGGATGTAGGTGAATCACCAGGTTAATTTAGGTATTTGAGGCTGGATACTTACACCAGCTGATGGTGAAAATATGTCCCGTATGATACGCTTTTAGTACCCCATCTCGCTTAGATATAATTATCTTAAGTTTGTTTCTGAAACAATGAAGAGAAAATGCCAATCAGAAAATGAATGAGACGATGACGAAAGTGCCGATGTTGAAAGACCCTGTTTACTTATTCAGAATATATCGATAAAATCAAAACGAACGCGAATTTCACTAGGCAAAAACCGATACAAACTTAACCGAAGTAATACATGATTGCACGATATGCTTAAAAAATTACCTTCTGTGGCAGTATTTCCTCACGACTTTGGAAACTTGTGATATACATGTTTTGATCTCATTCTTGGGCAATTGCATTTTTCCCGTCTGAAGGTATTGTTGAAAAACCTCGATTTCCTAGTGGAAACACTGCACGCTTTCAAAATACGAAAAGATCAGGAGTGTTTGTTTCTTTAAGTGAGACTTACGGTTTTTGCAACTTATTTTAATTTTTTTACAGGGAAGCTACGATACGCCAACAACAGCAATTACAAAAACGATGTCATGATCAGAAAAGAGGTGTGTATGCCTGAGACTTATCTTACATTATGAAATACTTTAGGAAGTATTTTTGACTGTTCATTTTCTGCGATTAAACAAATTGTATTCCATTTTTTTGCGGGCATCTACATTAGCATTAGAGGGCATTCTCTTATCAATTTGTTAAGAATGAGGAGATAAAATTGACATATCATGAGGCACTGAAGCTTTATAATGACCTTTCTGTTTTTCCCAAGGCATATGTACACAAAAGTGTGATGGAGGAACTGAAAAGGATAATAGATGACAGTGAGATCACTAAGGAAGATGATGCACTGTGGCCACCACCTGACAGAGTGGGCAGACAGGTCAGTGTGCTTCTGTTTTCCTTCAAGGTGTTTCTAACTGCTTCATCTAATTCACGGTTGCAGGGGAGCCAGAGCCTAACATGGCAAGCAGCGGGCATAAGGCAGGATACACGCTGGACAGGATGCCAAGTGGACACTTGCACACAGGGCCAATTTCCAAGAAGCCAATAAACCACACGGATAGCACCCCATGTCCAGAATTGAACTCGGGGCCCCAGTGCTGCAAGGCAGTAATGCTAACCACTGTACCACTGTGTTCTGGTCATCTAACAAATGGTCCTTTTTTACGTCTCAGTATTCTTGTTTGATTCCATATCCTGCTTAATTTCACTTCCACTTCGGCAAAAAAGTGATACTTGATAATCAAAGCATCTGCCTGGGTTTAGATTTATGAAGAGTACTTCTGGAGACAGACACATATTAAAAGTGCACCACAGACATGGGATATGAGAATAAGTAATGGTAAATGGCAGCAGCATTAGTCCTTTTGGTTTGGTTGGTGATCTGAGGATCTCATCCAGTTGCTTTTTGAAAGAAGCCAGGTGTTAGTTTTGAGAACATGGCTGGGCAGCTTGTTCCATACTCCCACGAGCCTTAATGGGGAAAAAAGTTGCCTTGCAGTTATGGATGATAGCTGTTGTGCCATTTAGATGTTAAACTTTTAATTTCAGTCTCTTCAGTAGCACTGTTGGATTGGAAGTATTGAAATGGAGGAGTGGCTGGTGCTTCGTGTATGACTGGCATACCGAATGGATTTTGCAGTTCTATTGATATCATGCTCTTTTAGCTAGGTACAATATTTTAAATCCAAGTCTATATCTTGAGGCTTGCTCAGTAGGTGAGGTTTAACTTAAACTTTCCTAATTCATATGCTAAATGTCTTGTAGGAGCTGGAGATTGTAATAGGAGATGAACACATTTCATTCACAACCTCCAAGATTGGGTCCTTGATTGATGTCAACCAGTCCAAGTAAGTATCTAGTTTGAGGTATTGTGAAGACCCTGTAAAATATGTGATATTTTTTTACACGTGGTATATGTGTCAATTTATGTTTTCTGCAGTTTCACCTTTTCTACAAATGTCCTTAAAATATATTTGTTTTCTTTAAAATCAGATCATTTCAAAATGTCAATGTGCTCCATTTTTTATAGCATTCATCTTACTGACTTTAACATACAAATGAACAATCCTTACTCCTTAAAACAATTGTAGTGGAAAATGTTTGTGATACTTGAATATAAATGTTTATAGTTTGTGCACAGCAGGTATAATTCATTTATAGTTTAAGACCACATGATTATTAACAAGAGGAGGTCATGTGGCCCATCTAGTGCCTTTGATTTATTGTAGTTAATTGTTGTGCAGATCTCATCCAGCCATTTTGCTGATTTGCACAGCCCTTTGTGAGTCCTTTTCTCGGTTTTAAATGCACTTTTCTGTGGGTTCGCTTTCTTAGTCCTTTGGAATTAAATCGGGTCCCCTCATAATCCTAGTTCAGGAATAAAGAGATTTTATTTTAGCACATTTGTCATGAATATCCTATTTTCATAATGGTGATGATGTGGTGTGTGTGGTGCAATAAATGTGTCCTTTATTTCAGGGATCCAGAGGGCCTCAGAGTATTTTACTACCTGGTTCAAGACCTTAAATGTCTTGTCTTCAGTCTCATTGGTTTGCACTTCAAGATCAAACCCATCTAAGAGTGAAGATATTTCTTATGATTCTTGTGTGCTTGCTTTGGATTATTTGTACATTGCTTTGGGGAAACTTTTTTTATTTTAAATAAAATAATGAATGAAAACGTCTTATATTCCTTTGTGTGATGAAATAATTTGTTCTGTAGAAATTGACAATCTGCTTGCATATTGTCACAACGAACAGGAGATGTAAAAATTCAATTAGGTTTATTTTGAGCCTCTATTATTAAAGCGGTTATTTTAGTTGTTTGTAGTGGCTTTTATCCAAATACATCCCAAGTGTTTTAAATATAGAAGGGAACCCTTGAGGGTAATGTGCAGCAGCCTCACTACATAACTGATAAGGTGACAAAGAAAGTGAATCATCATCTAAATTACAGAGAGCTGTAGTTTGGCCCAATTGTGCAATTTCATGGTGGAATTCGGGGTGTTGGGATCTAGAAGTCATGGACCTCGGTTTGACATATTCGAAAGATGGCACCTTCTGTCTCCACAATGTCTCCAGCCGCCATCTTGGGACATTTCTTTAAAAAATTATGGTTTAAAAGGAAGAGTTTTACATACTCTTCCACATCACCACTTGGAGCAGCACATTTTAGAGGTCACTAACTGGGTCAAACCTTGCTTGGCGTTTGAGATCTAACGAGATCAGGCTCGAGCAGTGGTTCCTAACCCTGGTTTAGGTGGGCTCGCAGCATTAGAACATTGAATTGGAATTGTAATTTCTTTCTACCAAATTATTCCTTTATGTCAGGTTTTCAGAACCTCCATGTATTGTATATAATCAATTGGTCCACTGCAGAAAGAAATGGAACTTGGCATTGGAGTATGTGATGCAGTCATCCCCAGCTGTGTGTTAATCATAAATTGATGACTCGCTGTTTAGTCAGAAATATGAGTGACCGAGCTGAAGAGTGGAGGATTAATGTTCTGTAATGCTGATGTTGGAAACATTCTGTTTGAAGTGGAGTATTTCTGAAACTTGGGACTTAGTGCAGAACTAAGTATCGTATATGAAAAACCAAAATGAGCAGATCAGTTAAATGCATCAATTAACACGGTGATTTAGAGATAAAAACGAGCAAACACCGTGGTTCTATTAGGATAAGGGATAGGACCATTGTATTAGAAGATGGAAATCGCTGTTTTTATTAATCTTTTAGGAAAATACAAGCCTTTCAAAGTGCAAAAGCTATGAATCTCAGAAAAGACCTAGGCACTGTAAATTATAGACCAGTAGGATTTTCAAAAATTATTAAAATAAAACGAGTTCAAAAGTTCTAAAATAATTACTTTTTAAGTTGTCCTGCAGTCACTTAATTATATTCTGAGATTATTAATCAACATCATGCGTGGATATGTTACAACACCCTTACTTGATCATTTTCATTCAAATGAACGTTTTGCGTTTTGTTGGTTAAGGGCAACAATCACGAAGTTCAACAACAAAACAATTACAATACTAAAGTTTCTCAGTACTGCCGCTATTTCAAGACAGAAAAATTAGTTTAGTCGATTTTCAAATCAAGTGTCCCTATTTTTACTAGAGGGCGCAGGTGAGAAAGCAGAAAGCGTGGCGTATATTCGGAGATTCATGTTGTCATTACGCAAAGACATTAGTGTAACACAGCCTAACCAATAGAGATAAACGTAAAAAAATACGGCAATTCACCAGTGAGAAAGTTCAAGATGGTGGTAAGTACTAGTGAAATATGTCAATTTAAGTAGCTTGGTATTGTTTGCATTATATTTTCTATATATAATTTAATTTTGTTTTCAGAAATTTGGTCTACAGTTTAAAGCTACTTTGGAAAATATCACAAATGTCCGGCCGGAGGGAGAAGATTTTCACTGGTTCCTAAAGGTACTGTGTCTATAAACGTTAACGTTGGCCATTCAAAAAGTCAGAACGAATTATAAAGTAATAGACTTATTGACAAAACAGGTTTGCATTATTTTGATTAATAATACATTAAAATATTATTCGATTTTAAATAAAAAACATTTTTTTCTTAAAAATGTGTTTTCCGAAATGCAGTATTGTTGACAGCACAAATAAAAACATACTGTAATGCAATTCGTGCTTTAAAATGAGCTGGAAGCTCCCCCTACGCTTCTGTTACGGCTGCGTGATAACATTGATAATAGACGTGCATTATTTCAGATGCATTTATTAGATTTAATTGATAAATTTTTCAGATTAAACTTTAAACTCGTTTTTTTTTTACTTTAGCAGTGTACTTCTCATAATCCCGAAGGACAGTACAGACGTGGCACATTGTGTAGTACAGAATAGGTTATACAGTACATGATATCGTGAAAAACCTACTAGGTTGTATTTCACGTTTGCTGTGTGCAAGAATTTATATCCTGTTTTTCAAAATCTGTTGCTTTATTCTTTTGCAATAAATAGAAGGCTACAAGTGTTGATTTTATTTCTTTCTGTCCAATTAATTGCTTTAACGTTATTTTTGACTATTCATAACTCTCGTTTCTGCCGCTAATCTTTGGGATGTTTACTGTATATAAAGTAGCTGTATGGGGGGAAATTCATTTGTGTATATGTTGTTCCTTATGCATTTTTTAATTGATATTTTGATGCAGTTGAAGTGTGGAAATTGCGGAGAAGTATCAGACAAATGGCAGTACATCACACTAATGGTAGGTCTGGGTGTGACACAGCTTGTAAAACCTGTCGAGAGAGTCTTGTGATATTCCTGATGTCCTGACATTGCGTAGAGAAAGGGCATGAGTGCTCAAACATTCATGTCCTTTCTGGTCACTACAGCTGTAGGATGTAACCTTAAGTTTCTTTTTTTACTTTCACCTTGAGAAATTAGTTAATTCATTTATGGTTTTTATATAGGTACAGTAAAGCTGTGCAATAGGAAAATGACACGTTACAAACTATAGTAGTTTAAATATAGATTGCTTCATGTGAATAAGATAAACAATCACAAATATGGAATCCACATAGGAGACTGTTTCGTAACTGGGCAGCATGGGTCTTTCTTTGCTGTTTGCCATCAAGCTTTTGGTTTGATGGAGTGCTGTTTTACAGGACAGCATGCCTCTGAAAGGAGGAAGGGGGAGTGCCAGCATGGTCCAGAAGTGCAAGTTGTGTTCCCGGGAGAACTCTATTGGTGAGTTAGTTCTGTCTGGAGGATGCTATTGGTGTGGTGGTGTTTCTTGTGGAGAATTCTGCTGGTGAGGTAGTGTTGCATCTGGAGAATTCTGTTGGTGAGGTGGAGTGTTCTGTCAGGAGACGTCTGTTGGTGAGGTGGAGTGTTCTGTCTGGAGAATTCTGTTGGTGAGTTGGAGTGTTCTGTCTGGAGAATTCTGTTGGTGAGGTGGAGTGTTCTGTCTGGAGAATACTGTTGGTGTGGTGATGTTTCTTGTGGAGAATTCTGCTGGTGAGGTAGTGTTG
Source organism: Lepisosteus platostomus (assembly GCF_059453375.1). NCBI lineage: Eukaryota > Metazoa > Chordata > Actinopteri > Semionotiformes > Lepisosteidae > Lepisosteus > Lepisosteus platostomus. The sequence goes on along the minus strand of NC_142621.1, from coordinate 15,186,239 downwards.
CATCTGGAGAATTCTGTTGGTGAGGTGGAGTGTTCTGTCAGGAGAATCCTGTTGGTGAGGTGGAGTGTTCTGTCTGGAGAATCCTGTTAGTGAGGTGGAGTGTTCTGTCTGGAGAATTCTATTGCTTAGGTGGAGTGTTCTCTCTAGAAGATTTTGTTGGTAGGGTGGTGTTCCTTCTGGAGAGTTCTGCTGGTGAGGTTGTGTTCCATTACTAACCTGAACGGTTTTCCTTGTAGGAACTTATTGGGGAGTAACTATGTATGTAGAGAACTGGCAAAAGAGTTCATCTGTATATATGACAGGATTTTAATGACTCTGCTAATAGATTTGAAAGAGAATGTTATTTTTACTTTTTCTGTTTGCATAATAATTGGTTTCAAATATTGACCTTTATTTTTGAGTGCACTTCTATGCATTATTAATATAATATTAATGTTTCAACAGACATCTTAAAGGATACCATTACTCCATACAATGTAAGTAAAACCTGGATTACTTACATGGATTTAGATTTTATTATGTGATTTTTGAAGTGGATTGTGCTGTATTAAAAAAAAATGTGTTCACAAGCTTTTGTGACAAGTATAGCTATTCTATCAGTAATCCTACAGTATACACACATATACTGTACAGTGATCTAATGAAAGAATGCCATCTGCAGCAATTTAAAGTGTAGTTTTTTCACAATAACGTGTAGCTGTTGAATTGCATTACAATATCTAATTCTTAGCATCTGAGCTTAAACCTTTAGTAAGGCATGGGTAAATTACATGCTTATTATTATATAAATGCTTGACACAACACACTTGTTTCTGTCAGTAATCAATGTAATGCTTTTAAGGACAATGAAAACATTAAGAATGAAAATAAGTGTGTGGTGCAACTCTACTTTAAGAAACCACTGACTTGTGTTTGTTCTCCAGGCTGAGGACAGTGACAGGTTTAAGACGATTGTGCAGTTTGAATGTCGAGGGTTGGAGCCGGTGGACTTTCAGCCCCAGGTGAATGGACTTTTTGTATATGTATATACTGGATATGTATTCGATACTATATGTAAGACTGTACTACAATTGCGGCTTGATTATTTTCGTCTTTTTAGGCTGGCTTTGCTGCAAAGGGAGCAGAATCTGGGACCCCATTTCCAGAGATCAACCTGCAGGAAGGAGTAAGTGGCTCCTTTTAGATTGAATGTTGTGAATAATAGGAGGTAAATCAGACTGTGCCATCCTGTATTGTATGGAACACACAAAGGTCACTGCCTTCCAATAATACAGTGCTGGGAAAACATTACGTTCAAGTCATTTAGTCATTTTTCTCCCCCACTACTCAGGACTGGAATGAATATGATGAGAAGATCAGCGAGTCAGTGGGCATCTATGAAGTCACTCACCAGTTTATCAAATGCTGATCTCCTTGGATGGATGATTCTCCAGCTTCCTGGATACTCCCAAGACCTCATCACCTCACCAAACTTGAAACATGCTCGTGTGTCATGTGCTAAGCCTGTTCTAATGACAGTGTGTGGGGTGGTGGTGAATCTGAACAAATTCAGTACTGCCGACGGCATTGTATTCATTTTTGCCAGTTCAGAGGCAGGTCAGCGCAGTGCTGACAGCAGGGCAAAGCCTTGATGCTGTCTGTCCACATGGGTAAAAAAGTCTTTATTAAAAAGAGAAACTGCTGACTGTGGTGTAAAAAAGCTTTAATAAAATCAAGACTGATAATCTCTTGCATTAGATGTCCCTGGTAAGACACTGTATTTCTTTTTGTGTACAATGATTATTAGATTAATGTTCTGCAATTGATACAAATTGCTTTTAAGAAGGTAAATTATTGCAAGTACAAATCAAGGGCAACACTCCAATGTAGGATTTTACATTTACAAACAATAATTATTTAATTTATTTAAAGTGGGTTTCAGTAGCCATCTTTAGCTTTTAGCACAGTGCTAGTAATGTCCAAAAACAATTCAAAAGAAAAAAGGAGGGGAGAAGTCAATAAAGCAAACAATTTCCTTTATTAAGGCACAATTTTTAAGTATATCTGCTCTAAAATCAAACAAGGAGAGTCATGTAGAGGTTGTGTTGGTTTTAAATTATTTTCACAGTGCTTCAGAATAGAGCATTATTTCTTGTGCAAAAATCAATTTTTAGCACAATCCTTTTGCTACAATTTTCAATAACAAACATTTGGTGAAACTCACTCATGAAACCGTTTTCCACACCACATGAGGTTGCACTTTAAATTTTTTTTTTTATTAACACTACCTTATAGTAGGTATTCAAAAAACATAATATTGACTGCTATTTTTCCAATTTCCTCAATAACAGTGCTTTAGAATAAAAGTATATGCATTCAGTTTCGGTCAGCTGCTTGGAAGATTAAAATGCAAGGTCTTTCTTGTAAATCATTTTCTGTGTTCTGCTCTCAGTGTTATAATTTCCAACATTTTGTAGAGACTAAAGATTAAATTCTGAAAACAATTCTTTGTAGGTGCCGTAAAGAATTCTGCAGATTATTTTTAAATTCTGCCAGAGCTGTATCTGGCATTATCATTCCTGCCAGAGTTGCATTATAACATTGGATCAGGTTGCGTGGGATGGCTTGAAGTCAGTTAGAATATTGTTTTGTAAAACCCTATGAAGTAGCCTGCCATGCTTCATTACTGATAAAACAATCCCAAAGATGGAGAGGGAATATTGCTGGACTAGAAAGCATTTGTAACAAAGCATAGTAGAACTGATTTGGATTTGTGATTTTGAAATGCCTCTCAGGTTCCTCTGAAGGAACCCGGGCATTCCCGGGTAATGAAGTCTGCACTGCTAGTGCTTGCATCTGGCGACTGTTGGACTGCGGAGACTGCAGTGGCTTCTCTAGCTGATGGGCTTCCCCTCCAGCACTGTGAAAATGTCCTCGAGCGACTTGCTCACACACTGCAAGAACTCGTGCACGTTGCGGGTTGGGTAGCTAGAGACGTTGCAGCCAATCCAGTGGTCGTGGACGCCATAGCCCACCCCGAAACCATCAGGGACCACCGGCGCAAACCCACCCAGGCTCACCGCAGGGCTGGTCAGAGTGCTGGTGGACAGGATGTTATGGTTGATGGCTGCGTAGGCAGGGTCTTGGTAGAAGCTGGGCAGAGTCTGCCCTTTAGAGTTGGCCAGGTATCTCATGGCGAACAGGTGTCGGTCGAACCCTTGGCCTATTAGGAAAATGAGAGGATGGTTTAACCAATAACTCATGTTAATAAACGCTCTTGAAGTTGCAACTAAATTTAAGTAAGTAAGCAAGTTTACTGCTTAAAATGTCAATTACTGTAATATCTTAACTTCCTTGAAGATTTGGATTTTTGCTTTTTCTATAATTTATTTGGTTGAATTCCCTCAGAATTTGGAAAACTTAAATGCTGGCTATAAATTCAGTGCATTTTGTGTCTAACAATTTGATGAGCTGTTAATATTATCACCCATGTAGTTAAGATATTATTATTGGGAATTGGTCAATCTTCACACATCACAAGGTGCTGTCCTTCGGATGCGACCTAAAACCGAGGTTCTGACTCTCTGTGGTTATTAAAAGAGTGTCACCCCGGTGTCCTGGCCAAATTTCCCCCTGGCCTTTACCAATCATGGCCTCCTAATAATCCTATGTGTGATAGCTAATGTGTGGTGAGCGTTCTGGTGCACTACGGCTGCCGTTGCATCATCCAGGTGGGTGCTGCACATTGGTGGTGGTGGAGGGGAGCCCCTATTACCTGTAAAGTGCTTTGAGTGGAGTGTCTAGAAAAGAGCTACAGTATATAAGTGTAAGCAATTATTAAATGGCAACAAACTAGAAAGCTATATTTATCAACCACCTGGTGATTAAGCTGTACCTCTTCTTCAGATAAGACATACATGCAAGTAAATGGGAAAGGTGCCTACCCATGGCTGCCTCCTTGGTGATCTGGCTATGGTATTTGGAGCACTTTCCCAACATCGTGAAGAGCTCATCCACACTGTGTTTGCAAGGCTCTCGCACAAAGGCGTTGGCACACTGCTGCGTGTGCACCGTTGCTGGGCGGATGGTCTCAGTGCGCCCGTGTCGGAACGCCGCGGTGCTGCACGACTCGTACGTGGCCACCGTCTGCCCGTACTGCCGCAAGAAGCCCATCTGGAAGGCCAGCTGGGCCACGGCGTCGGGGCTCAGCTTCTTCTTCTTCAGGATCTCCTTTCCCCCTGTCTTGAACTCCATGGCATTGATGGTCAGCTTGGACACGGTGGCCTGGAAGCTCTCTCGGGCCCTGGCGATGCCGTCCCGCAGGGGGCCATCCAGGATGAACTCCAGCCTGTGGACTGCGGAGGCCGAGTCAGCTCCGGGAGCCGGGGCCGAGTCGGGGCCCACGAGGGGCCGCTCCGTCGTGTCCTTGAAGACCTCGTTTTGGAAGCGCAGAACCGCCACGCCGTCCCCCCAGGAGTGCTCGAAGTTAATGGCCGCGGACCCGTCCCTGGTGAGGATGATGCTGAAGGACTTGTCGAACCAGCGATTGCAGCCGTCCCCATGCAGCATGTTGTGAGAGGTGTGGATGTGGTCCCTCATCGACTCGTCATCCAGGCACAGGCAGAAGAGGGCGCTGTCCACCTTCCCCAAGGCCTCCCCATTCCCGGCTTCCAGCAGCTTCTCCCGCAGCCCGGCCCACACGTCTCGGTTCTCGCTGGTCAGGAAGCCCAGCGGGAAGGCAGGGGGCGGCGCGGGGTCGTCCAGGATGAACTGGAGGTGAGCCTGGATCTCTGCCGGCCTCACCAGGTGGCCATTGCGGTCCAGAACGTCAAACACGTACAGGTGCCCCTTCCTCATGACCAGCAGGTGCCTCTGAGTCTCGTCTGTGAAGAGCTCGTCCCGGCGCGGCCGGGGGATGCGGGTGGAGTTGAAGAGGCGGAAGTACTGGGACATGTCCAGTGGGTAGGCGTTCACCATGTAGGCGCCGTACCAGGAGAGAGAAGGGGGCACGAGGCGGATGAGCTTCTTGAAGCCGCGCGTGTCGCTCTTGGCCGGGTTGAGGTGGAAGACCTCGGGCTCCAGGCAGCCGGCGCGCAGCGTCTTCATGAAGCGCACGGCCGAGGCCGTCATGTTGGTGGCGCGCACCAGCTGGTCGTTGTACTTCGGTTTGGGGTCGGGATTGAAGGACATGAAGGGATTGAAGTTCAGCACCACTGACTCCCGGGCAGACAGGTACATGTCAAACCAGGGGGCTACAAACGGAAAGGAACACACAAAAAAAAGAATAACTGAAGTGAACCGAGTAACAACGTTTCAAAATAACCTGCCATGTTTTGCGTTTTAAACCTCAAAGAGCCTATGTATGCTGCTTAAGATGCATAGATTCTGGAGGATTTGCTGTCCCACCAGAGATATAGCTGGTGTGTTTATTCTTCTTGTTCTGGGCCACCAGCTCCTCATGCAGCTCCTTTCCTGCACCATTCTGAAAGCTGCGGGCCAGCTTCTCAGTGTTGCTGCAAAGACACAACAACAGGGCTTGAGGCAGAGGGGAATAGGCCTGTCCCAGACTTCCCTGCAACGATATGCGACTTAATGCAGGATATAAATGATCTTAAAGATGTCCACTAGCTTTAATATCTATCTATGGGATCAATAAGTCTTATTTAATATATGATAGGACACTAAAGAAAGAGGTTTCAAAGAGGCTTCATTACACAATGGTTGTGCTGGAAAACGGAAAAAAAGGGTTCAAAGCTAAACAACATGACACCATATTTCTTACCTGTACTGTTCATCATTTAATAGGGGTTTCTGGGCTGCTAAATATCGCCTTATTGTATCTTCCAGTTTGGGAATAGGCAATCTAAAAAGAAAGCTCACTTTAACAATATTATACATAAAGAAGACAATCACATGCAACAGTATCCGTATATTGCAATTTTATCGGTTTCTGTTGGCCTCAATTGATACGTCAGCCAGAAGTCGAGTTCTGGATGCTACGTTAACTATCGGGGTTGCAAGGAGGATGTATTTACATGCAACACTGCGAAGCGCACAACAGTCTCAAAACTCGCAGCAGATTGGCTGTCTTTATTCACAGTGTCGGTGACCTCTCACCTACATTCTCAGCGACATCATACCTCCTATGTGCTATGCTGGTAAAGCATTTTATTGTCCTGTTAAGCCAATTATTTTTTTCCATTATATTAAACCTAGAAAACAATCAAGAGAAGTTTTGGAACGTGAATAACAGTAGGAGATTTACAAGGAGTTCACTCATTCAGACGATTATTTACATGGATGAGAGGATAACTTTAAATTATGACTTCACAGTTACAGTAAAGCACAGCACAGGGGGTATATGTCAAAACCGCTGGCAATTAACTAAAACGTTTCACATTCAAAATGTATAAAATTTAAAGACGCTTTTTGTGAATAATCTCCCAATTTAATTGTAAAGTACAACTTTGGAATCTGGATTTTCTTATTACATTTCGTTAGATTAATTTTGTTGTGTTTTCATTGACTGCATGTTCTAAAACGTTTTTCTAACTACTCTTAATGTGGGAGCAGGCATATTAAAACGGCGCTCACCTGGGTAAACTTTTCTGGTAGTGCATTGTTGGGACGATGCTCTTGTGAAGGTATTCCGAACCAGGATCAAGTTCACTGCTGTAAGTCCGCCGGCTGGTCCAGTTCGAGGTGAAAACAGCACCGTTGACTGGAGACAGTCTCCCACACCTTCTCATAGCTGAATTAAACTGCACAAATACCAAGTTTGCCATCTGATTTAGCTACAGCCCGCAACAACAAGCAAAAAGACGGATGAATTCAATTATAGAAGCAGTTCAGCGACCTTAATACTACATCAAAAGTTATTTTGATCCTCAATTCCAATTTATTTTAAATTACAGTACACTGACTCAACCTAGACGATCCCTATTCCCATTCACTTTGACCCCCCCAGACTAACTCCACCGATCAGGAAGTAGGTACAATCGGTGTCCCACTAAATATAGTCCCCCCGCTACAACTTGTCTTTCCCCAACGATTTCCCCTACCCTACTATTAACAATTTTTCCACGCGTTGTTAAAATCCACTGCTAAATAAAACAACTCAGATAACAATAGTTATAGTTATGAAACCGATTGAGCTATGACACCCGGTCATACATTTCCTTTTGCATTTCAAAATTAAGAGGCGTTCGCTGCATCCCAATCCTAATCTGTATTCATCTACTCTGCATCTCTGTAGGCGTTGCTAAACGTCCTATTGTGGTATACGTAAGAAGCATACAGCATGCTATGAAAATCAGAGAACATCTTATTCACTATGAGATGTTTGGAGTTTAATACCAATTTATCAGTTTAACGGAAAACGCGCTACTGGGTTAATTCAAAATAAAAGGATTCAAGTGTATCTTGCTTGAGCAGTGTCCTGTCTCTTTAAGAGTCTGTGACGGCTGGTGTTAGAGGGCAGTGCATGCTAGACTCTGCGAACTGGCCTTGGCTGTGCACTGTCTGCCGTGGAAAGCTGGTGTTCGTAGGCTGTGGAAAGATGGCTCCTCAGAAACGCAGAGTGTTTGTTGTAGGAGTGGGTATGTCCAAGGTATAGTAAATACCCGGACCGCAATTTAAAGTTCGAATAGAAATTAGTTTTATGTAGGACAGGTTTGTACGTGTGTCTAGAGTGGTTAAAAGCCCTTGCCATACGGTCTTGTGAAATTACTGTGTCAAAGTTCATTCCTGTTTTGACATTTTAATGGCTAGATGCAGAGCTGTTTTACTTTTGACGATGAGCATTTCTTACTCTGTATTATATTTTAATATCTCGGTCAGTGTTATGTACATCTCATAAAACGTATAAAATATTCTGTTAAATTCACTAGTTGGTCCACACTCTATTGGTATTAAGTCTCTTCCCTCTTAATTCAGTTTTAGCCCCGCAATGCACTACTGTACCGTTTAAGTGCTTCTCATCTTTAGTTTATTCTTGTCAGTAAATCGACATAAAATATTTTTATGTCTGCTCATCTGTGCTTGGATAAAGTGAAGAAGAGCTGAATTTTTACAACAGTACAGATCTGTCCTCTTTATTAAAAAAATCTTAAAAAGTCAAAATTAAAGCATGGTAGAAGACTTTGATCTTTATTAAGCACATTACTGTCTGCAAGGTGTTCTACCTGAAATAGGTGAAGCCTTTGAAATTTTAATCCTAATGTAAAGTTCAAGTACACAAAGTTCATCTGATAGTGGTAAGGTGTTGCATGACTCTAGTTCACCTCTGTACAGAGAGCTGGGTTAGTCATTTTTTTCTGAAGATACACCACAGTGATAAATCACGCTGTGTAGCACAGTATTCTTGTTTGACTTGTCCTTTTGTACTAGTCTGCTGTCTCATTCTGTTAAAAATCAACTTTAACTGTGCTCTTGGACTTGTAAACACACTAGTCTGCATATGAGTCCATGTGGAGCACAAGAAACAGACTCTATAGCCATTATAAGCAATACAGGTTAAAAAATAAAAATAACGATGACAAGATCAATTTATTTATATTTCAGAGTAGTTCTTAAGGTGGCTTCCCAATCCCTGTTCAGTTTCACTTACACTTGATTTATAATCATTTTTTTACAAATCCAGTTCACCTTATAGCACAGGATTCACTGAGAGCCTCTGTCCTGTCAAGCACATGGAGAAGTTGTGAACACTGCATGTGGCTTCCTTACAGATGCAACTGGAATTCCTGAAATTGAATTGTAGGTGGCAATTGATTTCCAAAGAGGAGTCTGATTTGGAAAATGAGATTTACCCGAACTCTGCGTGGAAATCACGCATTGCATCTTGACAAGTGACAAGACAGAGGTCTTTGTTGTGACAATTTCTCTTTGCAGTTTGAGAAGCCAGGGGCAAGAGAGGAGTTTGATTACCCTGACATGGCAAAAGAAGCGGGTAAGTGTTTTTTTTATAGGAAGTGGACAGGGAGTTCACTTGGAGATAAGTATGTGGGCATGTAAGTTTTCATGCAAATAGGATGACTATACAACACAGAGACTAATAATGCACAGATGTCCTTTTTGCTCCAGGGATCCAACAAATGGTCACACATGCAGCTTCCTATTAAAGGTTAAATACAGTAGACAGCATTGTGTCCTGCACAGTATTAGTTTGACAAAGTCTATGTGTGGGCCAGTGATCACATTTTATCTGTCTTGAACAGGGCATTCAGTATATTTAAGGATTCGCTATGCGAGTACAGCACATCATATGAGTTTTGCCAAAGGAGAAGTTGATAAGGAAAACTGTTTGTTGCAGGTCAGAAAGCCCTTGCCGATGCTGGGATCTCTTATTCTGCTGTGGAGCAGGCTTGTGTTGGCTATGTGTATGGTGAGTGATTCTGTGTTCTGTACTACTCCATCACCATAGCTTTAAAGAAGAGAGAAAGCCTTCTTTACCTCATCTGTGTTTTATGGAGAGAAGGAGCAGGTCTTTTTTTATTGGGCAGTGGACTCATGGAAATGTGTAAGGAATGAAGTAACAGGCTCCCACTGTGTAATATTTTCACATGTTCTGATCTGCAGGCCTCTGCCTTGTGGTGGTTATTTCATAAATATGACCTTTTTTGAGTAGATTTGCATTGATAGATGACTGGTGTTCCGTGCAGGGTATAGTCCTGCCTTATGCCCTCTGCTTCTGGGACAGGCATCTGGTTGCTGTGACTCTTACATGGAGTAAGAGGTTTTCTGATACTGGATGGAAGGAGGCTTTACCTTGACTCTAAATGGAACTGGAGTCTTGGAGTCCTTGTCCAGTGCTTCAGTCTTGTGCATGCCCAATTACCAATCAGTGCCACGTGTTGTTTTGAAAGGGGACTCCACCTGTGGACAGCGTGCCATCTACCACGGTTTGGGGCTGTCGGGCATCCCCATTGTCAATGTCAACAACAACTGCTCCACAGGGTCCACCGCGCTGTTCCTGGCACGCCAGCTGGTGCAGGGAGGTAAGCATGGGTGCCACACAAGCACTCTTGAAGGGTTTCAGGAAGGTAGAGCAGTCAGAGGGGTAAACTGGACCTTGTGGTACAAATGAATGACTTGTGTGGCATAGAATAAAAGAGTGTTATAAGATGCCAGATGGCAGGATCAAGTGTTGTTGGAAATCAAAACAGTAGTCAGAGAACCAAGGTCCGAGCAGCTGGAAAATTACTGAATATGTGCTCCATCCCCTTATCTACCCTGAGAAATGTAACCTGACTTGTACATAAGCCTCTGAAAACTTGTTTTCACTTGGAGTGGCTCAGAAGTCTTTTAAAAGTTTTAGTGTTGTAGATGATTCTACTGGGTAATAATATGTCCAGTTGAAACCTGGAAGGTGAAAGTTGGTTGAGTTGTCTTTGAAACAGCTGCAGTGAATTAACCAAGTTCTGTTAAGAATTTGTAGGTGCTTTGTACTTTATTGATCTCGTGAGGGAAATTGCAGTGCAACAGCAGCTCAGCATAGTCAACACAGCACAGTGTTACTAAATGATACAATAATACAACAATACAATACAATCAGTACAGTCAGTGAGAATTGCACTAAGAATAGTTGCTCACAGTCCAGAATATACAAAGAACAAACCAGAACAGTACACAAAAAGTTACGTGTAAGTTAACAATGGAGCAAAAGACCTTGAAACAGTGCAATTCAGATTAATTGCAGTAGCAAAATTATCAATTTAAAAAGAGGTCATTAATCAATTTTTCCAGGAATGTCTGGTTTTCATTTCAGGCCACCTTTAACTTACATTCTAATATCTTGTTAAATTTGTCAAAATAATCTCCCCCAGGTATTAGTTAGTTTCTAATGAAGCAATAGTTCTGTCAGGAAGCTGGGAAGTTGCAGGAGTCCCGACTCCTCAAGCCTACCCTTGTGGTGCTCAGCCAGATGTGCTGTCATAGTCAGCTAGTGACAAGAGCCAGGCTTGAACCCGCGAGCACAGAACTCAACCCGCGTTGTGAGCAAGTGTCTTTAGAGAGCCCTTCTTCGTCATATTTTCTACTTTCTGCAGTTTGTGTCCCATTACTTTATGACCTATTTTTTTCCTTACATATTTCCTTTTTAGACTGAGCAGAATAGATTTACCTCAAGTATTACTCCTGTACCTTGATAGCTTTTAAATTCTGACCCATTCATCTTCAGTACTCGGAAGTGGAGATTGTTTTCCCCCTGAGAGTTCTGTCCTTTTTTCTTTTCTGTCAACTGTTTATGGACAGGCTTGGCTGACTGTGTCCTTGCTCTGGGATTTGAGAAGATGGAGAGAGGCTCCCTGTCGTCCAAGGTACTACACATTTTTCTTCATTGATTTTTATTTTTACCACCAAACAATGTGATGTTATAGGGATTTTTCGAAAGGGGTTTTGTTCTTTTTTGGTACAAAGTTTTTATTGGTGTACTCCATGTGTTATACTAAAGTTTGACATTATTTTGTTTTTCAAGTCATTTTATCTGGTCTTGGTTCTTTCTTCAAGATCGTGATCATTTTTACTTGTGTGATACATATGACAGTTTTCTAATTGTCATTATCATTGTCATCTATGACAAAATGGCACAGTAAGTGGGGAAAATGGTTGAGAGATGCTGGGATTTGTCAGACTAACCAAGATGATATTGGCATTTCCACAAATAAGAGGAAAATCTCCTACTGCATGTGGTAACACCATTACTGAGTCCAGGTGTGCTGAGTTAGGAGAGAGCTCTAGAAAAGCAGGAGAAAAGCTTTGGAGTTTGTCGACCAGGATGTTCACAGGGAGACTAAGCAGTCAGTGACAGGGGTGACTGAGCTCTAGTATAGTTGGAACAGGAGCTAAGAGAGTTTATTTAAGCTAGGAGGAACAGAGCAGGCTAAATCATCAAGATATTGCAGGCTAATGTTGGACATATTGTAGGGAAGACCCAGAATAAAGTAGACAAATCAAAAAGGAAACAGAATAAATCATCCTAAAAAACACCTTAACCAGTCTACTACCTGGAGAAGAGAAATCCTTTGGGATTTATGAACGATTCCAAATTTTATGCTTTGAAGATTCGTTGTAAGTTAAAGTATTGGAGCCCTGCTGGAAATGGACTCTGAAGGTGTTAATTCTGAACGTCTTGCAGTACATGGACCGGACCAACCCTATTGACAAGCACATTGAGGTGATGATCAATCGGTACGGCCTGGCAGCTGCCCCCGCCGCCCCCCAAATGTTTGGCAATGCTGGTCAGGAGCACATGGAGAAATATGGTAGGACAGCAGGGGTGTGCAGGTTTGGTGGAGATTTGGGGGTTTAAAATGAAGGAAGCATAGTACTACTAGAGTGACAATTTCATGATTGGTTCAGCAGTAATGAAAAAAAAATGTTTCTTGTCTTCATGTTATTTAATTTAGATTTACCCCACACCTTTTAAATATAATGCCAAGTATCTAATAATTAATTTATGTGCAACTTATTGTGTGATTGAGGGTTTTTTGATAAAAATTTGCTAGTGATGTTTTCTAGTATGAATGTTTGAAATATGTTACCTTTGTTATTATGCAGGCACACTAGAATAGAAATCTAACCTGATTGGAGCCTAACATAGTCCTTGAGAATAAAGGATTGAACTGTGAACAAATATGATTGTTTTAACTTAAAAAAGCTGCAACTTGTCATTATTCCCACCATGATTACTGCTACTGTATCTAAGATTGCATATTTGTTCTGACCACTGTAAATCTATATGTAACTAGACAGTCCAATATGATAATCAGGACAATTAAAATACAATTGTTAATTCTCTCATGTTGAATTACAGGCACCAAGCCCGAGCATTTTGCCAAAATCGCTTGGAAGAACCACAAACATTCCATCAACAACCCGTAAGAAGAAGGCCTTTCCATTTGATGTTCCATTAGTATCCAAGCAGATTTTATAATTGCTGTAAACTTGCAAATTTTGTGTTGTTATTTACTGTATACACACAGCATAATCCATGTGATATATGGTCCTGTACTGATTACACTTAGATGTCCATCGTGATTACTGCAATCTAAGTTTGCATAGTTTTTCTATATGCTGTAAAGCTGGTTGTACAGTATGTCTGCTTAGCAATGATTCTCATTATACCTCTGGCATTGTAACCTTGTGCAAGAGCTACCCATTTACTGTGTTTGTGCACTGAAAACATACTAACAGTCAATCCAGTATTAGACCTTTTTGTACATCTGTGTGCGTTAGGTACTCTCAGTTCCAAGAAGAATACACTCTGGATCAAGTGCTGAAGTCTCGGAAGGTCTTTAGATTCCTTACTCTGCTGCAGTGCTGGTAAGAAAATGAGTCCTGGGAGAGGGGGTTGTGGACAGAGAGCACAGAAAGATACTAATAAAAGAGACATGGGAAAAAAAACCCATAGATTGTCAAATACAAAACAGCTATTCAGCATGACCAGTTCTTACAAATCAAACTTTTCTTTTCTTTCTGTGCTATGTGATAGATTGAAAATATTTGCTGTTATTGTAAGATCTAGATGTTTGTTGGGTTCAGGTTGCAGTGCATACACTTTTTGCTTACAGTTTGCATTCAGATAGCATAGTAAATGAGTGATAGCTGAGTCCAGTGGAGGAGCTCTAGAATTTTGCCTCTTTTTAAGCTCCTATATCGTAAAATTGAAAAAAAAAACAAAGCTAAAGGATTAAGTAGCTCTGGTTAAAAAGCTTAGATCACACATGGGATGCAATCAAGAATCACCTGTGGCTTTTGAGGACAAGTGAATCGAGAATAATTGAAAGCCTTCTCATGCTGGTTGGAGCTGTGGTTGCTCAGACGGCAAGGGCGTCTAGCTCCTGACTGGAAGGTCCCGGCTTCAACCCCAGGTAGGGGCAAGTGATGTAGCTTGCTCTAATTCCTTCCAGACCGCTCCCAGGTCCACTCAGCCTGCTTTCCAAATGAGTACTGGGGTTAATCCTTCTGGGGGTAATAGGCCGGTGGGAGCGTGGTGCTGACCATATCACCTCCACCTCCACTGTCTGATGGTCAAGAAAAAATGGTGGCCCTTGCCCCTCATTCCCCCATGGGCCTTTATGACCTAAAAAAAAGGACCTAACTTCCTTTCTCATCCTGGTCAAGTTAAGCCAGTAATGGCCAAGTCCGTACCTCATAATATAACTGACTGATGGTTTAAAGGCAACTTGAAGACCTGCTGTGCTTCACATGTCACTTATCAGCATTGTTTCAAATCTCCACTTACACCCTTCATGTGTTTATATTAATAGTTTGTGGTATGTGGCTACACAAAGGCTACACTGTAAGTCTGCAGTGTATGTAAGTGCATTTCTCTTGGCAGCTCCTTTAAAATATGTCGTGCTGGAGCGGATTGAGGCTGTGGATATCCTGGGACCGAGTGACTGGAAAGTGACATGAGACCGTCTCTTTTATCTTCAGCCCCACCTCTGACGGCGCGGGAGCTGCAGTGCTGGCCAGTGAAGACTTTGTGAGGAGACATGGCCTGGAGCAAAAGGCGGTGGAGATCTTGTCTCAGGAGCTGGTGACTGACTTTGCCAGCACCTTTCAGGACAACAGCTGCATGAAAATGGTGAGAGGCGGGAGACAGACTGCAGCCAAGCAAGAGGGCCACAATCGTAAAAATGTTTTTCCATCATTATAAATCTGCTACACTTCAAACTCCCCGTACAGTACAAATTAGAGTCTTGATGGATTTATATGGCATTTTCTAACTTTTTTGTGGCCTTCTTGCCTGAATGTTTTGGAAAAGATCCTTGGATCACTTAGCTGCTCACAACCAAATGAGCAAGACTGGTCTCCTGTCATTTGTAACTTGTTCTAAGCTCTTAATATGAAAGAAAAGCATTTTAAATGTAATGTAGTGGTAAAGGAATATATCCCAGAATTGTCAACTCCAGAGACTGCTACAGAGGTTGAGACAGGAGTGCTCTCTGTACCTCTGTGTTCAGAGCTCTGCTTTCATAGCCTCCCAGTACTGACTTTAAGCTTTCTCTTCAGCATTGCCAACATCTTGAGCTTTCTTCTAACCATTTCAGACCTGCATAATAATTATAATAAGGCACTCCACCCAAAGGGCTTTACAGGTAATGGGGACTCCCCTCCACCTCCACCAATGTGCAGCACCACATGATGCATGATGAGATGGCAGCCATAGTGCACCAGAACGCTCACCACACACCAGCTATCAGTGGGGAGGAAAACAGTGATGAAGCCAATTCATAGATGGGGATTATTAGGAGGCCATGATTGGTAAGGGCCAATGGGAAATTTGTCAAAACACCCTGGGATTTTTAATGATCACAGAGAGTCAAGACCTCGGTTTTACGTCTCATCCAAAGCATGGCGCCTTTTTACAGTATAGTATCCCCATCACTGTACGGGGGCATTAGGACCCACATAGACCACAGGATGAGCACCCCCTGCTGGCCCTACTAACACCTCTGGCTCTGTGGCTAAGGATCTGCGCCAGTGGCTGGAAGATTGCCGGTTCAAGTCCCGCGGCTGGCAGAGGAATCCTACTCTGTTGGGCCCCTGAGCAAGGCCCTTAACCCCAACTGCTCAAGGGATGCCTTATAAATGGCTGACCCTGCGCTCTGACCCAAAGCTTCTCTCCCTGTCCGTGTGTCTGTGTGTCTCATGGAGAACAAGTTGGGGTATGCGAAAAGACAAATTCCTAATACAAGAAATTGTACATGGCCAATAAAGTGATCTTATCTTATCTCTTCCAGCAGCAACCTTAGTTTTTCCCAGGAGGTCTCCCATCCAGGTACTGACCAGGCTCACACCTGTTGAGCTTCAGTGGGTTGCCAGTAGTGAGTTGCAGGGTGATATGGCTGCTGGCACTTTATGAAGTAGTTTCTTACTTAATGAAGCGGGAGGTCAGCCCATGAAGACCTGGCTGGCGTGTCTCATGTATCAGTGTTAGGGTCCCGTGGGCTCGGCAGGGTGGTTGGCCATGCCAGAGTGAACGAGCGCTGCGTTGTGTGCCCAGGTGGGGTATGACATGACCAAGGAGGCAGCGAGGCGATGCTTCCAAGCGGCCAGCTTGCGGCCCGAAGACGTCGATGTCATTGAGCTGCACGACTGCTTCTCTGCCAATGAGCTGATCACCTATGAAGCCCTGGGGCTGTGTCCAGAAGGTGAGTCTGACCAGTGGGCAGGGGGTGGGCAGAGATCACACCAGGAGGGTTGTTTCGAATAGTCTTTGACTCATTGCATAAAACTTCATAGGTCCAGAACATAATCATTTTCAAATATGCATGCTCAGCTCCTTACTAGGGTGTTGAAATTGAAATGTTGATTAATGCAACATTTATGCAAACATACACATAAGGGAAAACAAATAGGGAATTGATAAAGCTGACCATGACATGACCATGACATTTAGCAAACACCAGATACTATCGCTGTTACGTTTCACTAAAACCTGCACTGAAGTTTGATCTTTACAGGTGGCAAATCAAAAACCAGACATTTTGTGGTGACAGAATCTGTGATGCAAGAGAACACACTCAGCACAAATTCTTCAGTTTCCATTGGTTTCATGTCCACTAGTGTCTGTGTTGAGCCTTTACTTTCAGTAAATGTTTATTTTCAGTATTTGTTATGGCCGTCCTGTAAAAGCAAGTCAAACCGAAGGAGCAGGGTGCTGTTGTTTTTCTCATTTAAACAGAAAAAAGATTTGAAATAGTATAGAACACCCTGTAGTTGTTATATTAGAAAGTCTTCAGCCCGCCAGAGGTCTGTCATTGCTGTCATAAAGGTATCATTGGCCTAACTGGCCGTTGAGTGTAGTACAAATTCTGACTTTACAGCTGCTGGAGCAAGAGTCGAGTCCATAGCAAAATGTGAACAAAGTCCCAGATTCCAAGTTATGGTTGGAATTATTTGGCCTTGGTTCGCCATTATCCAGGGGATGCTAGATTTCTGACTCAGTGCACTGTGTAATTGCGAAGCTGTGTGTGCCTACAGGGAAGGCTGGAGAGCTGATTGACAGAGGAGACAACACCTATGGGGGAAAGTGGGTAGTTAATCCCAGTGGAGGCCTCATCTCAAAGGGACACCCTTTAGGGGCCACAGGTAAACCATGCTGCCTTTTTCTCCTTTTGCCTGCTGTGTGAAGCCCTAGGCTTGTCAGACCCCACATCACAGCACATTTCTTGGCGTCTTTTAAAAAATGACTGGAACAATATCAAAGCTGTCGTGCCCACTGGAAGTAACTAAATGTAACCTTTTGTTTGGGATTGACAAGTACTCTCCAGACTTACAAAAATCAGTTGTTGAAGTTCTTTAAAGGCCAATTCATAGTTCTGATGAAGCAGTAGAAATATCTAGCCTTTATGATATCTGAGATTTATACCGACCGCTTATAACTTCTAAGATCTTGTATTCTCTGCACAAAGTAACAGCTGCGTCTGTAACATGACCAGCAGAGGGCAGTATTGCTCTAGCAAATTGCAGGATGGAGCCGGTGGAAAGAGTTTCCGTAGCAAGCTGTTCGCTTAATGCCTTTTCTCAACTGGTTGGAAATCGTCGAATTATGTCAGTGCAGGGCCCAGACCTTCTGCTATTTAAATAAAGGTCATTCAATTTTCAAGAATAAAAGTTTTTTTTTTTCTCCAGAGACTGTCGAAGTTAAAGAAACAGATGGAATCAATAATCTGCATAAAATTATTCTGTCAATTTCAACTGTTTAGGCGGACTAACATATGAATATGCTTTTCTGAGATGATGCTTATAGGAAATCTATAAAAGTACATATTGATTGCCATATATGACAGGTCATTGTCATTTCCCAAGATAATCTCCAATGAACCAGGTTAAACAGCATGCAGGCACTGAACTTTTTTTTGCATATTTTGTTTCTTAAATTATTTTAAAAAATGCTTTGGCAGAAGAAATATTTATGACAATATGAGAGGTTACTCAGAAGAACAGACAGAACACCATGCTTGTAAGGGAAGCAGTGTGGAGCAGTGGTTAGGGTTCAAATTCCAGGAGAGACACTGCTGTCGTGCCCTTGAACAAAAGACCTCACTTGGACTGTTCAAGTAACAACTCAGGTGTATAGATGGGTACAAGTGTAAGTTGCTTTGGATAAAAGTGCCAGCCCAATAAAATTGCTTCAGTAAAACACAAGAGACAAGGGGACACAACCTGACACTAAACAGGGGGCTGTGGGGACTGGAATCCATGTTGTGACAAATTTAACTGGTGTGCGCTATAGAGCCAGCTCTCCGTCCTCACTTTTAGCCTCCTGGCTGCCCTGTGCTGTGGCCCTGGCAGCCTTTTCCTGGGCCAGGCGGTTTTAATTCTGCAGGGTGAGACGCAGTAATCCTGTGTGACACTCGTTCTCTCCCCCCCTCCCCCCCCAAACCTATCCCCTGCGCCTCGGCCAGCAGCAGCCGCTGAGCTGTGGTGAAAAAAAACGTGCAGGATGGTGTGTTGTGGGGGGGAGATAAGAAGGTGATAGTTCACCAGCTCCATTAGACTGATGAGATTCTCTAATGTTTTCTGAGATTTTCTAATGTTGCTCTGAGTCCAGTTCCTGGCATTAAAACCGATTCATCTGCCAAAAGCCTTCCTTCATAAAAAAACACACACTCTTTGGGTCTGTCCTTTCTTCCCCCCCATCTGTTTTGTTATTTCAGTGTTTTCTTCTCACTTGAGCATCTCTAGAAATTTCATCCTTCGCTGTCCGTTTGCGTTGTTGCTCACTTTGTCATTTGGAGACAGGATGTTGTAAAGTTTCCGCAAATTTACCCTGCTGAGAGCTCTGTGAAGATGGGCCACGTAAACAGATAATGTGGTGTTTGATCTTTAGCTCCCAATACACTTGTTAAATTTATTATTACACCTGTGCTTGTTAAAAGTGACTTAAGTTTTATATACGATGTCTAATGCTCTACAAACATTACAATCATCAGGCACTATGAGGCTGAGATCGGTCTCTACTGATTTCCTGTCCTAGACATTTATTACTGTCTCAGAAAAACACATTCACATTGCAGCTGCTTCCGGATGAGAGTCATCACTTATCTTTTATTGCTTGTGTGATGAGGAAATGTAATGCAAGTGGCAATAGTAGGTCTCGCTAGAATGAAAGTGGCCGCATTTTTTATGATCATAGAGCAGTAGTTCCAACCCCTCATCCAGGGGTACCACTGTTTCTTCTGGTTTTTGTTGTCGCTGAATTCTTGATCACATGCTAATTTATTTCAGTTGGCGTTTTAATGCATTTCTAATTTGTTTCCATCCTAGAAAGTTCATTGAGATTTGTAGTGGGCTAAAGCCCTGTACCACTGCTCTCATTCAGGTGTATTGCCTGAAGTGTAGCCGACATTTTCTTCTTCCATTTCTGGAGAAGAAAAAGCACTTTGTACGGGAAAGACTGATAGTTTTTTCCCATGTCTGTTCGTACTGTGTTGATCACCTATTAAAATATTATAATGCATATTTAGGGAACAGACAATTGAAAGCAAGTTAATGAGAGAGTGTTTAAAGTTTAAACTACATTCTGAAGTTGGATACAAAGTGCTTGAAGTGGGGATATTTTTTAAATGAAGGAACAAGTGCAAAAACAATTAAACAAGGAAGAAGATCAGTCAGGTGAAATACGTGTTAATAGACATTTTGCATGAAAAATGGATGATAATATGAGTCACAGCAGTTAGATTTAGTTTTCTGTATTTATTTTTTATATTTTGCTTTTGTCATAATTGAAGATTATATATTGTTTTTTAGGAAGTTGTTTCAATGGGCATGAGAATACGGCAGGGAATGTAAAGGTTGTTCACATTCTGCAGCTGCTTAGTGAAACTGGATGTTGGCTAATATTTTAATCAACATCTAGTTTGCTGAACTGGACCTTGACATCCACTCACAGAAATATCGAGAAGTTCAAGAATCCGAGATCTCTGACTTTGTTGGTTTCAGCCATGCATATGGTTAATCAGTATTATTAAGTGTTTGCTAGTGATTACTGATATACGTGTGTTTTGTTTAATAATCTGAAACCAGTGCTCCTGCAAATGTCTTGGTGCTGCTCCCTGCGGGGCTGTCTATCTGGCTAGAATTCGTGATCTGTGTTCTGCTCTTCTGGTCTGGAAAATGTCCAGGAGGTGAGAGAGAGTGCTATTGACTATAGACTGTTACATTTTAAAAGGCTATTGTTAAATATAACAGTGTGCAGTAATTCTAAGCATATCTAAGCAAACTACAGTGACTCTGATCTTACTCTTGACTTTTTTTTAGCAACACCACAGTGACTATCATGCTGCCATTCAAAAAACAAAAAACACATCCACTCAGGCTGTTCCTGTGACAAAAAGAACAGAACAGTTTTATTACATGGTTGAACAGTCCAGGGGGTTGTAGTGTGAATTAAATTCATCACAGAGACTCAGAAAAATGTTGCATGAAGGCAGAGACCACAATTACATCATAATTCACTTTAACCAAGTGAGGTAAGTGGAACATCACATAAAATTGATGCAGAGGTATTTCATTTCAGAAAATCCATCATACCTTTTCATCACCAGAGCTATTATTCCAATTTATATTTGTATTGCCTCTCAGACAGTAGAGCACAAAGCCTTGGAATAGATAACTTGTATTGAGTATTATTACATAAATGGATGTTAGGAATTTTTAAGTTTGGTGGCATGATGGTGCAGTAGTTAGCATTGCTTGAGCCCTGGGTTGCTATCTATGTGGAGTTTGCATGTTCTTCCCGTGTCCATGTGGGTTTCCTCTCGGTTCTTCAGTGTCCTTCCACTGACCAAAGACATCCTGGTAGGCTAATGAGCTTTTGCGAACATTGTTCCTGGTGTGAGTGCGTGCCCCACGATGGACTGGCATCCCATCCAGGCTGGATCCTGCCTTGTGTCCAGTAGGTTCTGGCTCCCCTACAACTCTGTATAGCATGAAGCAGTCAGAAAATGGATGAGTGGATGACAAATGATGATGACACTCTTGTATTTGTTTATGACACTTAAATACTAAAAAATAGCATTTAAATGTTTTCATTCTTTTTCATTATTTTTTTCCCATCAATTTCCCTTATTTTAAAAATGTGTTGTTAACCTTATCTCAAGAATCAGTGGACATATATCTATAAGTACATATAAAATAATAAAAACGTTATTTTGGTTTTCTGAAAATAACTCAGAAATAGAAGTGTATTATAATATATTTTAAGAAAAGAAATGTGCAGCTGCAACTCATATTGCTGGGTAAAGGTCTTGTCGGTAATAGCATTGGCATGGTTAGGTAAGTTGATTTTCGGGTAGTTGCGATTAAACCTGTCCTCACTTTGAAGGCTTTCACCATGTCATTTTTCTTGTAGAAATGACTGTTATGGGTAGGGTGTCCAACACCCCTTCAGCTCTTTGTGTAAAGAATTGTCTTGTTCTTAGTTTTAAATACACTTCCATGTAGTTTGCACGTGTGTTCTGGCTCATGTTATACGGCTTATTTATACATATAGAATGACGTTTTTTTTAAATGCTTTAAAAATAAAATTCTCTTTATGCATTATTTTTCAACAAAAAGGGAGGGTGGGCTAAGTGTGTATACATATACAAAGCTGCGCGGCTGGCTGGATTGAAAGGCGAGTTTAAAGTTTGTGATTTCACCCATACAGTACGTTCTCGTTATAAATTGTGCGTCGCTAACTATTCACGCTGTTTTCTCTGTGCTCGATTTGCAGGTCTGGCACAGTGTGCTGAGCTCTGTTGGCAGCTCAGAGGGGAAGCTGGGAAGAGGCAAGTTCCGGGTGCAAAGGTTGCGTTGCAGCACAACATCGGTATCGGTGGAGCTGTGGTAGTAACTCTGTACAGAATGGGTTTTCCTCAGGTTACAAGGTGAGGTACTAAAGTATTGGTTTGACTAACTGACAAAAATAAATCATTATGCGATTCATCTCCTTATGCAAAGTAAGTAGTCTCACTGTCATCGGCTTAGAGAAGCAGTGTTCAAGAAGGGGTGACATAATGAGTTCATTGTTTTGAAGTCTAAAGTTACATAAGATTACCGTGAATTTTAATATACTGTTTCTTCGTGTAGTGAGACAAGTGCAATGTTTTCATTACATTTAATAAAGACTGTTGCATACTGTTTATTATAAGTATAATTTTCATGTATGATATTCTTATGTGAAACCAGCATGTCAACTGGACTGTCCTGTAACAAAAATATGCAAATGAAAACCATAATAAACCATAATAATAATAACAACAACAACAACATCACTTTATTAACCCTATACAATTTGTCTTTTCCCATACCCCAGCTTGCTCTCCATGAGACACACAGACAAAAAAATAGGGAGAGAGCATGGGGTCAGAGCGCAGGGTCAGCCATTGTATAGCTCCCCTGGAGCAGTTGGGGTTAAGGGCCTTGCTCAGGGGCCCAACAGAGTAGGATTCCTCTGCCGGCTGCGGGATTTGAACCGGCAACCTACCAGCCACAGGCGCAGATCCTTAGCCACAGAGCCGCTGCTCTGCCCAAATTAGCTTTTACTTGTAAAAGTAAAATTTACTTGTAATTACTTTTGTCTTGTGTGTACAAAAGTAATTACAAAATTACAAAGTAATTTGCAATCCACATCAATGCATAGAAACACTCAGCAGAGTTTGGTTTGTGTTTATATTTTCTTTGAAAAAAGGCTGCTCTTCCAAGTTGCGTGCAGCAAGCCAAATACCATACCTTCAAACTTAAACTAACTAGCAAACACAGTGTGTACTAAATGTTAAATTTCTATCACATTTGTGCCTCCAGAAACAAATTTATTGGAGAGTTATTGCTGCCATTAAATTAAGTCAAACAAAAGCATGCAAGATTTACAAACATTTACAAGCAGGAGAAGGAACCAGTTCTTATCATTCAGCTTTATGTTTTTGTGAAATGTAGTGGATTGTAGAGAATATTTTTGTCTGCGCTTATTTCAGCTCTTTCTAAGGCTTGTAATATACATTTTATGTTACAATCAAAATGGAACACTATCATTTTACAAAAGGCATTATAAAGGCTGAGCATATCTTCACATTATTTAAATTCCAGACTTGTAATTGCAGTATACCCAAGCAATATTTTGGCTTTGTTATTGCTTTCCCAAATTGGAGGACATAGAAGAATCTACTGTATATAATCTGGTTCCCTTTTATGCCTAATGTCTTTCAGCTCTGGATCATCTATGCAGTGTCTGCTGTATGTTTCTACGTCCTGTGCGAATCACTTTGCTTTTATCAAAATTAAATTTCATTTACTACATGTCTACTCAGTCCTGGATTTTGTGTATGTCTGCTTTGTAATTCACCTGTCAGTGTTGGGCATTACTTTATTTCGCAGAATGCATCTGATTGCTGCTAATAATTCCAGATAAGAGCAAAAGCCTGTTTTGTACCACAATTGGTACAAATGGTACCATTATACAATTTTAACATAACATCTCTTGATTTGATTTTAAAATGGATCCCTGCACTACATCTGAGCTGACATCTGTCCAGCAAAAGGTTAATGAAATCCTTAATCCAGGAGTTTATTCTGTCTGTATTTGTCTTTCTTGTCTTGTACGCTTTTGTCTCCACCCTTTGCCTTGTCACTTCCCATTAGTGTAAGTGTGACTGCGTGGCATGTGTGGAATTCACTGTGGAACTGCTGCTGTTGCTTTTCCCATAGGGAATCCTTAGGTTCTGAAACTCCACTTTTATTTCGTGTGAGCTTCAGTACTGAGCTTCAGAGTCAGGCAGTGCAAATAAAATCTTTCTGCACTTACAAGACTTTTAAACAACTTGTGACAGAAGATGTATTCTGAGCTATTTATCACATATTCAATATTGAAAATCGTACTCAGTAAAATTCTTCAAGTACCAGTATCTTGTTTCCTCTACAAATTGCAGTACAAAGGAACATGAAAATACATATTGAAATACATTACTTGTTAATTGTGTTGTTTTACAGTTTTAACTGCAGATAATTAGTTTTTATGGTCAGTGACAAGTGTTTGATATGGATCATAATTTTATATAAAGGGACGAAAATTACATCTGTCACTTGCATGTTTTTGATGTTGGAAATAAGCTGTATTAGCCCTTAATAGCTCAGCTCCTAACCTTGACGTGTTTTCTCTACAGAAACCAATGCTTGGTCTGTTTCACACAAAACATTACCAGTCCCAGGGGAAAAAAATGTTTTCTAAAATTGACCCGAGCAGACGGTTGTCCATCTATAAACAAGCTGGCCACCTCTAGAGGTGTCTTCAAAGAGGTCTTCTGATATTTGCTCTTAAGGCCTTCTCGCATCACAACTCTCAATGCATTGCACTAAAGCTTTGTTAAGGATGGTCACCTTATCAGTATTTCCTTTGTTGCTTAGTTATTTTGAACTTTTATGCAAGGTTGATTGTCAGGCTTACAAAATATATGTAAGGATCCTTATATATTTAGATAGATATGAGATAGATGGGCTGAATGATCTGCACTTGATTACAGCCCTTTGTAAGTATAGTTCTAATAATTATAGACCATAAGTCTAATTTGCACATGGTATTCCAGAGCGCAGAGGATCCAGGCAGTGCACACCAGTGCGGCAGGTGGGCTGGAGGGGTTCAAGGCTTATGCTGTTTTCAAGGAGATTGAGAAGAAACTGGAAGAGGTAAAGACTCAAATCTCCCTTTTTTTTAGAAGAAATGGAAGGCAAACAGAGATTCAGGGCAGTCCATATTACATTCAGCATTGGAAAGCTCCACAGTTAAGGAATGGTTCCTCTCTTAATATGTTACACTGTAAATCTATTCATTTTCTCAAAGAACTGTAACTAAAATTTAATTTAGCATGAAAATCCAGGAATGCATTCAATATTTTCTAGTACTCAGAAACCTATGGCTTGCAATACTGTATGTATATAAATATAAACGTCTACATGATTCATACCCTATCATGTAGTATTGGGAGAGACTGGTCCTGTAAGGTTCTTAAGTGCCTCATGAGGCATATTCAACCAGTGCCCTCTCCTGCTGCTTCAGGATGTACAGTCTGTGCTGGTGATGTGCTTTCCACACTTCTGTTGTTTTCCAATGGAAATATATGATTTTAGAGCCGTAATTCTTGATAATATTCCATCCATGCTTATAGTGCAATTTCTACAGTGCCTGATTACCAATTATTTATAATTTCTTTAATTCTAAATTGTCTATTATATATTTTTATTGATTCTTTTTTAAATGTACAGTAGTAAATGTATTGATAAAAATTATATTCAGAGCAAAAGTCAATTTTTATTTTTAATATGTCCCTTTGAAACTTCCACTGGGCATGTAGACGAAGTAAAATGTAAATTGTTTTACAAAGTATTTAATTTGTGAATTCATTATCTGTCTTGGAATCAATTTTTGAACACATAAACATGTTTATTGATGGTCTCAGACAATTGTGTGCACCATAAAGATTTTTAACTTTTTAACAATACTACATACTCAGTAAAACAGTCTTCCCTACTCTTCATGTGATTTTGTATAAATATGTCTGCTGAAGATGTTGCAACAGAAACTGGGGAATGAAATGAAAAAAAAAAGCTTTTTATACCATGCCTGTCAACCTGATTTGCCAGTCTCTGTAGAACCAGAACGTTAATCCAGGAAGGAGAGGTTAATTTCTCAGCAGAGCACCACTGACCTCCAGTAATGTAGGAAAAGCAGTATCTGTCAGGCTCTCACAGATGAGAACTTAGTTGCACAAGGCACCTTCACTTGTAACGTTTCAATGAAATAAAGTGCACGTCATATGGGAATTGTTGCGTTAGCATCACAAACCTTCTGAAGTATTAATTTTATTTATTGTGTTTTGTGCTTTTTACATTGTAGTTTCATATATGGTAGTTGAAACTTGTGACAAATTGCTACAAATTCTGCAGAACTGATTTAAATGCGCAGTATCTGTGGGGAGTCTTATTTTAATCTTATGAAGGGCATTCAAAATGTCTGGTCTTCTACTCTTTGTATATATTCCTGGTTAACAATTACATTCACCAGATTCACAATGCTTGATGTTATTTTCTGTTAAGTGTGTAATGCTGTCGGTACGGAAACTACATTATACAATTTGTTTTGACGTGGAAGACTGAACTGATTGATCTTGTTCCAGCAATGTGTATCTGTTTTATAGTGTATTATTAAAAAACCCCTTGAGCATCTGGGGCTTTCCTGTCATTTTCCCTTATTATTTTTGTTAATCTTTCTGTTCTAGCTGCATTGTTCTCTCTCATTGTTCTATATTGGGTCTCCTCAGTCAAAGGAAAACAATCCTAACAGCTTATTAAAGCTAAGCATATTGAGATAATAACAGTTGACAAAAAGGCCTGTTAGAGGTATTATGGCACTCCTCAGTATGGTCTTACCTTATTTAGACTTTAAAGGATATAAATGGACCTTTTCTGTTTTGAAGTTGTTTTACATCCTCTGGTGCCAATGTTTTTGGTGAAAATGAGGCGGCAGATAGCTTTCAAAGTACTGCCAAAATATTATTGCCAAAAGCTGAAGCCTTAAGTTTTGCTAACTTGGAGTTGCAGGAAAGCTTCTGAGGGCTTAGGTATGGAGGAGGAGTCATACTCTCTCATTAGAAATTAAGAAGTTATTAAAAGTATACAGGAAGTATACAGTATACGGTATATAGTTAATATCACTGTACATCAAAGTAAGTAGTGTCATAGTAAATATATGGATTTCAAGGGTATGAGAAAATCTGAGCATTATGCACTAGAGCAGAAGTGTGGAGTAGTAGTTAGGACACTAGAGGGTTTGTGCTATTGTACCCTTGAGGAAGGTACTTTACTCAGATTCACTCAGGATGAAAGTGTTAGCTTAATAATAATGATAATTAATGAAAGCCTGATGTTTTACTTTGTGTTTTAATGAAGCATTTTCCTATGTGTTTTTCACAGTTAAAAGATTTCTGCTACAGTAAAGTCAACCTGAATGGACAGAAATTAATTCACATTAATTCTTTTTGTTATAAATTTAGTGCTTTGGCTCTCTCTTGTGTTGGAATGTTTCTGATCCTGGTTTAAATGCACAGTGTTTGTATGTGTGAAATGCAATAGAGGGGTGGTTTTATTGTAGATAAGAACTGGGATATGGTGTGGTTCCTTCACGATGTTGTCCTCTCACGCTGCAGGAAGGAGAGCAGTTTGTGAAGAAGATCGGGGGGGTGTTCGCATTCAAGGTGAGGGATGGGCCTGCAGGCAAGGAGGCCACCTGGATCGTGGATGTGAAGAATGGCAAAGGCTCCGTGGACACTGACGCAGGTCTGGGGCTCATGTTTCTGTCCACAGGCCCCTCCTCCTGCCTTACCACACGTTCCTGTCAGGAAAGGAAAGTACAGCACTAGGGAATTACTCCTAAATGAAACAATGGCAGAAAAACCATGTGGTGAGCGTTCTGGCACAGTATGGCTGCCGTCGCATCATCCATGTGGGGCTACACATTGGTGGTGGTGGAGGAGAGTCCCCCTTACCTGTAAAGTGCTTTGAGTGGAGTGTCTAGAAAAGAGCTGCAGTATATAAGTGTAAGCAATTATTAAATGGCAACAAACTACAAAGCTATATTTATCAACCGCCTGGTGATTAAGCTGTACCTCTTCTTCAGATAAGTGCTATATAAGTGTAAGCAATTATTATTATTAAAAGTGACCTTTTTATTGTGCAAGAAACAGGTTTGGCTATTGATCGAGGTGAAGTGAGCCATCTTGCTCCTCGTTGGTTGTTACGCTACCAACCTGTAGAGACAGGTTGTGGTTTAAACAGTTTATTTTAAATTTATACATACATCTTTTGCCAATAACTTGTTTCAGGCCTTCTTCATTCATATGTATGCTGCTCTTAAAAATGAAAATTTAATTTAATTGTTTTTCTCATTGAACTCTTTCAGCATAAACAGTACCACTTGGTTCCAGCTGTTTGTAAGGTGCTGAAGTTACTTTAGATAATTAAAATATTTTTATTTTTGTGCCACTAAATGGCCCATTTAAAGGATAAAGATAAGAGAATTTATGGGAGTTTTAAACAGTTCAATATCTTAATTTTTCTTAAATGTGAAATGAAGACAAGTCCTATTACAAGTTCTTCCAAGTTTTATGGCTATATTTTAAATTTATTTTGTTTTGTTAAGGAAAGCTCCCGGTTAATAAAACATCGCTAGAGGCTGTCTCCCTTGGTCCTAATTAAAACTGTGTAGTCAAGATGTTGGCTGTGCCTGACTTCCCCTTGTTTCAGCTGTAGGAGCTGGAATGCGTGTGAGAATTTATATCAGAAGAATCAATCAAAGCCTGCTGTGTCTGTTTTCAGATGGGGATGAGATCTCATGGGATCTGGTGAAAGCCTGCCACTCTTAGTCTTTGCAACCATGTGGTTTGGCACACACCATAGCAGATGCAACAGGCATTTGCCAGACTTCAATGTTATGTACATTTTTATTCTCTTTTTCCACAGCTAAGAAAGCAGACTGTACCATCACAATGTCTGACAGTGATTTGCTGTCATTGATGACTGGGAAGATGAACCCTCAGACTGTAAGTTATGAATACTCACAAATGTTATTCATGGGTTTTTTGTGGATCAGGTGCGGGACAGTGCAGAATTGGGTGGTCTAGAGCAGGGCTTAAGTGGTGGCACTTCCAATCCATGCCATTGAATGATTTGTAGCAAGTAGCTCCCTATTTTTAAGGAGTGGGATCAGTATAGCAGTCAAGGTGCTGATTGCAGTGGGCCAATACTGCAGTGGAGTGGATTGAATGCACCTTTGCATTTGTAGTGCTGATCTAGAGTTAACTGGGAATCCAAGCACTAGTGCTCCCTGATTTACATTATGTTCATACTTCATCCCCATACTAATTAGTTAGTTACACTTGTTCAGTTCTCCCTTCTGATAATGAGCCAATGAGACGGTGTTGTGGTCTGGGAGCTGTCTGTGTGAACTAGCGGTGTTGAAACCAGCACAGAAGAACTTGCAGCAGACCTGTCCTTCATGGCCCGGTGTTCACAGCTCTTGGCTTAGCACCCTTTGTGCTGCTGCCAGAACCCCCCTTGCACCTTGTCAAGGGTACACACCTGTCTTTGACACAGGGGCAGGCAGGAAACACACTTCTCAGTCAGGGAGGTCCCCCTGGACCTGCAGAATGTGCTACTGGCACACTGACAGAATTCCAGCATATCCTGTTCTGTTCTTTTCTTTAACATACCAGCAGCTTGCTTGGGTGTTGTCTGTTAAGCTGTTTAGCTCAGCACCGTTTAAAAACAAGTTTTTCTTTTTAACCTAAAGTATTAATAAATAGTTTTTTATTATTTTATTTTTGTTTTCTTTCAATAAGTGATTTTCTAGTTGTGTTTTATTGGGAATATAGGCTGTTCTAGAGACTGTCAGAGCTTATTCTCAGACTCTGATTAAAAGATATATTGGGGTACCTCCTGTTGCCTTTTAGATTAATGCTGACTGGAAGCTATATAGCCAGCATCTTGTTTACCTCGTCTCTGGGGGCTAGTGTGCCGTCCATCCTAGCTGAAGCTCTTTGCAGTAACTTGCTACGAAGTGATGTAGTTTTACAGCATGGTTCATAGATACAATTAACTTCCCACTGGCCAAGGTCTCTTGGTATTGAAAGATGCCCAGTGTTTCTCAGATTCGTGACATTTCCTGTTTGCTCTTGCCAATGTCTGATTAGAAACGTAGTCATTATTATCACATC
Organism: Lepisosteus platostomus; assembly: GCF_059453375.1. Classification (NCBI taxonomy): domain Eukaryota; kingdom Metazoa; phylum Chordata; class Actinopteri; order Semionotiformes; family Lepisosteidae; genus Lepisosteus; species Lepisosteus platostomus. Next base: position 15,156,504 of record NC_142621.1, on the reverse strand, counting down.
TCATCCTCCCTGGGTCTTGCGGTGATTTTTTTTAGAATATAGACAAGCTGCATTACCTCTTAAAACAAATGTTGCTTTTTTGCTGGCTTTTCAGAAAGGCAGTCCTTATGCACAGCAATGGCTGTATGGAAACAAAAAAAGTTATTATCATTTTTATTGAAAAAAATAACATCTGCAAAACTATGTTTACATGCATATTTTTATTTCTGAGAAACTCTCCAGACCGGATGAACTGTAGGTTTTGAAAATGAGGTCTGCTCTGTTAATCTTGTTTCACCTTTCAATCATTCATGCAAAGATAACGTTCAAAAGCTGCTGTTGTGATGTTGAAGACCTAGGGCTTTTCGGCAAGCTGTTGTCATTGATGTTGATGTCCCAATTTCTGGTCTCTGCTTAATCTGGCCATTGGGTAACCTTAACCCTTTAATCATGCCTACTTGCTGTCTGGAGTTTATATGCTTTTCTTTCACATTTTTGTGATGCTTATATTTAATGTCATTTGTTGTGGTGATGAAAAGATTTTATCCAGAAACAGAACACACATTACTGCCTGTGAGGTGGAGCTGTGAATTGTGGTCAATTTTATCACTAATTGCTGAATCCACTAATCCTAATGACTATTTTAGGTGTTAAGTGCAGTAACCCATTACAGGTGGATACAACTGGATTTGATTCCTTAAAAGAAAACAGAATCGGTTACATAGATCATGGGATGCCTGACAGGCTCTGTATAACAATCATTGTCTTCCTCTTTTGCTCTCTGTACAGGCCTTCTTCCAAGGAAAGCTGAAGATAACGGGGAACATGGGTATGGCCATGAAACTTCAGAATCTGCAGCTCCAACCTGGAAAAGCAAAGCTGTAATGGAATCCTTCAGAGTCCTGTTTCTTTCCCTCCTGGTCTCCCCAGGATAGTCTCTGTGCAAGGAGGGGTCTTTGCCACACTGTATATCTGTTCTGTAGTGTGAAAGAGGAGAGGGGTAGGCTGATGGATGAGGGGACAATTGCCAGATGAGCATCTTCCCAATGTCTTTTCCCCCTGTTCTAACTCGGTGAGAAACTAGCAATATAGAATTGCCCTGGGACTTTGTAATAGTAAAATCATCTTAAGTTTAGATATCTTTTTACAATACTGTATGATTATGTACAGGTCTGAAACTACTAACACTTTAGGAAATGCAAATGGAATTTTTAAGAACTTTATAAATGAAATCTGTTTATAAAGTATTATGACGATTGTGATAACCAACTTCTACTGTAGATAAAATTGATGTTAGTAAGAAAAACCTAATCCTGACTATAGCATAAATCATGCTTCTAACCCTGTGGGTATGAAATAATTTCTAGAACTGTTTATATCATCATTAATCATGTAAATAATAAGGTAGTAGACCTCTGTAACACAGGCTTAAATCAAAGAGTGACCCTTAAGCTTAATGCTATTGACCTGATCATGTGTTTAAATAATTGTGAATTTTGAAATTAATTGACTCTTCAGCTACAGCCACAAATGTTTCAGACATCCCCTTGCCAAAATATCAGCACTGGCAGCTTACTTACTGGTAGTGTTATCCTCTTCACAGAGGTTGTACTTGATAAAGTGAATGCAAAGTCTTTGTGTATTGTATAGAGTAATGAGAAAGCTGTGTGTGATGTAAGGGGTCACTTAATCAGTCTTGTTACATCTGTAGTACATCATGTTCATGAAGTTTTTCCTGAAAATGTTGTGAGCTGCACAGCTGTCAGTCAGTCACTCTGTTCTGTACTTGTACGGTTAACTCCTTCTGGAACCTGATGGACAAATAATTGGAGAAAGTCTCTGTTAATCCATTTAGCTGATTCTGAAAATCCTGATGGAAAGATAATGTGAAATTCATGCAAACCAATTAAGCTTGTGACTAAAGATATTAAAGTACTGTTTTAAGTCCCAGAATAAAATTTTGAATTATTGCATTAACACAAAAACAGAACAAACACCTCCTTTGTCTCTTAGGTGATGCTTTCTATATCTGAAATGTTTAAAAGGACCTAAAGTCCCAAAGACATCTTGGAGTTTTGTTTTCAAGAGTGGCCTTTTCCTGCTTAAGATTGTTGCTGATACCCTGGCAGCTGTAGCCACTACAACAGTGGCTGCATTCATCGTTTTCTTGGACAGACCCAATGCAGACCATCTAACAGGAGATTTTATCAGACCTGCTGGGCTGTATCTTATCTGTCCATCATGTGATGCTTCACCTTGTAAAGGTTGGGATTCCTATACAAATGAATGGCTTGTAGCCATACGGAGCCATAAGCTGCAGTTATAAGGCAATTGTGGTGAAAGGTATTGTGTAACGGGAAATGTATATAATATAACCCTAACAGCTTAGGTATACTCAGCATTTTTGTTAAAATAAAATGTTTTCTTTAAGATGTTGAAATATACAACCAAATTCCAGCTGTTTAGAAACTCTAATGATGGTACTACAGTATAGTGATTCCTATTCATTCTTTCACAGCTACTGTCACAATGTCTTTACACAGTACTGTAGAAATTATTTTAGACTGTGGCATCTTTGCTACTTCTGATACATCCTCTTAGGAACAGTGTATCTACACACTATATATCTTAATAACAATGTTTTACTGTAGATTTTTCATTGTGCTATAATAAGTTGAGAGTCGTGGTTAAAAACAAAAATTCACTTGAAATGCTTTAAAATAATTTCCATGCCTGAAAGTCAAATACTCCAAAGAAATAAGAACAAACAAAAAAACTTATCCCTGTTCCACATATATGCTCACACAGATACTGGTAGTTGCAGTTTTTCCTTAAAGTCTACAAGAAAAGCAGAAGTTTCAAATACTATTAGGATTTCAGGTTTCTGTACAGTATATATGCAGCACATCTTACTTGGCCTTTATTGAAATGGTTTTCATTTTGCATGTAGAACCAATTAAATTGAACAATGTTTCCTACTGAAGTTTTGGGACTACTTGTCATCACTCAGAATAATTATTTCCATCAAACCGTTTCACATTACTCTAAGTCACATGACTCTGGGCACGCTTACTGAAACAAAGTAGTTCTACATACTCCTATGTTATTAAAGTCAGTGTTGTTGAGGTTGGAGAGTTAAGATTATGGTTAGTCCCTCATAATTCTTGGAATCAGTTAAAAATGTTTTATTCAGAAAATAATGGGCTGTTCTGTTGTCTTTGTTCTTGGCCGCAGGTTTTCTTTTGTCATGACTTGTTTACTGCTGACACGGTATCGAATTCTGCAATATAGAAATAGAAGCCTATGAGATCTAAAATCTCATGATGAAAATATAGATCATTTAGTCTGATCTGAAGATATGTTTATAGCATAAGGTATTGTGTACCATGTAATTCCTCGGGAGCTACAGTACCTCATTTACAGTCTTTGTTTTCTAATTTAATTATTTTTCATGATATGTGGAATTTCTTGGTTGTAGCTAGTGTACAGTATGTACTTAGCATTACAAACTGGCTGTTACACGAAAATATTATTAATAAAATGGGGAAATGTCACATTCTTATATTCCTGATGATTGAAGCATTTGGGAAATATACAAAATATTCCTGTAATTCTAAATAATGAGTAATGTGTTCCTAAAATGAAAAGTTGAGTCTTTTTAGATACTAGTACAACTAGACGGAGCACACCTGAAATACTTATGTGTTTGTTGGTCTAGTCAAATGAAAGTTTTGTAGACAGTTTTAATTGCCTTTTTATTATGCTGTAGCACATGTTCGGCAGAACAAGTATGGACATATATTGTGCATTGTACATATGTTAAAGTGTAGTATGCAGGATTTGCAATGATTATTGTTGCCACAGAAAGTCAAATCTCTCAATCTTTCTTCTTGAAATAATCTACCAGCTGTTTTCCTGCTGCCAGTCTCTAAGGATTTAATGCTGCAATAATAGACTCTGAAGCAGTTTATCCTCATAGATTTTTATGTATGACTGAACTTTTAGAGAAAATGTTCTGATTATAATGTGATGCATAACACACTAGGGAATTATTCATATCTGAATCTGTCTTTTTTACTATAGGTATAATGGTTATGATATGTTTTGCATGTTTTCTTCCAGCATCTTGTGACAAGACAATGAGTATGCAGTCTGACTTCTAAAAGATTTCTCAAACATGACAGTAGAGTTAATATGGGGAATCATTTCAGTGTTGCACAGGCTGAAATGTCCTGTAGTGGCAACTGGCTTCCAATATGAGTATGTTAGAAACCATATGATACACATTTGTATGTTTTAATTATAAAAGAATTCTGTTCTGGGTAACAAGGAGAAGATAGGCGATATGATTGATGCCTCTTTAATAACAGCATGAGCCTGCAAATATTTTGATGCTTAAGAAGATAACACTAGGATCCTTGAGATTGTGTGTGCCTTTCACATGCAATTGAGTTTATAGTCTGAATGGTTATATTGACTTCAAGAAAATTCTGACTTGTACCAATACTTCAGCTGTCTTCTGCAGTATTGGCAATGAAATGCCCCGATTACATAGAAAAGTTAACCCACCCCAGAACTGCAACTTACAAACCCAGTGCTCAAAATTGTCTTTTTGTTTGACAGTGGTTGGTTCACTGTTCTACCATTATTTACTAGGTATGTTATTTGTAATTTTGTATTTTGGTAAAAACTTTACAGTCATCACAATCATGTTAAGAACATAAACAAATATTTTGCAAATGAATAGTCCGTTCTTCTTTTTTGTATGCTGATTTCTTTATCAATCTGATATAGACTATCATGCAGACTTTTGTCAGATTCAGGCTCTGCGACAGGCCTGGGTCAGCGCAACTCATTTACTTTGTGTAATTAAAGTGGCCCCCTGGTTATATTCTTGGAAACATTTCCTCTTAATTTCCACTTGTGACCCTGGGTCTTTGTTTCACTGTTGATTTTATGCCAGTCAAAAAAAAGTAATACTGGCAACTTATTTCAAGTGCAGCAAATATTTTTACAACACCCTACTTTGTCAACATTTTGATCTCCATGACATTTTCATTATTACTGTCAGCGTGTTGTTGAAATGGAATATTTTGGAGTGGTATGTGTTCAGATATAACCTTTTTCAAGGGTTTAATTACAGTACGTACCTTGCACTTTATAAGTAAGACTTTGGATGACTTTGGAGGTTTGGGGTGACTCTGGTTTCTGTTTCTGCTGTGAAGTAGTTGGCTAAATCAATAGTTTAGACAGGAGAGGGCAACAGGAGCTCCATATCTCTTCTCATCGACTCTGAAAAGGAGGCTGCCTATAAAACCTGTAGTTCTGTCTGGTGACAGGATTAGGGCACCCCTGCCTCTGAGGACAATTTGAATCTTGAACCAAATTGCCCTGCAGAGTGTTCAAGACCGGAGAGATTCTTTTCCATTAGCCTTGCTATGTATAATATGCTTTCAGGCTGGAAAATGTTTCTGGTCCCTCTTTCAATTTTTTTCAATACAGCAATATCCTGCTTGTAATGTCCTGTCCAAAACTGAACTCTACGTTCTTCTTTATCAGCTCCAAAATGTTCTACGTTCATAGACATGTCACACACAATTTCTTTGTATAACCCCCTCCTTCCCAATTTCTGTATGAAATGGAATAACTACAATGTTAGACTCTGAATCTAAATTAATATGAAGTGTGAAATGTAGGATTTCTAAAACAGTTCCTTGTGGCATTCCCCTAATTACCTCACATTGACACAACTATGCTGCAGTGTATGTTCTGCTCATTTTCAGTTCTTAATCCTTACATTTACATATAATACTGAGGATTTGGGGTATTTACACATAGAAAATTACTCTTCTGTTCAGAATTTTCTCAAACGTCTCCTGGAAATGTAACCGTATCATGAATTTTACCGGTCAGTGCCATTGTTGCTTCAACCATGAAATATAGTTTGCTGGTTAAGACTACCTTTTCTACATGGATGCTGGCTTTCCCTTAGCTCTACTGTTAATACATAGACTTCTAGTTGAACTCTTAATAATAGTTTCAGAACCTTGAATGCATAAAAGTGATTGTGAGGGGTCTGTGATTACTTGAGCAAAGAGTTTCAGCATCCAGGCAATAATTCAGTTTTACTAATGGGCCAATTTTCTAATGGAAGCTCTGCTCAGTTCATGCATGTGAAATTATTGCTTCTCAACTGCAGTAGAACACGCAGTCGGTTTTTAGAGTTAAAAGGGAATTGCGCACTTTAGCAAAAGTTGTTTTTGGAGGCTGTGCACAATAAGGCTGGACTTGGCTCACTATGCAGGATGCGGAGTGATGGCTGATTAGCCCTGCATGTGAATCAGAGCAACACAACCCTTTTTTTTTACTTTGGATCAGAGGTGCTTATGAATATTTTTGATGACATGTCTGGAAATAAGTTTTTAAGCAGTAAATTCTGAGTCTGAAACTTGGCAGCCCAGGGAATTTGGTGCAGGCTGCATGGAGAGCCATGCGTGAAACATTTTTATTAAAGCAAATGCAGCCCAGAAAGACCAACAATGTCTGTTTGGTAGGTTTCTAACCTTCTGCTGGTCGAATGTATCGGGAGAGTGTGTGAAGGCCTGTAAAATGCGTTGGCTTTTGCAATTAGTACTTGTATTATGTAGCTAATGATTCATTTTGAGGTCTGGTTCCTGTGTTTTTGCAGTGGCTGTGTTCTGTCGTGTGAAACTAAAGACTGTAGCAGTTGGACTAGAGCTTTGGAATCCTATATGGTTTATTGTTTTACGCCATCTGATTTATGTTAACAGACTGAGGAAATTCTGCAGTTTTGCTAATCTTTAACACTTATTTTTTACACCAAAAAGTATTTTTCATCATTGTTCTATATAACCTACAAATCAAAATATAATTCTGGTAGGGTAGCAGTTACCCATTTGATTTTTTATGGGTTTTATATGGGCTTACACATTTTTATAAGAGAATATTTTTTAATATAAATGGTTTGCCTTTCAAACACGTTCCAGATGTTATACTTTCACACTTTCTGTGTGATCCCGGTCATACTTGTTGCCTAGGTAATACCAGTCAGTGTAATATTTTTCTCAGGTAAAGTTTCAGATAAGACAGCACAGCAGGAAATGTGTGAGCTCGTTCTATAAAGGACAAGTGCACCCACCCCTGTTGAAGGCAGTGTTTTACGTGCCTCTTCAAGATCCACCTGTTCAGATTGCACAGTACATGGTAAGACCCATCTCTCTGTTTGCTCTGAGTGCTATATAACTGCTTAGCGTTAAACTCTAATCTTTTAATTTCATTGATCTTTACTACTGAGTAGAATTTCTGTTACCGTGTTTGAATTTTCCTGCTGGAACATTCACCTTAACATTTCACAGAGAAAGCAAATGTGCTTTTCCTTCTCCTTTTTTTAAAGTTCCTGTGAATGAAGGCATCAGCTTGTTAAACACCAGTAACTGCTACTATGGGTATTAATAATGCACTAGTTCAAATGATATATTGCAGTATTATGACATTACTTTAAACAATAACATGGTGCATTTTAGAAATTATATTGATTATATTGATTGAAAGTGACGTTTTCCAGGGTGATCCTACAAGACTAAGATCTGGCTATAAGGAATCTCGGGTGGGTGCTTCATATTAGGAATGTGGGGTCTGGTATCTGTCAATCCTTACGGAAATATTGCATATTTCCTTCTGGAGAAACTGGAATCACTAGGGATCTTTTGGGGGAGGCAGTGGAGCTGCGGTTTTCTGCTTTAAATCATTTCAGATGCGTTTCTTTCATGACCTTTTATGGATATGGGAGGGTGAAATCAACATATCTGTGCCAAAAATTCTGCTTTGATTAAGGTTGACTGTGCTACAGGTGAGGGAGAGAGAAAGACAAAGAAATGAGAAAATCTGTAAACAAGCTCTGAGAAGACAAGGGTCCCTGTCTTCTGATTTGTTTTTTTCTAGCCTGGCTGCTTGTCTGGTTTTCATCTCAGGTGCAGTTCAGAAATGATCACACTGAGCCCTTAACAGCCTATCCTTTTTCTTTTGACATTTCCACTACATTCCCGCTGTTACAGGTTTGGAAAAAATGAATTAAATTAAACTTTTTTCATCCCCAGGGGGCAACTTAAGAGGGGGCAATTAAAGTGAAGGGAATGTTAAAGGGGGAGTAAGTGAAGATCTTGCCTTCTGCTGGAGCATTCACCTGTAACAGCTCTCAGAGAAAGCAAATGTGCCTGTTCTTCCCCCTTCGCTTAGGCTTTTCAAAAAGTATTGCATCACACTTAAAGAAACCTTTTCATGCAAGTGTTTTGTTTTTAATCAAGACCACAGCTGAACTATAACTGTACTCAGGAGCATCAGGCAGTATTAGTCGTATAATTCTTGAGTGAATACATGCATGTTTCCAATAATGTACAAAAAGGCTTGTTTTTGTATTTTAGGAATAAGAGAAGTAACAATTTCTTGGTAATCTCAGCGGCTCAGCTTTAACACAAAGTCCTGGAGAGTTGTTCGGAAGATTTGGTTACTGCACGGTAAGGTTTTTGTTACTTTCTTGTAAAGACAGCAAAGTGTCTGAAAATTGGCCGCTGAATTCCTGTTTCAAAAAGGTATTTTGAACGGAAACTTTGATGAAAGGGTGAGAATTGGTTCAAAAGTCCTCCTCTGGCTTATAAACTTTCTGAAACATTGTTTGGAATGGAATCTGGAGATCAAGACCAAAGAAAACAAACACATTGCATCCAGTTTTTTTAATTTGTCAATGTTGCTCAAAAGAATTTTCTGACGCTCTTAAGTGCTGAAACTCAAAGGCAGTAACAGAATAGAAAGCGGAGTTCAACATAGACAGCTATCTTTATTTTACTGTATGAAAGTAACAATGTCTTTAAAACCCAGTGGCTCTGAAGACATTTATTGTAGGCAACAACTATTTGCCCTACTTTTGGGTTCTGTTAAATCTTGGAAAGGAAATGGGCTGATTTCCAAGATGCAAAGGGATATTTCTTTTATTCTGCACAAATTAATCTTTCCTTTGCAATGTAAAGACATTTCCATACGGGAACTGGAAAAGACCTGTCGTGGGACAAAAAAAAAGTCAGAGAGCAGGAATTTCTTAGTTGGAAAGATTGAGCATGTCTTCCTCAGTTTCTTCAGTTGTTCTCTCTCTCCTTCTCACTAGTTCTCTCTCGCTCTCTCTCGCACACGCACACACATCTGGAAAGGATCTCTTGGTGGTAGTGGCACCGTCTCTGTCGAGCTCAGGGCTTCTTCCAGTCCTGACATGGGATTGTGTTTTGTGGATTTTAAAGTCAGACTTTATCACTTCCTTCAGCACTAACCCGAGCCAATAAAGGTGAGTTTTTTTCACAGTAAAAATGCTATCATTCCATTGTTATCTGACAATCAGACATTTTTGAGAAGTGATTCTTACGACCCTCTTAGTTAAAACTATTAATTTTCACTATGCAGTTAATTATTACCATAATGCTTTAATGACTTAAAAAATATGGATACTGTGATTAGTTTCAATCTGCACTTCGTGGTATGCAATTTGTGAACAACCATGAATTAGTAATTTATTACTTATGATCTCAAAACTAATAGATATAAATATCTCAGTATTCTTAACTGAAAAGTGGTTTTGTGTCGTTGAATGGGGCACATAATAATTTGGTGTATACATATGGAGCAGATCCTCTGGGAGACAGGTAATGTGGCTTGAGTGATTGTCTGGGAGAAGTTAATAACAGTGCAAACATATTGCCTGCTGGATTTTTTCCACCACTGCCAAATAGATTGCTGGCAATTCTAAGACGATGGTTTTCCAAGCAGAATGCTGTGCGATAGCAGGTTACAGGGCTTTAATCTGCCTCTCGTGACACAGAGATACTGCTTCACCACAGATAAGCTTGTGCAATGCACTGTTGTATGTTGCAGCAAGTCCTGATGCAGGCTTCTGCCTTACGGATGCAGTCATCATGAATTTGATTCATAATTCCACAGTTCACTAAACTTTAACCTTGATTTCATTGCTAGTGTCTCGTTGTAAAAGATTACAATAATCTCCCTCCATAATCTTCAGTAATCCAAGGATTTCTAAAAAATCAGAAAAGAAGTTTTGCTTTTGTGAAGAAAAATGTGTATATGTAGACATAAGAATGGGCACACTGTTTCTTTAATTATTTCACTAGAACCTCTTATCAACAACTTGCTTGACTGTGCTTTTGAAAACTTTTTAGAGCACATTCAGTACTTGTAAACTTCATCTAATGATAAACAGCCTGGTTTCAGATAGAGTGGCTGTACCAGTGTCTACCTGTACTGGTGGCAGTACCAGGTATGTACATGTGTCTTTCAGTTTTCGTCTCTGAATCCAAACTAAAAACATCTCCAAGAAATCCATACTTTGGTTTGTTTAGAAATCCAATAAATATATCATGTTCACAGGAGCTCTGCGCAGGTATCCTAAAAAAATCAACATATTTTTTGGAAGTTTCAGTAGGAAAATTGCAATAATTAGTGCAGTAATTAGTGTTGTATCCTTTTATGTCAGCTGTCCAAACAATGCTTTCCTGTTTTGCAAACAACACTCATGCTCTTATGTTTAACAATAAATGCTTGGTGAAATCTTACCATTAGAAATGAGAAAAGAGTTTGAACAATCTCCAAAAGAGGTCAAATGTGCTCATCCTCATGGCCTTGGGAATTGTCATCAGGAAGACACGAAAAGGTTAGCAGGCAGGACTAGGACAGATTTAGTTGGTGGGAGATGCCTGCCAATATGTACTTGAATTTAGTAGTAGATTGGTAAGTGCTATGTGCTCCTACTCTAGCAAAGTAAAATGCAGATCTAAATAAACTGCTGTGATTTAGAGCTAATAGAAGCTTTGCAATTCACCATATACACTTTGCAATTCATCCATATCCATATTGATTACGAGCAGTCATAATTTCAAAGACCTTGGCATATTCTAATTAACAAAATAAGCAGAGTATTTCTGATTTCCACAGAGAATAAAAAACAAAACTCCTTCACTGGTGCAAAATAAAATGTACAAAATGTGAAATTGCATAAAAATAAATGCAAATTAATGTATATTTAACACTGCCCACTGTGACGTGTTTTTTACATAGAACGTTTCAGTGATGACAAGCGGCATAAAATTGGTTTAGCTGCATGACTGTATTCTGCAAATATGCATTGTCAAGATAATTCCCAAAGCCTCCAGCTGTGTTATGTAGATGTCTGTATTTTACAGCTGCACAGCTGTGTGTGAGAGCAGGTGACGTCCAGAGGTTAAGAAGGGTTCAGGGATGTGTTCAGACAGACTGACTGTCTGGGTGTGTTGCTCCACATTCCTGATTATGTAACAGCAGCCATGTTAGGAAAACGGAGACCTCCCAAAGTACCAGGGACAAAACAAATTTATTCTCTTAGTGACTTTCAATATCTCCATCAATGGACAATCTCTTGGCTCAAGCCTGGGTTCTGCTGCTGCTTCTATGTTCATTACATCTTTGTGTTCTGTCCTTCAAATGGCACGGAATAGCACCGTCCTATAATAATGCAGTCTTTTTATTGTGTTAGAAGCCAGTGTATTTTCTGCTTTTACTTACTTTTCTCACTCGTATTATTCTTTAGAGAAAGCGCCATTCTCTGAAACCCAAGATGTATTCAATTTATGGAAAACAAAAGTCAGCAAATGATTTTAATTAGATTTGCCTTCCTCTCATAGAGACCCATGAGATGATTTAGAACTGAAAATGCAGACAGAAATCCATTAGTAATTTGCTGGCTGTGCTTTGTTCCAGATTGCTGCTGGCAGGGAGGGGTCCCTATTCAAAGCCTTGCTAAAGGGACCCCATTTAGAGAGGCTGAGGAGGCACTCGTTTGCCGTCTCGAACAACTGCTTTTCCAGAGTAATACCGAACATGACGCAGGCCAGGGGGCTCCTGTTCGTGTTGTTGGTGCTGTCGCTGAGCTGGGGGCTGGTGCAGTGCCAAGCTGAGTTGCAGGAAGAAGAGGAGGAGGAAGAAGAGGAGGAGTGGGTAGAAGAGACAACCCCCCCCACTGTTAAGTTGACGGAGGTGGTGGACTGCCCTGAGGACTGTGCCTGTACTCCTGAGGGGGTGGTGGACTGTGCTGGGGTGGACTTGGAGCATTTTCCCAGTGGGCTGCCAGACACCACTCGGCACCTCTCTCTACAGGTAGAACCCTACTGGCTCTTTACAGTACAAGAAAGCAATTTGACAGGTGCCCTGCTATTGCATGGTACATGGGTTTACTTGTATATCTTAAGCCAAGTTTAATTATAATCTGTTTGTTTTTTGTGCCTTAAGAAATATGAAGTATGTTGATGGTCGTTATGTACAGTACGATCATTTTATTCTGACTGTACCTTGCTGTGGAAGTCTGTTGTGGTTGGTACAGGTGAAAAAAGAACCATGTCAAAGGAAAGCACAATGATCTCATGGTGGCTGCGCTGTAAAATATGATAACAAACTGGAACACAGTTTATATGTAGTACAGGCATGGTAATAAATCTCGCAAACAGCAAAATTGAATTGCATTTGGGGCCTGTCGCTCTTGTGTTTCAGAACAATCAGATACAAGCAGTGACGGTGGATGAGCTGTCTCGACTCTTCAGACTGGAGACACTCAACCTGCAGAATAACAGGCTCACATCTCATGGTGAGAGTACCTGCACAATGCACATTCGGCACCTCCGATACGATTCCCACATGTGCACAGCACGCAGACAGGATTGGAGTCTCTCTTCAGGGCTACACCCCGACTCTTTACAGTAGTACATCTGATCAAGTAATGCTGCTGCTAGTCATTTAGAACTGATGCCCCTGGATACAACATTTAATGAATGCAAAAGCCGATCTATTAAATTTTAAAAAAGGAAGTAAAGTACAGTACACAATGGCAACTGAAGCCAGCTCGCAAATGTCTGCTGTGCCAGTTTTCAGATTTTGTCAAGTCTTCCTTTTTGTCACATGATGTGTCAGGGAGAGTATTTTATGTAGCTTTGTTCTGAGTAACGGAGAGCAGAACATCTGGAGTGTGCGTGTTTTATTGACACGTTCAATGTTCCTGCTCTCTTTTTTAAAAAAAATCTAAGAGTGCCATTTATTTTGTTAAATATTTCCTCATCAGTCTATTTTTTTTGCAATTACGTCAGTCTAACTAATTGAGTATAAATATGCCTGATGGTCCTTAGAATTACATTGAATTTGAGAAATGCTGCCTCCTGTACACTCTCACACAGCTGGCAGATATACTTCACTAACCCAGGAACCTCATGCCTTACAAGACAACTTGTAATTTTTAAGATTCTTTCAAGCAATATGTCAGGCTGGACTTTCTTATTAACAGGTCTTGATGATGAGGCATTTGAACTGCTGGATCACCTCAGTTATTTATACTTGGCAAACAACAAGGTAAGTGATTACGAGTCCAACACATTAAGGGGGCGCCTTTCCAGGGGTCCCTTTTTCGGTTTTTCTTGGCATTCAAAATGTACATTAGCACAGTTTGAGCTTTTTTATCTGAGTCATTTTTAGGCCACTTAGGGACCCTAGACAAGTGTATATATACACCACCAGATGACTCACGTATTTCACCTCCAAATCACATCATATTTAGACTTTCACTGAAGATTTTATCATTGTTTATGGAAAGAAAGCATAGCCATAGCATGACTTTGTTTGGCATAAAATCGCTTCAGTTTCTCTTACCTACAATGCATCAATGTGATTGAGGCTGGTCAGATATTCCAATTTCCATATTGCCACCTAATTAATCTCTTGCTTCTTAGAAGAGACCTCGGTTTTGCTGGCTTTGGCAATAAAGGTCATTGTGAGATTGATCACTGTTCTATCACCATGCTGATCTAGAATCAGTGAGCTCAAACACACTCTGTGTGGTTTGCTTTTGTTTGTTTGTCTTTCCCTGTGGCTCAGCAAGCCCATAGCAATAATAGATGTTGGAAGTTTGGACTGCCTCTTGTGTATTCCAGTACCACCATGTAATTATCCATGGTCATATCTCTCGGATCATTAACTCAGGGTTTGCTAACTGGATCACCATAATGGAGTCAAATGAATTACTTTTCTCATCACTAATACATGTCAGAATGGGTATAAATACTAAAATATAAACACAGTCTGCATTTTGTTAGTAATTATTCTTTCTCACAGGCTGGTGCACTTGTAATTTTATACTTGTGCCAGTTTACAGATTTCTTGCCCTATTTACCTTGTTTTGTATTTAGATGGATAATAATTCCTCTTCTGGTCCCAATCTGTCGCCACCCTCTTGGCTCCAGTGTACTGTGCTTTGTTAGTGGCTTTTCCTTCTCTGGGTGCCAGTTTCTGCCCCCAATCATCCTGCCCTTGCGCTTGCCAGCTTTTAGAATTAAAAAAGCTGCTGAATGTTCATGGCTAGGCTTGCTGGCACTTTCTCCCTCTGACAGCAGACATGCAGCAGATTTATTGGTCTTTAACTTTAAAAGGATGACTGTGCTAGGGATACAGAGTGGGGATTTTAAGTGCTTGCTAATCTCCAAAAACACCCGTGCTCTGTTTTAATCTATGTACCATGCACATTGCCTAAGATAGACTACGTTCTAAACAAATATTTACTTCCAAGAGCAGCCAGGAGCTTTTAACTTAAGCCCTGGAGGTATTTATGAGATGTCTTGTGATAGGAAAGGGATGTTTTTTTTCCATTTCAAAAAGGAATGAAGAAAAAATCTCAGGGTAACGGCAAAGGATTCATATCCTGCAGAAGATTCAGTTTCTCTATGCTCTTTGACACCCAACTTCATATGTGACTCATATTGTGTGCTCTTCGTTTCCAGTGTTCATGATCTCTGGAAGTTAAAAAGACTATGAATTTGCTTATTATGCAACAAATCATGCTGCTTCAAACTTAAACTTTGTGCTCTACCTCATAAGTCACTGAAGCAGAGTTAACAGGTGATTCTGACCATTAATCCAAATCAGTCTGTGGCTGCTCATTTTAGAAAACCAGTTTTTGAATGAGACATCCTAATAATATTTTTTCAACAGAACAGAGACAGCTGTAATATAGAATAATTACAGCTTTGAATTTGCAATAATAATAGTTAATAAGTTAATAAGAATCAAAACATCCTGTACCTAAATGGCAGATTTGTTGACCTGGGATCTAGTGAAGAGGCAGTAACTGCTAACTGCATTTTAACAAGAGGTATGTCATTGTTAAAAAAAAAATGCAGAACAGTCACTGTTCAAACACTCATCATATTCTAAACATGTTATCTGATTTAATCAAAGAATAACTGTGCATATCAAAATCGGACATGTTTACAATGGCACATTCTTGCATTGTTAATTAGGAACAGTCTATATAAGCAAGAACTTGAAAAGGTGTTAATCAATCAGGTCATCACAGCACAGGTTTATGCTGCAAATGGAGATGAATTGCCAGAATTCTTTGTTTTCAATTGATGCCTAGTGTCAGTCATCCAGAGCTTTGGGTGTTGCTGTACAATTGTTACTCAAACACTGTATTGGGTTGTGTTTTCAGCTCACTACTGCCCCCAAGTCTCTGCCCTCTTCACTGGTCAGCGCAGACTTTGCAGCCAACCAGTTAACCAAGATCTACCCATATACCTTTGGACAGAAGCCACATCTCAAGTAAAGACTTTACTTGTGTTTTAGTATCTCGTTGACAGCTGTCACAAAACTCTGAGAGGGAAATTATGCTAAGTAGATCAGTTGTTCAGAAGAGTGCAAAGTCAGCTTTTCTTTTAAAGATATGCATTTATTGTAAATGTGAGTGTTAAAATCTGAGTTGATATAAATTCAAGTAGAATGTCACTGTGGGTGGAAAAATAGCTCTATTGTGGTGTGCATGGGTTTATTGTTTTTTTTTCATTGCTTAATAAGAAGAGAGGTTGTTTCATTCTGATTGGAGTGAAGATATGTTGGGTCTTCTCAGCTTTTAATGTTTTCCCCCCTCTCTGCATCTGTGTGTTGGGCCTACATTATGCTTGATTCAGGTCAGTGTATCTTCACAACAACAAGCTGACTGATGCTGGCCTTCCTGACCAGATGTTCAATGGCTCTGATGCCCTAGAGATCCTCATCATGTCCAGCAACTTCCTCAGATTCGTGCCCAAGAACCTGCCTTCTGCCCTCTACCGCCTCCACTTAAAGGTACACAGACCTGGAGACCTGGAGTTTTTCTAAAGCTGGCTGCTTTAGTGTAAATTCACACAATTCAGTGATACTTACCTGAGAGGCGCCAGCTCACTTTGAAACCAAACAATGGGTAAACGTTTTCAATTTGTACTCCACTGCATCTAGATGCTGCATCCATTCCTATGTATAGCGATTTAACAGCTCTTGTTGGAAGAATGTCTGAAAATTAAATCCAAACATAAGAGCATGTGATAATAAATATGTTTTATAAGTAGCATCTTATTTTTCTGTGATAATAAAATAGCCCAGTATATTGGTAATGGCTAAACAGTAGGCACATGTTACAGGATATTGTTATCCTAGGAGAATCTAGAATATAATTCTACATTATATGAAGGCTGACACACCATGACAAAGCAGTAATGGGTGGGAATGTTCTTTTCAGCTTGGAGTTGGCACAGTTTCCTGAGATCACTGGGAATTTAAAGAAATGTCTAGATAAGTGCAGATAAGTGTAGGAATGCACGCTTGGCAATCCAGTTTGTACCAAAATAAAATTTTAAAATAACACATATTCCAGTCTGTCAAGGTTGTAGTTGGGGGGTGAGGGAGGTAATATTTTACAAAAATGTCTGCTGTGCTCCAACCAAGTGTCTCGATACCTTTCTTAATTATTTTACAGAATAACAAGTTGGAGAGGATCCCTAAGGGAGCTTTTGACAAACTGCCCTATTTGCGGGAGTTGTACCTACAGAACAACCTCCTGAGGAACGATGGCATGGACAATGAGACTTTCAGGTGAGTAAAAGTTCACTGTTGAACTCAGGAACCCATTACTGAAAGAATAAATGTACATAGGACTTCCTGAAATTTAACTGGAGACCCATCCCACTGTACCCACCTTCAAAACTGTCAACCAATTATAAGTGAAGAAAAAAACATTTCAGTTGAAGAAAGTTTTTTTTACATTTCAAACTACAATTATGCTATACTTTTGATCTTTTTGCAGCCTGCATACTGACCCAGGTCCCCAGGCTAACAACATACGTGATATTTGTGTTATCTGTGTAAGAAAATGCAGATAACCAGACATTTATAAGGCAACTCATAAATTGTATTTATTAACTTATTGCTTATCAATGCTTATTATGCTATGTTTTACCATAAACAGCAAAGTGCTTTTTGACTTTTTGTGAGTCTCTTGTTTTTTGTGCTTTTTTATTAAATATGGACACCACTCAACATGTTTGAAATAAATGATACAAATGAACCAAAATAAAGGATGAAGCCCTGCAAAGATAAGCATTTTACAGGAAGCATATAAGTTGATAAGAAGCTGAGGAATGTTTGTCTGCTAAAGGCACAGGATGGCTTCATAACCTGAGACATCGTCATTCATTAAAAAGAGGAAATCATGAGAGAACTAATATCACAATGGCAGAGCTAAGGTCAGGGGGTGCACTGATCGGATGTGTGGCTCTAAGCACGTTTCCGGAAGGTTCCTTTTAGAACAACAGTGTTTGTATAAATTCATGTCTCTTTCAAAGCAACCTGAACCGCCTGGAGTACCTGGACCTGTCTAACAACAACCTGACCGTGGTACCGAAGGGGCTCCCTCGCAGCCTGGTACTTCTGCACCTGGAGAAGAACTCCCTCCAGAGCATCCCAGCAGACGCGCTGACCCCCATCCGCAACCTGGAGTACCTGCTGCTCCACAACAACAGGCTCCGGGCCCGCTCCATTCACCCGCTGGCCTTCCAGGGCCTGAAGAAGCTGCACACGCTGCACATGTACAACAACAAGCTGGAGCGCGTGCCCCGTGGGCTCCCCCGTCGTGCCAAAACCCTCATGCTGCTGCACAACCAGATCCTGGAGATCAACCGCAATGACTTGGCCATGCTGTACACCCTCACCGAACTCAACCTCAGCTACAACAAGCTCACCAGCCCCCGCCTGCACCGCGAGGCCTTCCGCAAGCTCCGGCTGCTGGAGTCCCTGGACCTCTCGGGCAACGAGCTCCACAGCCTCCCGGCTGGCCTGCCTAGGAGTCTGCAGATCCTTAAGGTGAAGGACAACCAGCTGGTCACTATCCCTGATCGCGCTCTCGGCGGCATGACCAAGCTGCGAGAGCTCAACCTCAGCAGCAACCAGCTCAAGATCAACTCCATCTACCAGGGGGCCTGGCAGGAGCTCAGCAGTCTCACTGTGAGTGGGGGCAGTTGGCAATGGGGTCATTCTTTCTTTGCACAGTCCATGTGTCATGACTTTTGTCACCTCCACACTCTACTAGAGCTACTAGAAGGTAGAAGGTGTTTCAGTGTGTTCCCCTTTAACTGCCTCAGTACATCTTTTTGATTTAGTTAAGTTGATTTTTTGGAGTTAAGCAATGTGCCAGTAGAGTATAAATAATGTAAATGTAAACAGATTCCTGGGATGTTGACAGACCACGTACTCATTTTTCTCACAATACAAAGCCCTGAGTGGAAGCATGAGAGGCAGGTACAGGAAGAACTGTTAAATATAATACTGCAAACTCACAGATGTGTTTACAAGAGTCACTGGCCAGACATAAAGTCACCTCACCCTGGTGGAGATTGAACAGTTCTGTGCTTTTATTTGGAAATCCAGACAATGACAGTACAGATGAATTAGTCATATCTGGGCTATAAAGCCCCATCTGTACTACAGTTGTCTGTAACTGGTGGAGCTAAGAAGGTACCCGAGTTCTTCTATCTGTTTTAATGTCCGAAATGTAAAAGCAGACAGCAGGGTTGATACAGAAAAACAAGCATCTGCTTCAGGACTGTGGAGGATAATGTTTCCCTGTAAGAACCCTGCTGGATTTAAGAATCTACTTTGTGTGTTTGCTTCAGACATTGGACCTGTCCAGGAATCTTCTGACCCACATTCCTTCTGACCTGCCGGAATCTCTGGAGTACCTGTACCTGCAGAGTAACCGCATTAGCACCGTGTCCGAGAGCGCTTTCGAGAGTACGCCCAACATCAAGGGAATCTTCCTCAGGTCAGTCCTTACCCTCCCTGAGTCTTCCAAGGTGGCCGAAATCTCATGTTCCATCCTGGTCAGGCTCTGGAATCTTCCTCAAATTGGACTTACTCCATAAGTTAAATCAAATAATTTATCATCTAAAAACTAAAAAGAGGGCACATTTCAGCCATGAATCTCTGATGAATTCTACATGTCTTGTATATTTTCAATAATGAAACTGTCTATTTATATGTTTTGGAGATTTGCTGTGTGGAGTTCCAGAACAAAATCTCCTGCCTTACCCATATGGTTAGTTGGTTTTGCCTTAGACCTTGGATTACTTTTAAAAAGAAAAACTGAACAAATTTTGTAAAATGTACTGTAAGTGGCAGCCACTGAAGCCTGTTGTTATTTTATTTCTGTGGGGGCGTTATTCTTTGAGTGATTTTGAAAAGGTCTAGCGCCTTTTTCACAAGCAGTCATTTCAGCACTGGTGATTGTATTTTCTGAAAGAAAAATAACATCCCCATTTTTAAGAGTCATCATGAGACACCAATAATTCCTGAGACACTTATGATTCCATCCTTGGGCGTATTTGAAGCAGAAAAACTTTCTTTCTTTTTGCTCAGGATGCGAAATGCAATTTTTTGCAATAATGGATTGGAATTTTAATGTGCCAGCTGCACCGTGCAACTAACAAATGGCTGCCCACTGAAGCTATGTAGGTGTGAGCCTGGCTAGTACCTGGATGGGAGACCTCCTGGGAAAGTGAAGGTTGTTGCTGGAAGAGGTGTTTGTCTGTGTGGAGGTCCTAATGCCCCAGTAGAGTGATGGGGACACTATATGGAAAAAAGGCACTGTTCTTCAAATGAGAAGTAAAACCGAGGTTCTAACTCTCCGTGGTCATTAAAAATCCCAACTCACTATGTGAAGAAAAAATCAATTCAGTATTTCTCGAATAGAGTAGGGGTGTTACGCAGGTGTTGTGACCAAATTTCCCCTGTCTGTCCCAGCCAAATCTTGGCCTCCTAATAATCACCCTCTATGAATTGGCTTCATGAGTTTTTCGCTGCACAACTTGATGGTGGTGGAGAGTCCCTATTGCCTAGTGCTACAGTATATAGGTGTAAGGATTATTTAAAATAAATATTAAGGATTGTTTTCTACATCCAGAAAATCACATATTTTTGTACTACCATCTTCCAAACGTTTTCAAGTATATTGCTGAGCTTGGTTTAGTAATTGTCATACAAACTTCTGATCAATATGCTTGTGGCTTTTCTGGGGGGATAATAATAGGATCTTTGAATGAGCAGGTCTCAGAGAAAACAGATGCACAACCACAGCTATTAGGTAAGAAAAGGATTTTTATCCTTTATTTACAGAGTGAAGAAGATGATATTCAGAGCACAAAACAAAATCTAAGCTCCTCTTTGAGCTTTACACTAGACTTTTTCCAAGTTCCTTTCTAATAATACTGCCGAGTAGCTAAACTCCTTACTGGCTTCAAAACCCTAAAAGAGTAATTAATTCAAAAAGTCTGACTCTTCTAAAACCATAAGTTCCACGGTTTCAAGATCTGTCGGTCAGTCAGACAGAATATCCTTCCTTCTCTCTCTCCCTTTGGTGCAAACACATAACAGAGGATCTGCTCTCTTCCCAGACAGCAGATGTTGACTGATACTGGAAGTCTCCGCTTCCTGGATTTAAATGTCACCCTACAAGGTCATTGCTCTTTGGGCAATGTGGCTCACACAAGAACCTCCATCTTGTCTCTGTCTAACGTTCTATTACAACATACCGTATATAAAAGATATTACTTATATCTTATTAGAAACTGTTTTCATTTAATCTGATTATATTGTGATATTACGTTCCTTGTCTTGTCCCAAACAAGACAAATATCCCAAGCATACGCTTTTAAAGCCGTAATTATTAAAAATCATTTAAAGGAGATTCTACGGTTTTATTACTGTATATAGTCTTTTTACCAGTACCAGTTTGTAATATGTAGAGGTTTAGGTTTAGAATGGGTCAAGGGTAAGTATCATTTTAAAGAGACTTTGGCAGATAGGAAATACAGACCCATACACCAGAATTCATTAAGAATATTCCAGTCTGCAATAAGGACATTCAGATCTTTTTTTATTTTATTTTTTTTGTCTAAATGCAATTAATTTCCAATGAATATGACTGTTTGGTGCTTAAATATAGGTAAACAGAGCTTTCAATGTGGTAAAAATATTTTTTCAGCACTTTTGCCTTTTCATTCCTGTTGTTTCTGTTTCTAAGAGAGCTGTAGTGTGCAGGACAGTAGAGGTGTATTGTTCCTGCTCCCCCTCTCTTTTTCCATTACAGTGAAGTGTAATCCTAACCCTAACCCGGTACCTGTTTCTTCTCAGGTTTAACCGACTGTCTGTGAACACCGTGCAGGAGAGCTCCTTTGCCAGCCTGAAGCACCTGCAGGTGCTGGACATCGGCTCGTCTTCGAAGAGCTTCATCCCGGGAGAGGAAGAGGAGGATGGAGGGGAAGAGGAAGGCCAGGAGGATTACAAGTAATCCACTGCTAGTGAAGTGACCGGTCAGACACCTTCAGCTAACCCCATTCCCAGTTACTTTCTTAATTGTAGAAGAGACAGGATGGAGCCTTTTGTGCATCTACTTTGCTTGTTTCGTTCCACCATAGTGAGGACCTCCACATCACTCGGACTTCTAAAGTAACAGATCCAGTAAACATGTCACAGATACACTTATGTCCATTCTCTTTGGAAAGTGGGAGAATACTAACAAAGAGAACATTAGAGAAGTTTTACCCACTTTGTGCCGGAACCAGAGTTTTTACATCAAGAAATTCATCCTTTCATCTCCTCATCTGGATGCCAAATGGGGCCGACATTCAGCATCTCCTCAAGGAGAAACTGAAGATTTGCATAAGCTGATGTTTTGAGCGCAGCATCTGCAATACTTGTCAAGCTGAAAAAGGAACACGGATACCAGATTTTTTTTCCAACATATTTTTCCCATTCTTTTTCAAATGCAATGATCATGGAAAAAAAAATGAAAAGGACAAGAATTTAGCAACGAATCAGAAATGAAGACTGTAAAACAGAAATGTGTTACAAGAGCAGAAGTCAGACTGATATTTGGTGCAGGATGCCAAATATGTTGCATTTGGCTTCGCTTTTCTTACTGTTGTTAATGCCATTACATTTCCTTGCCTTTGCATGTTCTTTTTTTCTGCATCACGTGCAGCATCATGTGTTCATGGACACCACATGTAGTCCTAGAATGCAGCAGTTTCTTAGCAAAATAGCATACTTGTCATCTGGGGGTCATCAAAGTGATGAGCCAATTGAAAACTCTACTTGGACTGGTTTTCAATTGCTTAAAGAACAGCCAGTGACAGAAGAGGGGAATCCAAGCCAGCACTGTCGATCTAAAAGCTGCAGACATTTCTGTGATTGGATTCAAGACTTCTGCCTGCCTCTCTTGAAGAACATGAGGAATTCAACCAGTGTTATTCAGTACCCGAATCAGTGGAATTAAGAGGAGGCGCCTTGTCAGAAATCACTTGTGCTTGCACGTTTCAGCATTTCAGATATGCTGCTTGACTCTATTCGCACATGTTGACTGGCTTTAAGTTCAGCCTTGGCATCCTTTTAGCTTGTTTTGCATCCTTCAATGCAAGCACCTTATTTTGTGCAGCTAGAGATGTCTCTGCTGCTTTCTTTTTTTAACTTTCGCTTTGAGTTTAGTACTCTGAATATGTCTCACTTCTCTTATTGAAGATAAAGTTTATATTTTTTTTATGATTCATTATATGGAAATACTCCTTCACCAAACACTATAGAAGAAGCATTGTATCTCACGTTCACATTTATGTTGAACATGCTATTACACAATAAATTATTTGATGGACTGTGGAACACGAGAGAGAGAGAAGCCTTGTCTTTGCTGTGCACTACAGGGTGAAGGAAGATTAGCAAAGTCACAATTAAGCCTGGGACAGCTATGGCTCTGCATAGGACAACATAACCATAGTGATGAATAAGGAACATCTTCAGAACAAATATAAAATGATGATTTTATTTATAAACTGAAGATGTGGGGTATTAACAGAAAGAAATTCAATTGTTCAAAAATAAAAACACAAGCCAGCAATTGTATTGATGTACAAAGCATTCATTCTTATGACAAGCAGATAGGTTCCTTCTTTTCTTAACTACTAAGAGAAACAAAATCACTAGGCTTTTTAATTATTTTGTTCCTTGATATGTAACACTAAGAATGTACACATCAGTCTTGTAGGTGCTGATTTACAGTGAAATAAAGCTGTTTAGGGTTTCAGAGGGTTCAGCTGAACTAGTATGTTGTTTGTCAGCCTCACAGTGTGAGCTTTTACTTTACTAGAATATACTACACACAAGGTTTATTTTGAAGTGGAGATCCAAGGCCAAATTCATAGTTATTCCAATTCCAAAGATGCTCTGAGGCATCATTATTAAAAATGAATAATAAAAGAATCACAAGAATTTTAATTACAGTAAATGAGTGCTACTTCTAGAACATGCGTAAATGCAGACTCCTCTGGGGGTACACTTTCTAATAAAGCTGATGTCACCTCCATCTTAAAGAATATTACAAATTAAGTGCTCCCTACTTCTGACCCTTTGAGACTTCAGCATCTCCTGTTTTGTGTTTGAACTGAAATCTGTTAATAAATTAAATTAATAATTTACTTAAAATAATGCTGAAAATGTAAATTGTCTAATTAACTCTAGAAGTTTAGATGAGGGTTCAGTTAAGTGATTCACGCCATGTTGTATCCTGACAGCTGGGGCCAGTCCCCGAGAATCACTCATTGACCTTTTTTTATTTAATCAGAATTCATGTTTATTGAAATGATTCTCCTGGCAGACATTGCCCTCACTTCCAGTGCTTTTGGGACTGAAGAGATAAAACAGATGGACAAGAATTATATAGTTCTTTCAGATCCAGGGACATATAGACTAAATGTTAAGCCAATTCTGGAAGAAAATGCTAATTTTAATGACAGGTCTGAACTAAAAGTTCTTCTGAAGAGCAGGAGAACTCCATGAGGTCATTTCTCCCAGAGTTTGTTTCTTCATATACTGTATAGAGCATTTCTGCAAACTTCAGCCGACACATCACACAGACAAATAATAGGAAAAGAATGAATGTCTAACCCAGTGAATAAGCAAATGATGTAAAAAAGAACCCTATATGCCACAGTACCTTTAATGGTTTTTGTACTATCAGTAAATGTTTGTGTTCATTCAAAATGGTTGATGTTTTATGTTTTTTAAATACTTTTTGGA
Source organism: Lepisosteus platostomus (assembly GCF_059453375.1). Lineage (NCBI taxonomy): Eukaryota > Metazoa > Chordata > Actinopteri > Semionotiformes > Lepisosteidae > Lepisosteus > Lepisosteus platostomus. Next base: position 15,132,006 of record NC_142621.1, on the reverse strand, counting down.
TGATATAATAACAATGGCTTTTGATAAGAACAAAAAAGAGACACTGCAATCATAGACGGTGTTTGTACAGTAAATACAAATTACAATATACTTTTTATAATTACATATACCCCGTTTGTTTCCCCAACATGTTTTCCCATGATTTTCTTGACTTTACTGGCAGCACTGCATATTTTTGTTCTGTCGTGTTGGGCTGCAGTGTCACCCCTTTATTTTGTGGCTCCCCACGCTTTGATTTTGTGCTGTTTTCATGCTGTTTTTCTTTAAGGCAGAGTAGGAGTAAGGTGACATTAGAGTTCAACGCACTCAGGAAGTGGATCATTAGAAGATTTTTCTTCTTGTTTTGCCAGTCCACAGAGAATAAGAGTTGGAAAATTCTGGCCACACTGTTCCAGAAACCTCTCACAATAGAGTATTGTACATACTGTATGCCCCATAAGTGGACCCACATCACAAAGAAATTGGGATACATGAGTACATTCTGTCTTTCTTCCCATTAATAAGAAGACGATCTGTATAGAGGTCACCAAGATTCAGTGTGTTTGCTGGCATGAGATAACGGCCCTTGAAAGACTAACATTTTGACAGGGTACAAAGAACAACGTTGCTAGATTCTGAGTAATAGTTTCTAAACATAAAGAAAGGCAAGCAGCACCATTGGGCAAACATTAAGAAGGAGTTTAGTCACTCACTGTTAAAGTTTGTAAAAGAAATGTTTGCTAACTTGACTGTATTCTTTTTAGAAATTAGAGCATAAAAGGGTGATGAAATGCTGCATTTCAGTTTAACAGCTTGGCAGCGCATTCTGAATGATGAAGTCATCTTCTTTTTTATAGCTTTGCATTTGGGAATATGTTCTTTGTTGGCTTAAAAGCAAGTCGAAATACATAACTACTTTTTCCTTGAGAGAGGGCTGCTGTTTATTTCAATTACCTCAAATTTAATATACCTCTGATTCCCTAAATGACCTGACAGATCAGCTTGATAAGTATAGCTGTGGTGTGGCGCAATGGTAGCGTTTCTGACTCCAGATCCGAAGGCTGCGTGTTCAAATCACCTCAAGGTCAGCTATTCATGGGCAGAGCGGTGGCTCTGTGGCTAAGGATCTGCGCCTGTGACTGGAAGGGATCCCGCAGCCGGCAGAGGAATCCTACTCCGTTGGGCCCCTGAGCAAGGCCCTTAACCCCAACTGCTCCAGGGGCGCTGTACAATGGCTGATCTGTCTCTCCCTATCTGTGTGTTTCATGGAGAGCAAGCTGGGGTATGTGAAAAGACAAACTCCTCATGCAAGAAATTGTAAAGGGTTAATAAAGTGATGTTAAAAAAGTATAGCTGACGTTAAATACAACATCTCTGAAATAACAATGCTAAACCATCAATGAAAGTAATCAAGGATTGTGCTGTAAGATCTGCTATTGTAAAGAAGTATCATGAGGTTTTCTTTTTTTCCAACATTCATAGTATAATTTGTACCAGCTTTTTAGGTGCATCTTAAACTTAGCACTGCAGAAGACCAAAGTAATCAAAACTACCTGACTTGAATTTCTTTTTATAATATAGATATTTAAAGAGGGACATTTTGATTTTGTTCAGTTGGCTAATTTTAAATACAAGTGATGGCAAAATGTAGTCGCTGGAATTGTTACACAAGTTTTGAAAATATTGCGTAGTTTATGACAAAAAAGTTAATTGACTTGTCTTCAAACAAGGCAGAAAAATTTCTATTTGAATTGTAGAATTGTCACATTTCTACAAGAGCTTTAATCCAAGGCATTACTGAACTGAATATTTATTTTGTAGGTGAACTGCAGTAGGTGGTTAGTCCACCTTATAATAATCATCCAGCTCCAGTACTAAAAAGTGTGAGATCTCTGTCACACCAAGCACAGCAGATTCTGTAAGTTCATGAACAGTGATAATAAAACAATACACTAATAATAAAGGAAAAAAATAAAATTGGGCTATCAACACTGCAGCATGTGTTGGAAGATAGAATAACTGAAGGGAATACACTACCTTTTGGGACAATAGCGAAGACCAAAGACTAGCCATCTTCGGGGAATTATGGACCCAAGGCAGAGTCTGTTTTATCTCTGTCCAACAGTATCCTCTGATGTGCTAGTGGTCACCTCTTACCCAGTCTGTGTAGGTGAGACAAGTGGTATTCCTCCATGCATTGTAGATCCAGTGCAAAAAAACACGACATCCCATAAATATGATAACACTGTATTCAAAATCTATACTGTTTATCCCTTGTGTTGGTGTTTGGGCATTCCTCTTTTCTGAGCTTGTGCAGGAAATCATTTGAAAGAATTCCTGAAGCTTAAACTGCAAAATCTGTCAGACACTGGGCTATAAAGTAATAAAAGTCTTGCAAAAAAAGACAGACAATGACAGAGAAAGATGAGATCTATACATTGAAGGAGCTTGCAGGCAGTGTAGGTGTTCAAACATTTCTGGGGCACACTCCCTGACATTAGGTTCTGGCATCTGCAGATGTGTGCTTTGTTCCAGGGTTTTTTGTTTCCAGTGGGAGCAAAAAAGCTAAATAAGAAAACCTATAAAACAAAAACCAAAAGGGCAGGAAATGCAGTAGCATCAAGGAGAACAAAATAGTCTGCACTTTCTGTTCGTATGTAGTCCAGGTTGGCTCAAAACAGGGGTGTTCAAACAGGGACAGTGCACTCAGGAATGGTAATGTAAACCAGCTTGGTCATCCACATCCACACACACACTGATGGTACTCTCACACCTGCGCACATAACAAGACCACATCACCCACAACAGCAATAAAAGAGCATTTGTTATGAAGACCCTGAGACATCGTAGACAACATCGGCCAAGAGGAAGCAGAACACAGTGAATTCTGATTGCATGTGACTCTGACCAGTACTGTAGCTGCACAATGGATTTGGAGAACCAGAAGACAATGATGTTTCTGTAGTACCTCCTGCCATTGCCTTCCATTAAGTATGCCTTTGACCTGAGTGAAGAGAACTCTGAGAGCTGAATGTCTTGAACTTCTTGTTCATAACTCTTCCTCTCCACCAGCCGGTGACAGTAACAGTTCTAGCTGAGCTCTCTTTCCCAAGCATACAGTCGCTCTGGTTCTCTCATCTCTGTGGCCAACAGGAGCAGATGCTGCGATTTGCTTCTAGCGAAAGAAAACCAACTAGAACGGCCAAGTGACCTCCTCTTGTTCTGAAATTTGTCTCTGCCTTCCCAAGAAATACTCTCACCCAACACACACACAGACACCCAGCCTCATGCAAGCATGTGACAATGCAGTACGCTTGTACAAAAAGCAAAAAAAAAAAATTAATACAAAATTGAGAGAAACTGGAGTGAAAAAAAAGCACACGACAGAATTCTCCCATGGGTGTTGCTCGTGAATTGTAGTCTCTGCCTTGGCAGCACCTATACGTTGGTCTCCAGTCCGTTCATGTCAATGGCGCAGTGGTCCTTCTCGGCGCGTTTCGGCGGCAGCTGCTGCACTTTCTTCTTCTCCGGCCGCACACCCTCTTCCAGCTGCATGAGGCGGGCCACGTCGGGGGGCACGTGCTCCAGCTTGCCGCCCAGGGGGGGCTGGAAACACCCGTTCTTCTGGTAGGCCATCAGCTGCTGGATGCTGATCATGGGCTTTGTCTCGCAGATCAGGGGCACCTGATGGGAAAGAGAAAGGGATCGCTGTAGTCTAGGGCTTCCGAGTGACACTTGACAAATGCCCAAGCTGTGAAAAGCCATTTATGCTTTGCGACAACATTTACATATGAGACAAAATTGGATTTTTTGTATTCTCAAAATGTTATTTTCTTTCGCAGAGGTAATTTCCTACCAGATGATTGCCAATGTTGCCACGATTTGTTAAAATATTACAGGCTATGAAGAAATTATAAATGAATATATGCAACCCCCTTATATAAAGTGTCACCTAATAGCACTTACATTCAGAGAGCCATTATTAATCATGCTATTAGTTACAGAGTATTATGCTACAGTGCTACAGTTGTTCTGCTATGAAATTTTGAAAACCTCCTACAGTTCTGCTATATAGTAGAGCTTCTTCAGGACAGCTTCATTCAGACCACAGGCTAGCCATTTGGGCCCATTCTCCTCTGCATTAACCCCTGGAGCATAGAAAGCTAGAAACATAGTTTTGTGTAGAGAAATGACTGAGAGGTGAAGCTGTATAGAAAAAAATGTTTTTTAAAAGTGTCATGTAGAACTCTGGCTAAAGAGCATTATCTAGGAGAAATATGGGCCTCACCTCATCCCCTTCCTTGTTGAAGTCTTTCCGGCAGATATGGGCCATGATGCCTGTAGCCAGGGCGTCGCCCATCACATTGATCATGGTTCTGAATCTGTCCCTAGAGAACAGGAAGGACTTATGTAAATCACCTAGTCGATAAACTTCAGCAGTCTGGTTAGTTTAGAAACAATTCAGAAGTAGATTAGCTCTACAGTAAACGAATGTGAGTTGTTATTTTTGGCGGGCAGTGTGATGTTTGTATGATAAGACTTGCAGAAGATCCTTCTCACTAAACTCAACCTGCCCTGTCAGACCCTGCAAGCCACTGCCAGCATCTCAAAAGAGCAAATTAAAAAGCTTACTATCACTCACACTGACTAAAGGAGGGCCAGCTAGATCATGTCATAATTAATATATGATGTACAGGAAATTGTGCAGAGTGTGATCATCTGTTAGGCTCTTGGTAGTTATGAACATTGAGGCTCTTCAATATCTAAGCTTTACAAGCAGAAATTTACTGACTCACATACTTGCACATTCAGAAAGTTGTTTATGTAAGTTTGAGACATTTTCCACCAATAAGTTTGACAGAAGTAGAGTTTAAGAGTTCATAAGTTTCAGCCAAAATAAAAAAGGCCAGAGGCTGCACCAGTGTGAAAGATATACTTACAGTGCCCAATCCACAGCGATGATGAGGGAAATGTCATCAGTAGGCAATCCCACAGATGTTAGCACAATCACCATGGTAACCAGTCCAGCCTGAGGGATCCCTGCTGCTCCAATGCTGGCTGCTGTGGCGGTGATGCTTTGTAGTAGTAAAGAGAAGAGAAATGTCTTTAATATTTGTATTTTCTGTTATTGTGAAACCATCCTACTCTTTTAAACGGCTGTCTCTTGACATTCATCCCCAGATTGGCTTGTTTTTCATAAAACAGTTTCAGTCAAGTGACTACAGGCAGAAAAATATCAGAAACACGTGACTGTTTATCATTCCCATTCCCCTTCTTTCCCCCAGATGTGTGTGGACAGACCCAGGTGTTTCCCAGATGTGGAAAGTTTGAAAGATTATTCATAATCTCTGAAGTCAGCAGAAGCGAAACCTTGCACGATTCCACAGATCTCCTTAACCCATGCACGTTTTGATACTGCTGCTGCATGGAGAGGAAGAGCTGTATCTGATACAACAGTAAAAATGACACAATGGGAAAATGATTCTGACATGATTGGGGGGGATGGGAGAAAACCTTCATCCGAAAAGATCCCAAAACTGCTCTACCCTGCATCTCCTACTATATATCCATCACTGATATTAGCCATGAAACATCAGCAGCCTCACCATACAGCAGATCAGGTGGAGAACTGAGAAACCACTTCATCAATTGAATTAAGAGGAAACTATATGGAGGCCAGATAGTATCAACCCAGGATGGACTTCAGACAGGACACCTGAGTTAACACCCCTATTCCTATCAACAGTGCCATGGTGATTTTCAATGACTGGTTTGTGATCATGACCTTGGTTTAATGTCTCATCCAAAATAATTATAAATCAACATGTATTATACAGTTTGTCGATCTTTTTTACTGGCAAAAACTTAATTAACTTCACAACATTTTTGTTCAGAATGTTATCTCTTGAGTGGGTACACTGTCACTTCTAGTTTTCAAGATAAAATAAACTATTAGATCATTTCCCCACAGACTAACTACTAATTTTTCACTCAAACTCACAAGAGGACTGGGGAATTAATACACCCATTGAAAGCACTACTCTCATCCTTAAGAGATTTCCTTCTTCAAAGTTCTTTGAAAATGGGTACTATAAGTACATTTCATTTTTCTGAATGAATAATTTTCTGTTTTCATTGTTTCTAAAGCCTGCAAAGATTTTGATACATTTTTATTATGCCCATAGTTAACCAAGAATGCTGAATGCAAATTATATTAACAAATTAACATAAATGGTCAAAAGAGAACCGTGTATCAGGTTCAGTCACTAAAGGCCATACAAACTTCACAACAACAGTCTACAATACATTTCATTTGTTAAGTATCAATAACATTGTTTTAAAATAAATTGTTGAAAATAAATTAGCAAAACTGGATCTGCAAGTAATAAAAACAATGTTGATTGTAATAGCCACTGCAGTGTCTCCTACCTGATGGTGATGATCTGGCCGAAGTCCAGCTCGTAGTTGTTGACCTGGGCGATGAAGATAGCAGCCACCGCCTCGTACAGCGCAGTGCCATCCATGTTGATAGTGGCGCCCACAGGCAGCACGAACCGAATGATGCGCCTGTCGATGTGGTTGTTCTCCAGGAGGCACTTGAAGGTGATAGGCAGCGTGGCAGAGCTGCAGGGAGAGGCAGCCAAGACTCCTATTGTTATCACACTCTCACAGGCAGAAAAAACTCCAAGAGGTATGGAGCTGGCGTTTACAACTGCAGAACCACCGCATTTCTCCTCACAGTGCCAGCCTTGACCCCTAGCCTGAACCCTAAATTGAACTCTTTCTCTATCTGTCAACCTTAACACCCTACCTACTTCCAGCGCTGACCCTAGCTCAAACTGTACTCATAATCTCAGCCTTCCCCTGAACTCAAAACCTGTTACAGCAGAGGAATACAGACTGGTAGGCATCTCAAATATCTTGATGCTCCTGAACAGTTTTATTAGACAGTTTGTGCAACTGTTCACTAGTCAGTTAAAATGGGAAAACAAAGAAAATCTACTGAACAGATTGCTCATAGTGATGCTTGTTAGTTCATTGGATTGTTTTTTTTTTAAACTTGAGACTGGAGTTTGGGGGGTCGTACTTGTGTCAGTTCTTAAAGTCTCAAATGAGACGATTAATCATGTCACTCCTGCAAGTTGGTCAAAATCATTCAAACTCTGAATGGCAGGGGGTCACCCTTTTATTTATATCATATACAGTGCATATCATAATTTATATTGGTTACTTAGGTTTCCTTGGAGGAAGGTGCAGCAGGTGTGATGAAATGAGACTGTTGTGGTGCCTGTGATGGCGTTTCTGAATCTAGGGTGTTGTCTAAATTGCTCTCTAGCATTGACTCCAGCAACCCCTGGAGTTGTTTAGCTGTTACCTTTCCTCACATTAAGTGCCACCAAGTATGAAAGTGATCTGAATTACACTGTTTTTTCATAATGCTATCTAATTATCTTTCTCACTCTTTGAGTGCTTTTCTTGGGTAGTTATTAGAATCATATACTCTACTTTGCAGTATTCTCACATTGAAGTATTTTTTAAATAGTGTGTGACAGTAAATGCAAGTAAATCACTGCAATCCAGCTCTAAAGAGTGCTATACAGTATATAAGTGTTCATTTTTATTGCTGACAAAATTTTCCTCCTGCTCTGTCTCTAGGCTTTTCTTCAGGGCCAGAGTTTAATCCAAACTGCCCAGATGTTGCGGGATACAATTCCTGTTAACACAGTGGGGCAGTGTCCTTACCCTTGTGCTTTTCCCAGTTTCATATTTCATTCAATAGCAACCAGATGGTTTCTGATCCTCACAACTCCAGAGATTAAACAATGCATCTAGGAAAAATGCACAACTCACAAGGAAGTGTATAAAGATTATGTGTTTCATCTAACACTTCAGGGTGGTCAGAAATGGAGATTTTAATCATCCTCATAAAAAAATATGAATAAGACTTGTGTGCAAATATTTTTTTTAGGTTTAGGTTTGTTCAGAATGCACAAAAAAATTCTACTGGGAGCTGTGGTTCTGGATAAACAATTATATTGAATTCTTGTGGAACATCTGAAATTAAAATAAAATGGCGAGAAATTGTATCTGCAGTGCACGTTTAATTGACTCCATTCATTTGAATGCCTGAGAGGATAATTAACTTTTTTTTTACTCAACTGAAAGGCACATTTATTTTTTTACATACTGTCCACATTTTGAATGGTCAATTGTTAATCTCCTTGGCTGAAGATGACCTTTGTACAAGTATGGGGGTGTGAAGAATGTGCACACTTTCCTCTGACACATGCACGGTGGAGCCATTTAACCCACTGAAGCACACAAGTGCCTTTCTATTTACCATGGATTGGAGGGGTGATGTGACTCTCCCTAAAAACACTGCAAACTTGCAGGTCCAAACAAATTCCAGGGTTCACTGCTGCATAGGAAGCCAAAGAAACCCTAGCCAGCTCAAACTTATTCAGCTCCGGCTGCAACCATGCAATTCCATACTGGTCATAGTTAGCTGAGGGTCACTGCACAAGTTTAGGCCTCAATCTCTGCTATTAACGAGTGCCATAACTGGGCTGGGTTGCTCAGGAGCCCTCAAGAACTCTGTTATGGACTCTGTACGTGAAGCCATTCATCAGACATGCAAATATTAGTCCATAACAAATCTTCAGGCTGTTCCTTTCAAACAAAAATATGTGCATGTCTATTAAAGCAAGAATGTATTCTTTAAACAAATACGCACATCTGTGTGTAATTCAAATGATTCTTCTTTTCACATGTTTAAAATCAAAACCTGTTTGGAGAGTACACAAGACCCTTTGCCAACAGACAGGGAGAAAGAGATAGCTTTCTGTCAGGAGGCAGTACCTGGAGGAGGTGGCCAGGGCGATTAGAAGTGCTTGCAGGATTCCCCGGATATAGACAATGGGGTTCTTCTTGGTGATGAAGAAGTACATGCAGGGGAGGATGAAGAGGCCATGTAGCACCAACCCCAGCACCACTGTGATGGCATAGAAGCCCAGTTTTTTACCAATGGCTGAAGGGTCATCCATCTCCAGGATCTTTCCAGCAATCAGGAAGACGATGCCGAAGGGAAAGTACCTAGACAACACAAAACAAAGAAAGAGATGAGTCTCAACTAGGTCTTGTTTTTAACATGTTTTTTAAAGTCTCATGGAGATAAACCTCTTCCTCTAAAAAGTAATTCAGTTTTCTTTTTTCTTCAGAAATATCTCTACATATCTTCACAAGATGATATGTTCTCTATCATTTCGGTAAGTTCTTAATGTGATCTGATTTAGTTTAGAACCTTTCCACTGCACTTTGACACCCCTGGACCGAGTTATGATTTATCAACATTCATTGCCTTTGATGGTGGCTGGGCTGTAAAAATTATACATTTTTTATTCTTACACGAAATACTGCTATTTACACTTTTCAGTTTAGAAAACTGCTATCACTGTACTTGACAGTTTTCACTTGAGTTTTCAGAAGCCATTATTTGTCTCCGTTTCTCCATTTGCTCAGGTGATTTCTTTGAGCTTAGGGATCTCTTGCTTCTCCTTACTTTATTGTTCCAGGAACCTACCAGATAACTATGGCTACAATTTTCAGGACAGCTTCATTCAGACTTTGGCAGAAGTTGACGAGAGGGCTCCCATTTGGTCCCATTCTCCCCAGCATTAATCCTGTGGACACAGAGACCCAGCTGCTTAGTTGCATATACAGATGGATGATTCGTTTTCAACACTAAAGAAAATGTGTAATCAATAAAACCTGTCAATTCTCTCATACGACTGAAGGATTTCCTTGAAACGATACCTGCTGGTGTAGTGATCCACCAACAAGAAGTGGATTTAATAAGATACTTCAAAAGGTTGGTAATAGCCACAAAAAAACAGCATCAGAACTTTTTTACTCATGTGACAGTTGCATTATAAACCTGTGCTTAAAATAAAGAATTTTCTTTGCATATGCTTTCTTGTTTCTAATGAATGGATACGTTCAATTGGTTAGTTTGTTGAAGGTGTCACTAGAAAATATTCATTGTGGCCAGCATGGTGGCACAATGGTTAGCATCCCTTCGTTGCAGTGCTGAGGCCCTGGGTTCACTTCTGGATCTGGCATGCTAGTTGCATGGAGTTTGTATTTTCTTCCAGCATTTATGTGGGTTTCTTCTGAGTGCTCTGATTTCCTTCCAAAGTCCAGAAACATACTGGTAGGTTAGTTGACGTCTGGGAAAATTGGCCTTGGTGTGAGTGTACACATGTTTGTGTCTGTGTGTGCCTGCTATGTTCTGGTGTCCCATCCAGAGTGTACCCAGCCTTGCTTTGGTGACCTGAAACACTGAATTGAATGAAGAACATGGATGGATAGATATTCTTCCTAAATGATAAATAAAAATCTCTCTGTGTTTTGCATGCTCTACTGCTGCTGTGTCATGTTGTATGAAGGAAAGCCAGCCAGATGTAGTTACCCATGGTGGCCGAGAAGATGACAATCCCCAGCACGTTCATGCCTTCGTTGCTTCCGGGGAGTGAGCGGACAATGACATCGGGAGGGGGTGTAAGATCCAGGGAGAAGTTCTGGATGTCTGTGCCATTGTCGTCCTGGATCCCATAGATGAGAATCCTGCGGGTGGTGCTTTCAGTCATGGCGGCTGACTTGGGCGACTTCATGATTTGCGTGATCTTCGTTTGGTACTGCGAGGGTGTGACACAAGAAGAACTGCATGAGGGGAAGGCACGCAAGTCTTTGTGTCAGCACACAGTCCCTATCGAGTTTGTTTAAACCTCCCGGTGATCAGTTGAACTGGGACACACTGGATAACCCCCGTCTTATCTCATCTTCAGGAAAGGAATGTGACCCCCTCACACAGATTCAGTGCATCAAAAACTGTGATGCTTTGGCAAGACAGTATTCATGACATAGCAAAAATGTAAAATCAAAACAGTATAAAATGTTCCAGTCAAATAGAGTCAGCCACCAATCACACTTTTTCAAATTGATTGTAAGGAATCAAACTGAGACAAAAGATCATATATCAGTATCAAGAGATGGCCCTGCAAGCAAGGGGAGATTTTCCAACTTCACCAGTTATTCATCAACTCCCTGAAGTCAGTGGACAGCAACATCAAACTTCCTTTCACGTGCATTACTACCACCTGCCATTTTAATGTACTGTAGGTCTTCTACAGATGCCTTTTAAAGACTGCACTTTAAATAATGGAATCATACAGAAACCTTTTGACAAAAAACATTGAATGAATTAGGATTCACCTGTTTGAAAGTCGCTTCAATCAGGTTTGACGGAAACATGTTGCTGAAAAAGAAGAGAATATTTGTAACTCATCTGAATGAAAGAGAACCTAAACATTTTTATATCAGACTAGGAAAGGCCTGTGTTTCTCCACGCACTGAAACTTGATGGTGCTTCTAAGCAATCCTGATTATGCTCTTTGGTCATACTGCCTTCACAATTTGACCCTGCTGGAAAAGTATTTTATATGAAATCATGTCTCATTACAATCCAGTCACATACATTTGCTTCTACTGGTTGATGTATAATATTACCTAATATTTAGCAATTGCTATTACAAGCTTTTGTGAAGAACATCCCTAACAGTTAAGGATTTAAAGTAACACAGGCAAATGTTCTTATGTTTCTCATAATAAACAGATAAAATAAGACTTTGCCCACACCTGTCATGTGTAGATAAATTCCTAGTCCAGGACATTGTATATTGTCTTAATGCAGTATTAACCATATTTTAAAAAACAGCAAACACTGGAACTACAAGTCAATACAGATGTGACTTGAAATGCAAAGTGGTACCAAAAAATAAAAATAGCAACCTAGGTTGGCAGAGTTATGAGATAAACTAGGGTGAGCCATGTAATTCCAATAAATTGTGCAGTATCAAATTGAGAAAACACGGTGAACTTTAAAATGTCTAATTAAATTAAACTTTGTAAATCCTTATCAAGCTTGAAAACACAACGATGGTTTTGGTACTGCACTTCAGGGCTTGAATAGTTAGATATGTTAATGTTAGAAGATACAGTATGTTAATCCCTGTGTGAATATCTGGGATATTAATTTCTTTTCCTCTGTTTTCGTTTAGGTTTTGGATTCAAGGTGACCTCTCTCTGCCAAGAGAAGCTGGAATGGTTACTGTTTCTCACGGGAGCAAGTGCCCTTGGACCTGTATTGCAAGCCATTTCTTTAGTTTGTAATGTTATTACAAGAATATACAAAAATAGCACTGATTAAACACTGAAGCAAAAAACAAATTAAATAAACATTCTCCATAAGGACTGAGAATATCTGCATTTCAGGGGCATTCCACATCAACAGTAAGATTGGTTACAGGCACACAGAAACAGACATAATGTAAGAATATTTTAGAAAAATAACAGGCAGTTTAAGTTTAAGGCAGTCCTGTCTTAGAAATCAACTAATTCGCAAAGGATACATGAGTAAATTACTTTTAATTAGATTTTTCCAAATATTCTGGGTATTACATAGCTTTGCAGATTTTATTTTGCATTTTTGTAAGCTCTAAATCTACTAGCTAAATTTAGCCCTCCCTAGCACTTGTTGCTGGGCTGAAGTCTAAATGATTTTGTTCAAGGTTCTGACTTTATTCAAGCTACTTTCAGGTAGTACTGGACATGCTGAGGCATACTAGTGGTAGGTCCTTCAATAAATGTTATTTTAATGTGCTCATGACAACGCAGGACCCGAAGAGAAAAATACTTGCAAAGTTCCTATTTTCCCTATAGAGCAGATGCAGGTGTCTCATTCGCTTATCTGTTTAATTTTTCAAAGGACGTGAGCTTCCTGTGCCTCTGGAGAAACACACAGCATGCCAGCTGTAACCTTGTGCTCTCCATGCAAGTGTCTTAGCTTCCATACAAAAGGGTCAGATCTTTGGCATAAGAAGTTACAGAGCTTAACCCTCATTACCTTGTGTACCCTGCTGGGACTAGCATTATCCAGAGGAGAGGCCGAGTACTTACAATCACACTACAAGCACCTGTCCGCCCAGAGTCCACCCCCTACACTCTGCAGGAACTTTCCTCACAGCAAACACATGCATATCCCCGAAAAAATAAATTCACAGTAGTCACGTATCAGGACATTGGACGCTAGGGAAGCTGCATTGTAATGCTTAAGATGTGGGTAGATCCAAAAGTAAATCAAATCCAGGTTTCCAGCTTCCAGGATAAACACATAGCTCATTGCCAAAAGGACATAACATGCTGACAAGAAGGAATCTCTCTCCCCTTGTCACCCTCTAGAGTGTTTCCATTACACTGCCCCTGTCCCACGCCACTTGCCAAAGGCGATTCTCTGCTGTAACCACAGCTGATCAAGCTCAGACACTACTGTGTGTCCTGCTGCAATTCTGCTGAACCGCCTGGAAGCTTGCACACCTCCCACTGCAACCACAGTAATTTCACTTCTGACACCAATGTTGCACTTAATTGGGTAGGGAGCTCTAACATGAATCAAACCCCAGTCTCCAAGCCAAGACCATAACCATAAATTTAGTCTACAGCATCATCATTGTGGGTAATTTTTGTGAGAGTTTCATCATTATGGACTAACATGAAAGCAGTTTGTTGACGAACATTTTCATCATAAATTTGTCAATGAGTTTACCACTGATAGATGAGAGAAACTTTGAAATTGATGCCTCACACATGCTCTTTCCCGGGGGTCTCAAATTCAGAACATTACCAGAGAACCTAGTGTCATTTGGTTTTTGTTTCACCCGGGATCTGAGTTACATCCCGGGTGAAACAATTTCACCCGGACAGTAGTTTATCAAAGTATTTAATTGATTAAATACTGTAATTGTAATATTCTGAGGTGTTTCTTTAAGAGTTCTACATTGAAAGAATTGAATGTTTTGACTACTCAACAATAAAAGGACTAAAGAAAAATCAAATTCATTTATTTGAATATAAGTGAACCAATTAGTTACCAATTATTATTAAATAAAACCCCAAAAATACTAAGCCCTCAAGTAATTGTGACTGAAGCTCCATTTCTCTTTTGCTTTCCTCACCATCTCTTGAAACATGTTTCTACAGAATATTTATTGCACCACAGCTGTATTTTGTTCAGTAAAGGTTGGAGGACCGTGGCTAATATTTCAGAAAAAAAAACATTTATAACTAAAGTGTCACTCCTGCAGTATCAATAAAATAGCAATGACTCATTCTGAAGATTTTGTCCCAGCAAGAACAGCCAGGCAATGGATTAAAACAGCAGATTAATCTTGGAAATGTCCTAACATTCAACACCAAAAAGAAAAATTAAATTAGCTGGTGTTTTTTTGTAAAAAGTTGTCTTACATTTAAGAGCTTTCACAGTGCTTTAAGGGTCTCAGTGAAAAATGAATGAGGCAACAGTAAAACTGACTCTCTAATCCATGTATTCTTTCAGATTGCAGAAAATCTGGCTAATGTTTTTTTTCTATAACAGAACAGGACACTGACCCCAATGTTTCTAATTAATTCTAGGGATATTACTGGCAAATTAAAAGGAGGTACTGCTCTAGAGGAGATTTATAATCAATCCAAAGCACAGCTGTGCTTTGAAAAAGGAAAAACACAAGCCATGCACACCCTCCTACCTGTTCTGTATTCGTTTTTCTCTCAATACAGTAATATTTCTCCCCTGTATGTTTGGTCATAAACTGAATGGTCATTCCTGAAAGACTGAGGCCTGATTGATATCCCCTAACCTCACTAGTTACTCAAGTGATCTATTGAGCTATGGTGGTTGGAGAAGACAGCCAACCAAAAGGTTTTTAATCTTGGTCATCTTAATCTGCAGGAGGTTTTTGTATGGTAATTGTGTCCAAGCCAAAACTACTTGGACACCCAGCTTGCCATTGAGACGAAAAGTATTATCTACAGAATCAGATGTGTGTTTCCTATGTCTAATGATTTTATTGTATCAGACAGACAACTTTGGGCAGAGACATCAATGCCTAATTCAACTTTGGGCAGAGACATCAAAGTCTACACTACAAAGTCCTCACAATGTCTTGGAGTGAATCTATTCCAGCAATGTACAGGCTCGCCCAGACTTCTGAGATAGCTGATCCTGCTAGTCTGTTAGAGCACCTGCTGAAGGACAAGAGCCTCTGTCCCCAGACACTTATTAGCTTACATGAACTCTAAGGTTATCTGTAATTATTATATAGTAACTCTGCTAAAGCTTGTACAAGATGAGGGGGACTCTACGGAAATTTAACACCAGCACACTATATAGTTCCTGTGAGAATGCGGCACAGTTTTAAATTATTTCAGTATCTCCTTAAAATAATACTTAATCTCTGATTTTCCCTGAATTCCTGATTCTAGTTAGCAGTTCCTGCTACAAACAGTCTTGTCTCTTTCTCCTTGTCTGGCCTACTGCCAGTCTGTTGCAACCAAATGCATTCCAGCAGTCTACTAAAGTGGACAAGAGGGGAATAATGTAACAAGCAGGTCAGTTCTACCTGCTTTAAATAGTATCTTACATAATAGTACTCCAAGGATCTAAGAAAAGGCTGAAGCATTGATCTTAAGCACTTTCACTATCACTCTTTCCAATCTTATTAAGATACCACCAACAAATGTGATCTTCAATTGGATTGAAGGGGAAAGGTTACTAGAGATATGACCTCCTTACAACTTGATGTGGCGATAATCTGTGCCTACGTTTTTCTATATGTAGCCATTCATAGGAAGCTGTGAGTCTCATGAACTGTGAGATCAGCAGACAGGAAAGGGGAGGAATAAACAACAATAACTGTTGCGTACAGAACCTTATTAACTATTTGATTACAAACTGATGGAAAGCCAGTCACATGGTGTATTAACTGAGAACACCATGACCCTCAGTAAGAAGTGCGTATGTAGGGGCCAGCCAGAAATACTTTGCCACAACCTGTCTGTTTCTTAGCAACAGCAGACACTGACTTTCTTTTTATGTAACTTGTTCTAAAAAGCCAGAGACACTGACTTTGCAGCAGCGTCTTGTATGAAAGCTTGTAGCAATACAATACGAGTTTCGTAGACATTTAGTCCCAGAACTTTGTTTTTGTATTGCATTACTAGCCTCACTAAATTAATAGCAAGAAAGGAAATATTTTTGCTTTTAACATTATTCTAGTATACCAACTCTAGTATACCAATATTACTGCAACTTACAAATAAGCATGAATTAGTTAAAATGGACTAATTAAAGTTACATTCCACTTTATATAAACACCAGGCATCCAATCATAGAGTCCAATAACATTAAAAACCCCTTGACTTTCTTTGTTTAAGTATTCTGCGTATGAACAGGTAGAAGTACAATAATACAGCAGAACAGGTATTTCACAAAAGCAGTAATCAATGCAAGGATCTCTTACTGGTGCAGGTGGGGGTCAGTGTCTCTTACTGGGGCAGGGGGGGGGGTCAGTGCCTCTTACTGGGGCAGGAGGGGGGTCAGTGTATCTCACTGGGGCAGGAGGGGGTCAGTGTCTCTTACTGGGGCAGGAGGGGGCAGAAGGGGGTCAGTGTCTCTTACTGGGGCAAGAGGGGGGTTAATTCTCCTAGTGGCGTAGGATGGGAGACAGTTCTCTCTTACCGGATCAGGTCGAGCAGGGCGTCGGCGGAGCTCATGATGGGCTTGCCACTGTCCTCTGTGCTCTCCTTCTGCGCCGCGCCCCCCGGGTGGATGATGGACACCATGATGATCCCCACCACAACGGCCACGAAAGTTGTCCACAGGTAATAGGAAATAGTGATGATGCCCAGTCTGCTGGAGGCCTTGGCGTCCAGCGCTGCCAATCCTGACATCAAACTGACCCGGAGAAAGAAGAAGGAGAAACCTCAGTTAAGGATCACTAATTCTGTTTCATCTTAGCTAGATCCTAAGGTCTTATCTTGCAGCTAATATTAATCTTGTTAGCTTTAAAGGCATTTTCAGTACTTAAAAAAACAGCACGTATTCCAGAAGATGCTTGACCGTTATGACGTTTTAATACAGTGGGGAGATTAAAAACAAACAGACTTTATCATTCACCATGGGATTAACAAGCAGATCAAAACAGAGATGGAATAGCAAGATTGATTCAATCATGAAATAAACGTGGACTGCAGTAACATCATGCAAAAGACCAGTTTAAGTTCTGCTATTGGAAAACATTTTGCCGCTGGCAGCTTCAGGCACAACACTCTACATGCAGAGCACAGAGGGAGTATTCAGCCTGAAACCATAGGGACTGTTAAAGTAATGAGCTTAAGCATAGCTCAAATGTGCTAAGTTAGCTGGGTAATGGGATCCAATAAGGCCCTGTTGATTGCTGAGTGAGCAGCAGGCTTTTCCGTGGGAGATTTGAGGTAAATAAGAGCCATGAGATCAAGCCATTGCTGTGGCAGGGCCACAACCCCAGGCAAACTCAGAGGGGAGGGGAGACCGGACAGGTTGCGCATGTGGCAAGAGCTTAGCTAACAGGACTATTAAGATGACTCAGCAGCATCCATAACATTTTATAGCAGAAAACTTATTCTCACTATAAAAGCAAATTTTATTTTTTTTCTAACTGTTCAGCATTTTGTAGCACTCAGCAGGAGGTCAGTAATAGTTTTGAATCATTATTAAATACTAATTATTTAACTTTACACACACTCTAAAATATTATACGATAATGTGTATAAATCCTAAAAGTAAACTGACTTCCAAGGCAGTGCAATAGGAATCTCTGTAGGACAAGACACATTTTAAAGCAGTACACAGATTTTGTTTGTACAGCAACTTGTGTTTTTGTAAGCCCTTGTAAAAAACTAGAAGGATGTTTCTGAGACTCAGTCTGGTTAGGGCTCTGGACTCCAGGAATGGGCAAAATAAGTGCTTTGTCATTGGCTAGCCCTTCCATTAAGAGCCTGTATCGTTAAAGTCAAGGTATGGAGCTGACTAGGATCGTGAGTTTTCTAGAAAATCCTTCAGAATCTTCACTCTAAGCATTTTCAATCTGCAGAATTGGTTTTGCAGTGAAATCAGCTTATGTGAGTAATCATATGTTTTTAGCCCTCTGTTTCCCCCGTTCCAGAGTGTCATTCTGACAGTCGAGCGCTCGTCCTGCCCTCAAAGCCTGGAAGCCAAATGGTTCATCCTTGGAACACATGGAATAGAGTGGGATTTGTCCCAGTGGACCAGATCAGTTATGAAAATCTGATATATTTTTTTGCCAATTGAAGTATTACCATTAAAACAGTCACTCACAGAGCTTTATTCACAAAGACTCAGGGCCCTCTTTTTCTTTCTTA
Organism: Lepisosteus platostomus; assembly: GCF_059453375.1. Taxonomy (NCBI): domain Eukaryota; kingdom Metazoa; phylum Chordata; class Actinopteri; order Semionotiformes; family Lepisosteidae; genus Lepisosteus; species Lepisosteus platostomus. Next base: position 15,113,715 of record NC_142621.1, on the reverse strand, counting down.
TGCTACTGCATACTCAAATAAAATAGTGGATCTTACCCTTAGAGTCTCATCAGGAAATATTTTTTTCTCATACCTTTGCTTTATTTTATATCAACATTTAGAACTTTCTTATGTATATATGCTTATATTATGAATAGTAATAGCTATATTCTGAATATTACAAGGAGCATACAGTGACTGCTCTTTTTATTTGATATGGGATTAAAATTTTAATCTAAATTTTTCCTTTCTCATTACCTAGAACAGGATATACAGTAGATGAGAATAAATAATTCGTCCAATCTTGCTTTTTTGCCGGCAATCAAGCATTAACACATACCAATTCCTGACTTACAAAAGTGACTTGCTTTTGCACCCAAAAAACACAGTCGGGTATTTATTGTACTGGAGCAGTCTGGGTGAATTACCTTACACATGGGTTCAACAGTGGTGTCTAGTGTTTGAACATGGAACTTGAACCCAAAGCCTTTCTGAAACAGGTCAAGAACCCTAACAGCAATTCTACACTGCTGCTACTGTTTTTCACCTCAAAATGCAAAACTAATAAGAATATGATCAAACCAAATTTCATTTTATTTTCATTTTTGACACAACCATGCATTGCATTTAAATAAAGAAACGTGTATTAACGTGTATTAAAAACAGTTAATTAGAAAGTGCTGAATATAGTTCTAGCAGCATCAGTTACAGCTAATTTTATAGAATAAAATGTTCTGATGGACAAAATAGTTCACAGTGTTAACAGGCATATAATATGAACTCAGTGAGGGTTATAAATGACATGCAGAGAAAGATAAAGAGTTTGTGGGTTTAGAAAAAGAAAAATGACTCCTGGGTATTTAGTTTTATACTTTGATTTTCCACAAAATTGTATGTGATTTATTTCACAGGGTGAGACTGCACTGCAAACTATTCTCGGCACAGAGGAATTGATACAAACAGGGTGGCTAGGAGAGGATTAAAGGTTCTCAATAAGCAGTATGAAAATGTGGGGATATGACAAACCCACACTTCAGAGTTATGCATGGAGAGCAGAATTATGCATGAAAAGCCTCTCTGTCACCTTTGCAATATAACTGCACATTCCTGCCCTCCCCTTGTTCCAATTTAAACCTATTCCCCTGTTCCCCCGGCTACCCTAATTCCTACCCTATTACTTTTATTGCTATGAGGGGAAAGAGATAAGTTCCCCACTGCTTATTAGGACTAGCAATTTTGAGGTTTTCCAGCTGTTGGGTGATGAGCTTTTGCCCTTTGAATAATTTTGCATAGGAAGATTTGAAGCATGAAAATGATGCAAAATATATTGCTTCTCAGTCACTTTGGTATTATCTAAATATGAGCCTGCTACAGGGGGCTCTATTCAAACAATGGATCAAAGTGCAGTGGGGATTTTGTTTCCTAAAGCAATATGCAATAACTGTTTCTGTTCATAATCATTTCTTCCCTTGCAAGATTTCCATTACACTGAGTGGTGTCTAAATGTTTAGCACACTCTATTCCAGAAGCTGTGGTAATTGTAAATAAAATAAATATTGTCATTTATCTACAACCATTAGTCTTACTAAAAGCAGCCTTTTAGCATTTGCTTTGAGTGAATGTTGCCTAAACTATGTTGGTATGAATGCATTTTTGGACTGAGGTATGTGAAAGGGCACACTATGAAATTGATTTACATAACTTACCCATAAATATTTGTTTTTTCACCTTTAATGTTAAATGTTACATTCAGTTGTAATCACTAATGTCTTCTTGTATGACTCTTATAAAGAAGCAGGAAAAAGTCTAAAACACTTTTCATATTCAACTATGATTTGAAACCACATGATATACAGATGAATCTGAATTCATCACATCCAGAGATTCAGCACAACTGGGACAAGAAGGGAACTCACTTAAACCTTAAAACCTTTTAGCACTTATTTTTAGGCTGATATGGTTTTAAAAGGGTTCAGCGGGATGTTTTTTATTTTTTCTTTGCAGTTTTCAGTTTTTCATAATTGAAAATAAATATTGAACGCAGTATGAGCTACACAAGAAAAATCTGAAATGAAAAACAATATTTCTGAGGACAGTGGAACACAATGACAGAAAATGTACAGTATGTCTGTATAAGTGGCATTTTATTTGCTCTCTCTGAACTGCTTTACGAATGGTGGAGTAGCTTTATGACTTGAACTATTTTGTATGGATATATCCATTACAATCAACAGTGTATGAGTGCTCATAGAAATGGTCTCTGAAGTACTACTAAACAAAACATCTAAAAGCACTGCACAGGAAATTATCTGTTAGTGGCACTCATAGTTTTAATGGTCATCAAACAGTGTTTTTGCAAAAACAAGAAACCACAGAAGCCAAATTCAGTCAAACTGAAAAGCAAATAATTGCATGTATTCCCAATTTCCAGGAGGTAAATTACACAGAAGGAATACATTTGTTTAAGCTGGATTGTGCTAAAGGGAGAGACAGAAGGAATTCTGTACTCTGTATTTAAACAGTGGACCAATCTTTTGTTCAGAGTCTGATTGTGTCTGACAGAAGTGGTATTTTCTGCAAAATACTAAAAAAATAATAAAGCAAGCTCTCTGTGGTAAAGTATTTTACATCTGAACCTCACTTCCCAGTTACTCCCAAGTTCCCAATTGCTCCCAAGTTCCTATAATGAAAACCAGCAACTCATCAACCAGAAATTTCCATATGGGAGAGTCCATGCAGGAAGTACAGTGCTGATAAAAAACCCTCATTATGCGGGTTGTTAAAATAATCCACTTGAACGAAAGTGTGTATTTGACAATGGGTACATCACCTCCAGTAAGAAACATAATGGACAAACATTGTCAAAAGGCAGTTGCAATTGTTTAGACTGCAGCACACAGTGTTCAGCCATGCTGAATGTTTCAGACATGGACACATGGTGAGAGTGATGAGATATCACCTCACTCATTTCATCATCAAATCCCAGGGGCTTTGACCTCAATCCAAGCTAGAAACTAACAGACCCTTTTAGGAAAACCATTTTTTTAAACAAATGACGTTTTTCTGGTTGAAGCATGACTGCAGTAGAAGTTACAGCAGGAAAATGCAGCATGCATGAAAATAAAAACTAAGCTCTTCTGTATTCATTTGAAAAACGTTGTATCAGGCAATTCCCTTTACAATACTTTTTTGTAAGTAAATATCTTCACTTATTTGAGTCAATATGGAGTCGGCAGATTTATGGCCTTGAATTTTTTTACAGAGGTCTGCTGCAATGGCGTTAACATTCCAAATGAATAGATTTTCTGGGACAATAACTGCAACAACATAAATTGGTTTCCTTATCAACTCTTATCATTGAATGATCCCCTTAAGTTTTAGAAATTGCCACTCTTTGATGTACCTTATTCTTTGCCCTTTGTGTACATGTTGTACAGAGGGTGCTATACTGTAGGTATCCAGATGTGGTTAAGTTTGAAAAAGATAAAACCAAAAAGTCTAAGGAAAACATTTCTAAGAATCAGAATTATGTGTTCCTGCATGTATCATCACATTCAAATGGTTTTCTAAATCAAAGGAAATCAAAAGGACCGAAATGTTTAAAAAATCCGAAAGTGATGTGTGGAACCATATCTCCATTCAAGAAAAAAGTACTTTGCCAGGCAATTCTAGCAGAAAGGAAAATTGTGGAATGGCAAAATTTTTGAACAGTGAAAAAAATGCAGACAGCCTGAGTCTTTAATATTATCACTGCAGTGACTCATATTGTCAGACCAATATGACATTTCCCAAGATCTCTGTTCCCAAGAGAGAAACAGAGATACTGAGAGGAATTGGGATAAAGAGTGAAATACAGAGATAGTCCCATAGGAATTTCCTTTTGTTTCCGTGGAGAGGGCTAGCTAGCTTTATGGATCAGGATATCAGAGAGATTAGAGTGATTAGAAGAAACAATATAATCCCTTGAAGAAAGTAATGGCAGAACATTAACAGGCAGCACTTGGTGACTAGTCACGTTTGCACAAAGAAGTCCAATGCTAGCATATTATCTCACAAAGAGCTTGAGGATGGATTTTAAAAACAAATACACACTATGTGGTATAAACCCTTCGTCCTCACTTGCTTGTTCTGCCTTCGTGATTTTTTTATGATTTTCACTTATATTAGGAATGATATTGCTGGAATTGGAGCCCCATCTGACTGACACAAGGCTTGTCTATAACTGTTTCTCATTTGGGGAGCCAAGAAACCTTCTAAAGAGTGAAGGACATTAACCAAAAGCACCGAGGACCCTTAACAGAGCTAGGAAGAGTGAGTTTAGGATGTGTTTCCATCACTTAATTCTATATTGATTTGCTGTGGTGAATGTTGTGGCATAAAAAAAGAAAATTCACTTTTCTTCCAATGAATTAATTCATGCATTTATACATATTTTTCTATTTATGTTTCACTGGGACAACAAAATATTGAATACTTTGTGGAATATTTGGGAATATTTAGAATTTAGTATATTTATTTGGGAATATTTAGTAAAATAGGTTTGGCTTAACTGGCTTGGTTAATGGGTAGCCTCATGGTCATAGGACTAAGAGACTCGAACCCCATTCAGACTGAGAAAACCAAGGGTAAGCTGCAAGGTGGAGATGGGTTGGAGGAGGGAAGCTTGTGATGAATACAAAAGGAGGCCTTTGAGATCAGTCTATGTAGCTAGTTTGGTGATGATGGTGATCAGGTGCAGCTGTGTGAGATTGACTTGTCATTGTTATTGTTATCCCTGCTGAACTTCAGTTAATAACTTCCATTTTTGTTATATACCCATCCAAAACTGACTTTTCAGGTTTCCAAAAACCATCCAACCACGCACGGACAGAATGAGAAAATGAAGACAGACTCCACCTGCTCTCCCACCTTTGCACCATCCATTTTTAACACATCACAAGATGTGAGCAGCCCCACACAGGAAGTTCAGCGCCAATGGGAGAAGAGACCAACAGCACCAGAAGTACCCAGGAACTTGCAATGTTTGCCATAACAGTCTGTGCTGGAAAAGCCAAGGCTAATTAATTTCACCCCTAGTGTGGCCAGCTGTGGGCCGCTGCATTTGGAATCCCATGTAATTGTAGAGTAGGTTGGCAGGAAAACAGAGCACTTTGCTAACTCCAGCATTGGACTAGCATTGGACTCCTTCTACTTCAACATCATTTTCCAATTGAAGCGTAACCTGACAGTTTCTTGGCAGAAAAACATTCTATATAACTGCTGAACACAGCTCTGAAAATAATCTGACTGTTTCAATTCCAGTCATGGTTCTTGTCACACTTCTGTTTTGTTACTGTTTCTTTATCTTGCAATGCTGATCCATGAGTTTCCATGAGTAAAATCCGCCCATATTCTAACCTCTTTATCAAATTGATGGTTGCCAGAGCCTGTCCTGGCAAGCAATGGGTACAAAGCAGGATACGCCCTAGTATGTTTTTGGACTGAGGGAGGAAACCCATGCAAACATGGGTAGAACATACAAACTCCATGCAGATAGCACCTCATGTACAGAATTGAACCCAGGGCTCCAGAGTTGCAAGATAGCAAGGCTAATCACTGTGCCATCACTCCACCCTAGTTTTATATTAGCAATGAGATATTAGCAATATACAGTTGTTCCATACTAAAAAACAGTAAAAAGCAACAAAGAAGTCCTGAAAGACTGCAAGCAAGTCTACAAGTCTACAGTTTGCAAACAAAAATACAATATATTGCTACAACATTCTAATAGCATTATTTTTTAGAGCTAGGGTCCAGGAAATCCTAGATCTAGTCATTTGTAATTGCCTCTGTCTGTACAAACCGCTTAATCCACAAAATGATGGGGTTACAAACAAATGAACTCTTTACAGTGAAGGTGAAGTCTGCTCTGATGTGAGCAGTAGGTAAAGATGTTCTTCATCTGACAGTGACATGGATCCTGTTGGTTGTAACTAGAGCACAACTCACAGGGTCTCAGCACAGGGTTTAACCACATCAAATGAGGCTGGGACGTCACTGGTATAACTAATCTAGAGCAATTAATCCACAGCTCTGCTCCCAGAAATAATCAGCTTGAGTTGTTACCAATATCGTTAAACCTTCTTACTTTCGCTTAATTTACTCTTTTTGAATTTTTGATTTTGCATGGGGAGACATGTTTTTCACAGCAAATATCATAAAAAATATATCATAAGTGCTCAGCTCCGCTGACATTCATCAGTAGCACAGGGGCAGTTTGGTTGACATTTAGTCTTATAAAGTGACTCACGTCTAAAATATTGATCAAACCTTTAATTTGGTGTAATAATGTTGCTTAAAAACATGTAATTTACTGTATTTTGGATAGCTAGCCACTTTCCTAAAATACACCTATCAGCACTCATACAATCTCCTCAGAAATTAACTGAAACTGTTTGAAAATGTTCCAAAACATTCATTTTCATTGGCAGAGAGGTGTTCATGGCTGGTACAGGAGAAAGATACCTGATTAGAAAAAGGACTCTTACACGAACATGAGACTCTCTAAAGGAATCTGATAAATAATTTTCACTCATTCACTTTTCCTTTAGAACAGATATATTTCCCTGTGTTTCAAATTATATGTAGACCCCTTTTATGTTATACATTTTGTGTGTTTAAAAAGAAATAAAAAAAAACCTCTCGGGGAAGTGGGTTGTTGCACTTTATTTTCCTTCTGTGACATGAAGTGTGAGAAACAAAAGACTCCTTTAGTCAGAAAGGTTTAATTATTGCCGATGAAAATGTTTTAGAAGAATTTTGGGAGGATTTAGGATACCCTTCCAAAGTTCTTTTAAAGAACAGAACCCTGCTGTGTGACATAGAGTAAACAATGTCAAAACCAAGCCACATACACGTGTGTACTGAGGAATAAATGGATGAAGGGAAATAAAGCTGGAATATAGAGTAAAACAATCAATTTATAACAGAGCACGAATTCCAGATTACCAGGCTCAAAGGTCACAGTCTGTCCCGCAATCCTACTCTACATATAAACTTCAAAAAAGACCAAACACCTGAAAAAGCCAAATAAATTTGATTTCTGAGGTAAATGTATGTTATTTACTGCCTGTCTATTCATCACAAATGAATTCCCTTATATTGTAGAACACAGATGAGGGAAAAAGCAGCTTTAAAAATATTTGGAACTGAAAGGGATAATTTAAAAGATTTGTATTTCCTGATTTGAAATTAGCAATTGCTGTGCAGTCTGTAATATCCCCAAACTACCTGTTTGAGATCTCCAAAGCATGCAATGGCAAGCCACACAGCTTTTTTATTAGAGTTGTTCATCTTTATTATTATTATTATCAAGATCTTTGATACTACGCAGAGAAATGACGCTTCCCTTGCTGAAAACAACCAGTGAACTAAGGATCCCTTGAGCAGCTCTTCACCAGACCTTGAACATTCCTCCACCTCATCAGTATTAGACAGGGAAAACCAAGCCACCTTCATCAGGTTGCATGTCCTGGATGTGATAGGGAAACTACCTTTGTTTGAGCAGGTTCTCATTTAAGCTCTTTTTTGATAGATGCAGCTCTGTTTTTCCACTCTTCTTTCCCAATAATTTGCAAATGCCTTCCACACATTTATCAAATAGGAAAGAGCAATGCAGTCCCTGTATGTATGTTCTTCCAACATATTTGTGAAAAGGTTAGGAACCTCAGACAAGCAAAATGTGCAAAGAATATTTTACAGAGCAAAAGAGCTAATGCACCACACTAATAATAGGACAGGTAGGGTTAATAACGTTGGCTTGATTGGTCTGTCAGAACTGGCCTGAGATACCCTCCCCTTGCCTGTAACAAAGAGAGAATTTAAATGACAAACCGCCTAATCCACAAAATGATGGGGTTAGTGAATGATTTACTGAATCCAGCAGATTATTCCAGTCCAGTAATCATCCAGAATAAATAAATAAAGAATTCTTTTTAGAATAATGGACATATAATCCACAAGACCACATGTTGTGTTGGAATTCAAATTCACAACTTGAGGGGAGGCAGAGGGAGTGCTTTTATTCTTCTGAAATTGTTTGAAAGAAGAACAGAACCAAAGAAAACTAATCTGAATCTCAGAGAGAATTCATTTTTTTTTCATTTTTGTTTGGGTTCTGTGTTTGACTACATTTTCATCAACCCCCTGAATTGTCATCTGAGGCCCTCTTGATTAAATCACAAAACATATCCAGGAGGGCATCAGGGATTCTGCACATTGTAATTACATATTACTGTTTTAATGTTGCCTTAGAGGGAAACGGCTTTCATCTATCCTCAGTATCTACAGTACATCCCAAATGTTCACACAAAACTATTTTCAAAATACTAAACTGAAATGTGGCTCCATTGCTTTTGTTTGCATAGACAATTTAGAAACAGACAGCATGGTGCCTATTTGATCTACCTGCATGAAAATTCAGAAGCAACTATCTTTATATGTGTCTAAACATAGAAGGATACCACAGAAAGTATCCATGAGTAAAAAGTATTGTTATGAATAATAATAATAATAATAATAATAATAATAATAATAATAATAATAATAATAACAATAATAATAATAATAATTAGGAGAGCACACACTAGCCTTAAGAAACCCGACCAGGCTGGGTGCTTGGTTTCCAGAGCAGACATTCAGTAGCACTATGGCACACATAGCTAAAGCATTGTTGAGGTTCAGTACGGTGGCCAAAATAATCCAGGTTTGCCACACAATAGTGATGCCTGTGACTTCAGTTGTCAATGACCGCACCTCTCTTCCTAACGGCACTGACTCCCCTATAGGCGTGTCACGGTTACACACAATCCTTCACAATCCCTTACCAATTCCCACAGACCCAATCACTCATGTCGGCACCCAACCATATAAGGACTATTCACCACGCTCAGTATTGGTTCACCAGAGGACCTCCACTTCCCTGTAAACCTTAGTACTGCACTATCATTTATCTGACGTTCCGGTTGCTTGACCTACGCCTGTCGAGACTAGTTTAAAGGTTCTGCGATTTGGATAAGTACTGCGACTTCTTCATGATAGCACAGCCCTCATACCAGCCCGATCCTGCGTGAAGGTTCAGTTACAGCTAGGGCACTTCGCCGTAACAAGTCGCTGTGGAGCCTCGAGCTCATAAAAGGGCAAATGGCTCAGAAAAGTGCATGTTCCTGGAGGAAAGCATTCATCGTCCCCCTTCCTCTTACAAAGTCCCAGGGGATGTAGCACTCATCTGAATTGGCTAGAAATTGGTTATTTCGAATTAGCAGGCTGTAAAAGTAATCATACTTGGCTACCACAAACTTAAAATGAAAAGGAAGAAAACAGCTCAAGATTTTGCCTTTAATAAGAGAACTCAGCTGCTGACCACTACTACAAACTATATTGGTTACAATATTAATTATATTTTCAAAACCTATACTGGTAAGTAGTACTGTCATCATTTGCTGGCATCCAGTTCTCAGAATGTGGACATCAACATCATGCACCATTGCATCTCTTGGGTGCATGCACTGTCTATGAGGATTCTGAGGAGGAATACTGAACAGGAGTCAGTTATTAAAAGAGTATGATATTGCAGGGTTTATGTTTTTAGCTTTTATCAGGAAGCACTGGGATGATGTCATTGAATAGTTCTAATTAGGATCTACAGCCTTTATGTGTCCACTGGCAATTGACACAATGCCCATTGGGACTCTTCTGCTGCTGGCTGGGGACACCATAATGTAATCCACTTGTGTTGAGTTACATGAAGGACAGTACAACCAGTATCCATCACCATGGGATCAGTACTCCTCCTGTGCCATTTTACATGTAACATGAACGTAAGGAGCTTATTCTGCAGAGCATTTACTGACGGCATTACACTTTCCAGCTTTATGTAAAACTTGGCTTAAGTCTTCACTAAGAAGTTAAGAAACGTGTTCATGGGTATGTCATAAACTCAAAAATGGGAATTTTGCAATGTGTTCTGATCATGCTGTTCTCAATATTTATTATTTCTTTAAATAATAATGAAATATTCTTAATCTAGTTTCCCATGTGACCATGTGCCTCCCGCATCTGCCAATCTTTTGAGACATGAACAGGATATTAGTTTTGTTGTTTTGTGATAATGAATATGGAGTAAACTATTTTCCCTTGAAGGCTTTGGAATTTACTATAGGTAATATTCATTATTTTTACCCCCGTGTGTTTAGATGCAGTCCACCACTTTTAAAGTGGAACTGCAACACTATTTTTGATTTTGGGGTTAGGAAGAATCAGCATTGATCAGTGCATTTCAAGCCACAATAAAAATAAAATGGACACAGTAACTTGTAAAACCTTCAATTTCCAAAATTTCCACGTTTGCTCAGTGCCATGATCTGCAATTCAGAATGAGGCAACAAAACTTCTGGTGATGTGTTGCTGCCTTATTACATTGTAAACAAGCAGGCTTATGAATAAATCTCTTTTAATCCAATATAAATTTTGCACTTGATTTTGCCGAAGAATGGAGCTTACTTATTAGGTCTGCATGCAGATCGTGTTGGAACATTTCTGCTGTTAAATGTCTGCGGTACAACCTGTGCTTATTTGCTAAAACTTCACATTACATTAGTCATTATGGAAACTAGCAAGCAGGAAGTGCCACATCATGTTGCAATTTGTGGGAACTCAAACGCAAGTGACTTAAAGCACCTTCACAAAGTTCACGATTTTATGGTTAATTCAAAATTTGAAAAATTGTTGTAGGAATTAATTTATTTTGTTCCTGAGATTTAATAACCGGTCTGAGAAATTGGGACTGCAGTTCCTCTTTAACCCTATTGCAGTAAAAATCATTATTTAAGCTAACCAGGGCAGGACACTGAGAACTGTTGCATGAGTAGCTGAACATTCTGTGTACTTTGTCATTTGAAAGTCCAAATATATATTTGCCTCCTGACACAAAATTTCATTCTTTATAAGGTAACACAAAAGGTTGGTCTCTGCTGCAGTTAATGTATAAAAGGTACTCAGCAAAGTTCATGCTTGATTCTTCAGCTCTTCTAAAGAAATGTGTTTCAGGTGTTTTGTAATAAACATATTGCAAAACTTTGACAGTCTGCTGTGACATATTGCATCCCTACACTGTACAGTGCCATACTGTACTTGAGGTGTCCTATTACTACTGTAAGTGTTCTTGGCAGTAGATGTGTTGGTGTCTTAATCGTGCTATGTAACCTATGCTTCCAGGACAGGCTCTAGCTTGTCAAAACCATTATCAGAACAAGCTACTATCAGACAATGGATGAAGTGTAAAGAAGACATCCCATTGATGCTTCCATCCTAGTAGCTAACAAACAGATGCAATAAGCAAGTACAAACATGTGCAAGTTATTTCATTAGCGGTTTTCTGGTAAATCAGGTTTGCAAATCAGCTTCACAATTGTCCTGTCATGCTTTCAAACCCTGCCATCTGAATTCTGAAACACTTATCATTATTTCTCAAGAAAGAGATAGGAGGTCAATTAAACTCTGCTGTGAAAATTGGTTGCCGTCTGGTAGGAGATGTGACTTTTAGCACTTCTGCTCTCTTGGCAAACGCAAATCAATTGCTGCAAAGTGTCCAGCTATCATGTAGGATTTCATGCCTCTTTTAATTTTTTTTTAATCATTTATGGCCATCAGTCGACCTCAAACAAATATAGGACTGTCCAAGTCTTAAAAGGGGCTAGAAGTGCTAGGTGGTTGTTTTGTGTCATTTTCCATATGTAATTCAACATCACCACATTGATATGCTCTACTGTATGTACTGTATCACTTCAAATAGCCCCTGCAAGGATAGCTACTGTGCTTGGATTTGATTTTCAGCACACAAATTGTATAACATACCAAAACAGGCATTAAGACCAATTAAATATATCACAAAACACATGTATGTTTTTTATTTGCCTTACTGGAGTTCATATAATAAAGAAGGTACACCAGGTGGTTCTTTATGAGCATAATGTGGTATAGGATAAGGCATTGCCTAAAAACACCAGGCAAGGGCTTATTAATGATTATGAAGCAACATGGTAACAAGGGCGAAACAGTTTTCAGTTACCAACAGCAAATGAACACTCTATTATATGATTGCAGTAATGCAATAAGGTCAAAGGCTTATATCACACATCTGCAGCTGACTTAATCCTACTCACTGCCCTGCCCCAGCAGCTAATAAAAATACAACCCCCACGTCCTTACGTCACATGGCATCTCAAAGACTAAATAATCCCAGAGCATGTGAGCTCTTATTTCTATTTGAACAAAAAACTCCCAACTTCCTTCAAGTTTCTGGCTTGTACAAGGTATCATTGATTGTTCAATATAGACAGGCTTTTTCCGAATTCCACAATTCCATCACATATTGCACACTTTTTTGGTAATAAATCCTACATTTTAATTTGTATTCCTCTATAATCAGGTCTGCGGTACTATGCTAAAAAAATGCTAAGCTCTGATACAACCTGATTTGCCAGAGTTTTATCTGTCTTCTAGACTGTTCTTGATTTACAGGACCTCAGAATATCAGTTTTTGCTGCTGTTATGTGTTGAACTATAGCATTCTGGCCACAGGACAAGTAGACTTCACCCGTTCAGACTGAGTGAAGCAAGGGGCAGCTGAAAGATGGAGATAGGGTGGAGGAGGAAAGCTTGAGATGAATGTGAAGGGAGGCGTTTGAGTTCAGTTTATGTGATTATGGTGGTAATGTCACGCCGAGTACACCTAGAGGGCGCTCTACTTTTCACCTGTTCCTAGTTCCTTGTGATTATTCATGTCTTTCTGGTGTGTCTAGTTGTGTAGCCTATTTACTTCCTGCTTCTGCTCTGCTACTTGCTCAGCATTGAGGTTCAGATGTCCTTGTCCTTGTCCTTGTCCTTGTCCTTGTCCTTGTCCTTGTCCTTGTCCTTGTCCTTGTCCTTGTCCTTGTCCTTGTCCTTGTCCTTGTCCTTGTCCTTGTCCTTGTCCTTGTCCTTGTCCTTGTCCTTGTCCTTGTCCTGAGGGCATAGGTTTCTATTCGGCATTTCCTGAACTGCTGAGCCTGGGCTAACCCCCGTCTTGCCGCTACGCATAGGGTCTATTTTCGCTCTCCTGCCATTCCACGGTTCGTCGCCTCTGACTTACGTGACAGGTAAGGTGCAGCATTGTGAAATTGACTTGCTTTTGTTATCCCTCCCGAACTTCAGTTAATACCTTCCATTGGATTTGGACATGGATTAACATATAAAAACATGAATATAACAAGGTATGTACAAGACACCCACTGAGCTAGTACAGACACCCCTGGGGGACCATAGTCAAAATATGGAAAAAAGTAAATTTGCAATTTCCTGCACCTGCAAAATATTTTAATATCAAAAGTGAAAGTCTGCATTTATTGTAGCTTCTCTCCTTTAATCTAAAAAAAAGACAAAAGCAAAGGTTTTAATTTATCAACATATTTGTTTAATCTATCTCACTCTCTTTCATGTAGATTTAAAAAATGTCCCTGAAAGACATTTCTGCTTCCATTTCCTACTGTAGGTGAACATAAGGCACTTGCTTTGATCCACATCTTGCCCCAGACATTAAAACATTCCACTCACTGATAATCCCTTTCTTTCTCACAAAATTAAATTGGCATTGCCTTAATCTCCTTATTGCAAGCCTCAATATAATATTCTCTCACCCTCTGGTAGGTGGAATATTGACCTGCAAACAACTGACACACGTGACTTTAAACACTATCCCAGGATTCTCTTTTTCTGTCAGTCCTTTCGGAAATTAAGATTCTTTGTGATCAAGAGCACCTGTCATTTTTTAGATGTTTCAAAATCCAAACAAGAGTAACACACTGAAGAATACAGAAATAAAGTATTCCAACTTTTATGGCAGCAGCCATATCACTCTGCAACTCACAACTGGTAAATCACTGAAGCTAAGCAGGTGTGAGCCTTGTCGGTACCTGGATGGGAGACCTCCTTGGAAAAACAAAGGTTGCTGCTGGAAGAGGTGTAGTGGGGCCAGCAGGGGGTGCTCACCCTGTGGTCCATGTTGGTCCTAATGCCCCAGTATAGTGACAGGGACACTTTACTATAAACAGGCGCCGTCCTTCGGATGAGATGTAAAACCAAGGTACTTACTCTCTGTGGTCACAAAAAAACCCAGGGTTTTTCTCGAAAAGAGTAGGGGTGTAACCCCGGCGTCCTGGCCAAATTTCCCATTGGCCCTTACCAATCATGGCCTCCTAATAATCCCCATCTATAAATTGGCTTCATTACTCTGCTCTCCTCCCCACTAATAGCTGATGTGTGGTGAGCGTTCTGGCGCACTATGGCTGCCGTCGCATCATCCAGGTCGATGCTGCACATTGGTGGTGGTGGAGGGGAGTCCCCATTACCTGTAAAGTGCTTTGAGTGGACTGTCCAGAAAAGCGCTTTATAAGTGTAAGCAATTATTATATTATTATTTTTAAAACCACTGAGAGCTGGAGAAGGACATTGTGTGGAAAGATATGTGGTAGATTTTTCATATGTAAGCGAATGCATCATAACCAACAGATGCAAAAAAGTTTATGGAGAAAGACATGCTTGATAAGTGCATTAAACAACATTTTGTATGTAAGTCATGAGGAGCAGAGCTGTGCTTGGATCTCCTGTATAGGTAGAGCAGTATAGCAGCAGTGGAGAAGGTGGAATCAGACACAGGGAGAAAAGACAAGAGGAAGAGAGAAGATCTTACCTGGAAACAACAAGTGGAAGAATAAGCATTTTCAACATTCTCATCAGGAGCTCTCCTGGAAATTGGAAATATTTCACCTCCTGCGACAGAAAAAAAACCCACATTAGAACTGGCCGGCATAGAGAGAAATACAAAAATACCATTGCTTAATTGCTTTCTGTAGACCCATGTGACTAGTTTCCCTTTTAGAAGTTTTAGAAGTGGGTTCTGATAAGACTCAAGAGTTGCATACTTTTAAACTAGAGACCCATCACAACCCTGTCTTCAAATCCTCACAGAGCTACATAGTGAGACAAAAAATGGGGCAATGGTGAAGACTCCCGGAACCTTCTGGTTTAAAGAGCCGCAGTCCCGCTTAGGCTACAATAAATGTGACTCAATGGATGTAAAGGGCAAGGAGAGAGCAAGAAACACACTAATGTTTAGTAGCTAAGGACATAATAGGTTCATTAAGTTGATCTGAGCTCACCTTGAATGAATACCAGTAGCCTTGTGGGTCTCCGAGGTAAAAACCTCTGTCCCATAATATTCTAAATGGAATTGTATTCTAATTTGTATGAATAATAACCTGAGGAATTCTTTTCTCTCAAAGTTGGAAAAAGATCCACATTTAATACAAAAAAATAAATATGCTGATTTTGGTTTTCTACTATTAATGTCTTCTCTCCAGTTTTCTGCAACCCCCCCCCAGCTCTTCTCTCCTATTTGCACCGATAATTAGTTCTGGCTGCAGAGATGGAAAAGACTGACTCCACAGTGCTTTGCAATGAGTGGAAAGGGTTTGGCTGCCTTTTTCCTAACAAGCTGAGCCAGAATCAACACGCGTGCAGACAGCTCCAGGAACCACAGAGTCTGTTACAAGGGAGTCACATGTGTGAATGGTGAGTGTGTTTGTCCTTTGGGGGGTACAATTCAAGTGACATCATGAGCATTAAATAACGAGCAGAAAATGCCTTGACCCCTCAGTTAATGTCATCCTAAAACTGGAGTGGGTTTTCGACAGTTTTTGGACAGGGTGTTTCCAGAAACTTTTGGGTGCAGCATTTTAATCATTTTTGTACCCAAACTTATGTCACCAGGAATAACAAAACCAAGGATTAACCACCCCGAAAGGATTATGGAGTGTTTAGTGAAAATTTGGCGTAACCTGCTTGGATGAGGGCTGAGCACCTGGCCACAGGACAAGGAGGCCGGGATCCCCATGCAGCGTGAGGAGTGACCAAGGGGCAGCTGCAGAGGTGGAGATGGGGTGGAGGTGAGATGCAAAAGATATATGTGAGGGAGAGAAGGGAATCATACAGTGCCGTATTTCCCATTAGGCACAGTGCCAAGGGCCTACGAAATTGTTAGGTCGTACGAAGGAGGGAAACACCAGTGATTAATGAAAAACCCCCAAAATGAGCTGAAACAACGTGCTTGCGATCGACTCTAGGTACTCCAAATCAATAATTATACACTAGCGGCTGTTCTAGAAACTGGAAGTATCGAAGTGATGGTTGCTCGACTCGCTCCATCAATCACTTGGTTTAGCATTAGAATAGTTGAAAGTGCATCATGTCAATCGATGTAATTCAATTGGCGTTAACCACTCATTTTGCACATTTCGGAGTGAAAGTGCCTAGGGCCTATAAACACCAAAATCCAGCCCTGGGATCATGTACAGTATTTATAGTGTTTTAGGAGAGGAAATGACGTCAGGAGTGATTTCTAATTACTGACAACCAACTCTGATTGAACTTGGTTGTAGTCATCTCTTCCGCACTTTCAACTTTCAAAAGTTCCATTTTGGAGCCACCAGCAGTTTCTTTGAGCTGGTGACTCCCTGAAATCACTCCTGCACTGCAGAGGGAGAGTGAGGAAGTGGAGATGGGAGCCACTCAGTTTCAGACATGCTGTTAGATCTGTTTTGACTTACAGTACAGCAGAGTGAGGATCACTGGAGAGGGGCTGTATCTCACAAGGGTGGCAGGCTCCTGCGAGTCTCTGTTTTGCTGAGATAGAAGTGGATGACTAATCTCATCTGTACATCCCGACCCTAGGTGACATTCTGAAACTGTGTGCTACCTTCTGGGAGATTTAAGTCACATTTGGCTAGTGATATGTACTAGGCAAGGACTTAGAGTAAGAGTCTTTTACTCGTGGAGAACTTTTTACCTTTTCAGCAACATTTAATTCACACAACATGTAAGAGTTCTGTAATTCTGAAATAATTTCTGAATTTTGAAAAAAAAAATATAGGTGTGGTCTGTTGGTTTTGACAGAGCTTCTGGTATGATTTTAATGATTTAATCTCCTGCTATTTGAAAGCTCATGGCATCTACAGTATCGTGTATAGCATAGACAAAGAGATGTCTTTAATTTTTCATTTTACTGCTGAGATGATACAATAATATTTGTCTTTAACAGGGCACGGCCCCAACTAGCTCTGTTGGTAGAGCATGAGACTCACAATCTCAGGGTAGTGGATTTATGTTCCACATCGGGCGCCAGATCCTTCATGTTGGAGGTTGGGCACAAGGCTAACAATCCTGTCCCGTAAAAAACTAAATGTTACAGAAACAGCAACAGGATGTTGTTACCCCTACATGCCGGAAGGCATAACAGGCAAACATCCATCATCCATTAACAGGGCATGCAATTGTTTCATCATCTCTGAAAATCAGATCATGAGTACACAAATTCCCCTCAAGTGAAATAGATGTATTAACCGATGATTCATCCAGATTTCTCACTTTCAGTTTTTGAGGTGGGGGTTACAGTGTATTTTTTCATTTAAATTTGAAATTATAGTTGATTTCTCATTGAGAGACAGATAAGAAAAGAGGACAATATACGTGTGCCCTCCTAAACCTGCACTGACAGCTCATATCCTCTTTTCCATGCTGCAAGCAAAGACAGTAAATAGCAGAGACTGAGACTGAAGTGGCTAACTTACAGTATGACACCTGACCAAACAAGGTGGTGCTGTAAACACAACAAGAAGGAGGCATTGCTGTCTTCAAAACCACATAATTCTTGCAGCAGTTAGTCAAAATGCAAGTTGTCCCTTGAGAAATCCTGGTCATGATCAGTTAATGATTTCAGAATATTTTGCAATCTAGAAATACCAAATCAGCAGTAAAAAATTCTAATGAATGTGTGGGGGCCATTTGGCATGTTCAGCCAGTTGTGGGACTGGCAATCTAGCAGTGTGATGCTGCCTGAATCCACTTCTTTCACTATTACGAGGAAAAATCTAGGGGTGATCTAGATGAGGTGGCACGTGGGGTGCGATAGGGATGTGAGATATTTAAACATAGGAGATAGAAGAAGAAGAAAGAATCTAGCCGTCTTCCTGAATGGGGAGGAGCGGTGGCACTGTGGCTGAAAGGTTGCCGGTTCAAATCCCACAGCTGGCAGAGGAATCCTACTCCATTAGGCCCCTGAGCAAGGCTCTCAACCCCAACTGCTCCAGGGATGCTGTTTAAATGGCTGACCCCAAGCTTCTCTCTCCTTGTCTGTGTGTCTCATGGAGAGCAAGGTTGGATATGTAAAAAGATAAATTCCTAATGCAAGAAATTGTATATGGCAAATAAGGTGGTCTTATCTTATAACTTCCTCTACAAATTGCCTTTCAGCACACAGCAGTTTTCACCCCTTTGCTATCTCACATGAAAGCAGTCTAAAGAGATTCACAGATTCCAGTGCTTGACTCCTTAACAAGTAAAACAAGTGTGAAATATTCCAACAAGATGCTGCAGCCACACTTTTTCTAAGAGAAAATAATGTAGGAATTGCTAATATTTCCAGTTTGTCGAGTGAAGTTTCCAGAGATCACCTATATCGTAAACATATATACAGTAAATAGTGGATTTAATAGTACCCTGTTTAACTGCCTGTCTATTGATCTTTATTTATCTAATTTAAATGGATTACAGATAACAGCTCCATCACCCCCTCTGCCCTGGTTTTCCCTTCATCTGTGAGGTTGCCAGTTTGTTAAACAGTTTGTGAAAGCTGCTTTTCTTTAAGCAGTTGCTTTAGCATATGAGCAAAAGATGTATGCAATGGCCAGAGTTCATCTTAGTTTCCACAATATTAACCAAACTAGGGAGTGACTCCTCCTGTAAATGGGACTCCAGACTATCATAGGTATTTACCCCCCATCAGTGCCATTCCTCAGTCATACATCTCTGTGGATTGGAGCAAGTGGGCTACAGTACCTCACTCAAGATACTGCAGTAGTGTCAATCATGAGTCTATATTCTTACACACTATGCTACATCATTCCCTATATTACTTATTTTTAAACAATATATAATAATAAAATATAAAATAACAAAATAATATATTTTGGATAAGTGGCCAAGGGATTTCACAGTCTTCTTAAATATTATTGTAAAACTGTGCTGTTTTTTTTCCGGTGGAAACGTGGAGAGTATATCATCCATGTTTGAAGTTCATGCATGTTGTTTAATTTATATTACCAATTCACTGCTAACAATCCCCCACCGGTGCAGGGTTCTTCAACAAGCAGCCACCTAGCAGGCAGAACCTAATCAGGACCTAGAATCCAATGGTCACAGGCAGCACAGGGCCAGCCACAGCACACAGTGAATAGAGTCAGCAAAGTGCAGTAATATTGGGAAAATAACCCACCAATGGCGGTGGATGCCATTGTCACAGTGTGGGGTAAACAGTGAACCACAGGATGGAGCAATGAGAGGAACAGTGAACCTTCCTGGCACAGAGCAGCGGTATGAGGAGCCAGTCGCACACAGAGCAGAGGCAGGTGACAATCTCGGATTAGCTACACACTTGGCGGAGCAGAGCACCACTCCAGACTGTGACAAGAGCCACAAACACCGAAACACTGAAGAGGCAAAGAAAGGGCTCGGCTGACCCCGCCTGCCACTTGGCAACTTGGAGGACAAGGGAGCGCCAAGAAATAATGAGTTAGAAACTCAGAACTATTATAAGAACAAAATAAAATGGTAAAAAAATAAAGTGAAATTAATACAAGCAAAAAGAAGATACTGGTGAATAAAACCTCTCAAAATGATCAATGAAGAGGAACTAAAACATTGACTAATGCAAACACATGGTGCACTTCCTCTCACAACTGGAAGCAACTGGTTACATTAATGCACTACAGAATGTAGTGCACTAAGGTTCAGAGAGTTTCTGTAACCATTTGTGGTTAAACATGGAATTGTAATTTTCTGCAGCTGCATACTTTGGAAGAACAGCTACACTGAAGACAACCATCCCATTTCTAAAAATGCTATGCTTTTCTTCATTAGCATTAAAATAAGAAAAATCAGGGCACACATAAAGACATGGGAAATTTTACACAGAAGACATTTCAGGCTGGTATCCAGCCCAGGACACAAGACTGAAGCAGTGAGAGATATACATTTTCATAGGCAAGTGATTGGGATTCACTTTTTGTAACAGAATGACAAATCTTGGGGAAAGAACATAAAAAATGTTTGAAAAAAGATTACGTAGGAAGTGTAATACCATGTCACAGGATTAAACAGGAGGAAAGACATGAAAATATAGTAATAGAGTTATTATTGCTGAAATGTTCAAAGCTATGTTCGACCAAACTGTCATTTTAAAACATGTAATCTGGTAAATGCAAGCAACTGAAGCAAGGCTTGGTGCTTTTCTTTATATGCAAACCAACCATGTTCAGTCTTAGCAATTGCTACTATGAAAAAAACAAAAAATGAATAATTTAAAAACATAGCTGGTCTGTTAATATAGCTCCTGTGCTACATACAGGAAAAGGGGTTATTATAAATACATTTTAATGCATATATCAGTGGCAGTCAGCAGTTTTCCAGGGAGGGCAAATTTCTGAAGGTTTTACAGGTCATCGTCAAAGAAGTCAAAGATGGAATCTCCAGAGATATGGAGCAATTTATTAAATCACTTCCAAAACAAAGCACACTTAGACATCAAAATAAAAATGTGGCAGCCTACCAGGACCAGAGCAGTCCACTCTTGAGAAAAAGCGTTGCTTATGTACCTGCTGTCATATTGAGAAATATGAGACTGTTATGGTGACATCAGTACCAAAGCCATTGGAAATGTCTTCTGTGCCAAAGGGCTTGTCCATTCATACTGTATGCGCTGCTAGATACCTGAGTGATGGTTGTCTAAGACACAAACCACAATTATTTAATCACAAACATATTGTATAATTGCCTTGGGCCTTCATAAGACGATGATGATTAAGCATGGTCAGTTAAGACCTACATAACCTGTGAAAACACTCATGAATATAATTTGAATAATTCAATTTACACATTTAAAAGGCTTAGCACTATGGTGTTCCACAAACTCTTCCAGGATTTCCAGCATGTGTTAAAGTTGTGGACCTTTAGGTCCCTGAACCTGCCCTGGGCCTGCTGTGCCAATCAGTGTTTATATTCCACAAAGCAATGGATCACCTTTTTCTAAAATACCACTTTACATTACATAACACACATGTGTCATCTAAATTTTAAAATACTAGAGGAGATGCTGAGTTTAGTTCAAACAAGTTGAAACTGTTACGCCGCGCCCCCGGAGGACTCGTCATTCTACCTCGCCTTCCAGCACAGTTCCCAATTAGCCCATTTACCCCAGCCTATTTAATGCTGCTTCACACTCTCACCAGTGCTCAGTATTAGGTTTTCCTGTTTAGGGCTACCTCGAATTTTCACAATGAATTACTACTTGGTTTTTGGCTTCCTGACCCTGGTTTGTTCTCCGACTACGTCTCCTGGTTTCGTTTTGGTTTTGAATCTTGGCTTCCTCATGGACTATGGCTCCACTTCTGGTTTTGTTTACCGGTTTGTTTACCTTCGGCTTTCGGACCTTGGACTGTTAAATCGACTACGCCTCTGGAGGTCGTCCTAGTTTTTCTGCATAGGGTCCTCACTACTAATTTGTAACAGAAACAATGCAGATCTTCTTGCAGGATCAGATGCTAGATGGATGAATAGCCTGGAAATCGGTGGGTGATCGTACAGATGGTTTGGGAAGCATTACTGTAGAGGATTTAACGTAAGAAAGGATCTTAGAAGGAACACCTTTGAGAGAAACAGACTCATGCATGTATATTACAAACCTGTATATTAAATCTTTCAGGTTTATGGTGTGATAGCTAAGTCATATACATATGATATATTGTATGTCATGTGTGTGAAATACATTAACTACTGTATGTCATGCTGATGGGCCTACTAAGTTTAAATTAAGTCTGTAGCTGCAAATTTTGATCTTGTATACACAAAAGGCAGAATGAGTAGTTCAATTACATAGTTCTGCCACTCTCAGTATTGTGAAATGGCAAAAGCTAATTAATTTCCATCCTCAAGGTCTGAAAGATCTTGCTGCATTCAGAACAAGACATTGCCTTAATTTAATCTTGGACTTTGATAACATTAGAAACATGACATACTTGAAATTAATGCGGTTTACAGCAGATTGAAACAGTTCATTGTATTAATAAAAGGGCAATGATAATCCCAGTCTATGTTTAAATAGAAAATGATATAATCAAATTTTATTCCCAGGATTTTATTTCTCTGTTTATTTCAGAGCCTGCTGTGTGTGTAATTAAGTTTTTTTTCTGATGCATTAACCATTAATCAGAAAAACAATAAAGCTTGCATACATACAAAAACAAATAGCACAAAATAAGACTTGAGTGCTGTGAAATGAGGAGGTGAAGTATCTTCCTTGAAGATTAATTAGCTTCCCCACCACTCTTCGAGGAGTATTAAAAAAGTAAAAAAGGTAAAAGTAAAAGGTAACAGGAGACACTTGTACTGGACCTGTTAGTTACAGTACTGTATATGTCATGATTGTAGTCCCTCCCCCTTAAGGGCACTCCGGCTCGTTCACTTTTTAGTTGATTTTGTGCACCTCCCTGTTCCTGCCTTCCTACAAAAGCCAGACGCTCACTCTGTTACGGGCTCCGCATTGGTTTCCTGAACCAGCCGAGTCCGGGACCTGGAGCGCCTGATTCCCTTCCCCCTTTTTTCCTCCCCGACCCCTCGCTGGATCCCGCTCCGGCTTTTAACTTTGTCTTGTTCGTCTTGGATTGATAACCTGGCTCTGGACATTTGCCACACTACGGATTTCCCTTTGGACTCCCTTTTGGACTGTTCGCCCTGGACCACGCCCTAACCCCCACCCCGTTCGTCCACCAGTCCTGAAAGACGCTTCGTAACAGTATATAACTATCAAACTTTGGAGGTCTGTTAATCAGTTACATTGGAACAGTTACAATTAAGAGTTTGAGAGGAGCCCATTCTGCCCATCTAACCCATTTGGTCAAAGAAGCCTAAGAAGTTCACTGGGTTGGCTTTGGCAGTGATGTTGAGTTATTGGCAATACTATCTCAATGCTTGTCAATACTTTTTCAATGCCATTCATCTTAAATTCTTCAATGACAAACAAGGTCAGCAAAAAAAGTGGGGCCTTGTCAGTTTTTTTAATCTCAGAGTCCTCCCCCTGCACTGGGAGAAAAACTGCTAATGGTCGACCTTGCTGCTGATCTGTCTCCACTCCTTTTCTCCTGTTCAGTGTGTTATCCTCACTTAGTCATAATTCACTACCCCTAAACGCTAAGATTAGGGAATAATGTAATGCACACTGCGATGTTAATTCTCTCTTTATTCTCTTGTCATTTCCTGTGTTATAAGCTTTACTACAGCTACACAGTGGTGTAGCTTAGGTGAAGAGCATTACCAACATTACCAAATCCATTACTGTTATGGTCCTATTTTTATGCCAAAAGTTAAAGACTAAAGGGTGGAAGAAGAACTGAATTAGATCATTTATAGCTCAGATCAAAGGACACCAAGAATATCCTAGAGGATCACTCTGCTCTAAGAAGACAACCATTCAAAGAAACCCAAACTGATATTGACAAAAAAAGAAGAGGATTTAACCCTCAATACTGAGTGAGGAGGAAAGGGTGACCCAGAAATATATAGCCCCAAACAAAGACACATCGGAAGGACAAGCAAAGCACAGGGAAACTAGGGACAGGACAGAGTAGGATCGCCCTCTAGCTGTAGAGGGTGTGACAGTACCCTCCCTTCACCGGCAGCTCCTGAAGCCCAAAAAACAAATGACCTGCACAGCACTGGAGAGAGGAAAAACCTCATTTAACTGAAAGGAAAACTCTGGAAGTCCACGGCTGAGAGCTACCCCCTCCTCCGGGGTAAAAACCTTTATTGGGTAGAGGAAGGGGGGGCCGGGCGGGGCTCTGTGGAGCGAGACAAAAAAGATGTACAAAAGCACACACAACAAAAATAAACCTGAGAGACCAGGCAACAAACCACACACAACAGATAGGAACCAAGAGTTCCGAGAAACAGGGGTAAGGGGGACCAGAGAACAGGGAAACCAGGAAGTGAAAAACCAAAACACCAAGAGAAAAACACAGTAACATAAAAAAAACCCAGGAACAAAAATAGAAAAACATTGCACACTGGGCAAAAAACACGCTCAACATTCTGTCACAGATGCCGGGAGGTGACAACCCGAGGAAAGCCATGTATTCGTATACGGATGTCGAAAAGGCATACTGCTGAATGACCCGCTCACAGGCACGGATGTAGGGGGGTGGCTGATGGCTTAGCATTCTGTCATGGATGTAGAAAAGGCATGCCGTGGAATGGCAGGACAGCGAAAAAAGACCCTATGCGTAGTGGTGAAACAGAGGGTTAGCCAGGGCTCAGCTGGTCAGACAATGTCGGGTAGAAACCTATGCCCTCAAGCCACAGAAGAGACGACCTGGTGCTAGGCGGGTCAAGATATCCGAACCCTCAATGTTGAGCGAGGAGGAAAGGGTGACCTGGAAATATATAGCCCCAAACAAAGACACACCGGAAGGACAAGCAAAGCATAGGGAAACTAGGGACAGGACAGAGTAGGAGCACCCTCTAGCTGTAAAGGGTGTGACAAACACAAGATATCTGGTTTAACATTTAATGCAGAAAATTAGAAAATGTGGCATCTAGTGAGAAGCAAAGACTGAATAGTTTTATTTTTTATAATACTGAGCAATTCTGTTTTCAACCCTTACTTTTTGTTGCAAAGTCTAGAGCATATCTAGATCTCAGAGAAAAAACACAATTCAGCTATGAGGTTCATTAAGATAATATGGATTTTTGTGAGTAATTTTGTTTTTATGCTGTGTTATCAAAACCTTCTTAGAGAATAAGAATGAACTCCTTCAACGTTCCCATAAAGATGAAAGCTTGCTAAATGCTTTGGCATCAGCTTGAATTTCTCCTGTCATTTCTGCTGTCTTAGGGCCAGTTTGGAGCAGCAGGGCAGGGAACACAAGCGAGGAGAGCTGATAATAACAGCTAAAGAGCTTTTCTATTCTGCATTATGAAGGGAAAGCTTAGTTTTCAGTTTAAGTGGAGGATCAGCAGAGCACTGGTGAGTGACGCAGAGTGAGTGAGAGGGAGAAGGTAAGGCATTAGAGTAAAAAACTCATTAAATTGTCAAGCATACAAGGTAAATTAAGTGCTGGAAAGCATGACAGTCTGCTATATACAGTATATCAAAGTTGACCTTAATTGAAAATATGTTCTAGCAATAGTTTCTTTCATGAGTAAAATCTCAATCACAGTACATCACTATATTCATGCTTTTAATATTAAGAAAATAATTAATGTTTTATTTCATGTAATCAGTCTAAGGGTTCAATAGTCAAAGAAGAGGCTAGTGGATTGCATCAGAAAACACCAGGCATATATACAATTTCTAATTTTCATTTCCAAACCACTGCAATGCAGACTAATATAAACCTCCAAGGATCGTTAGCTCCACGCTTTCACAAACATGTCTTCAACTTTCATTGCTACTTTCTCTTTTTTACACAAATCTATGACTCACCCTTCACCTCTAACCTGTAGCTAGCCAAAACAACCTAGAAACCCCAAACCTCAAAAAGCACAGAAAAAAAAACATCTTTCATGTTCTGAAATCAATTCCTTTCAATTTACAGGAAATTTTGCTGTTAACAAAAAACAGCGTGCTCGTTCTGTGTCCAAAACCCACCAAGCTTTTGTTTGGTAATAATCCCAGTTTCATCTGTGGATGATTCTCATAGGTCTCACATAAAGATAATTTACTAATTTATGATGAGTCATCAGCCTTATTCCTAAAGGAGGAGAGTGTATAATCAGAGGGCTGCTGTGCAACATTTATTTAATGTTTTAGTACAAATGCAAAAGAACAAGAACCTAAATACAAAATATTGAATTGTGCATTGTAAAAATAATCTTTAAAACAAGAAGTACCTAATCTGTCAACATTCATTCATTTAATACAATTTATACATTGATTTATTCCTAGATATTACAAAACAACAAAATCACCAAGTTGTCATATTAGATACCTGTCTATGCAGTCTTAAATATAAGTAAATATATATTGTTAACATAGAATGCTCTTGTTATTTGAAGAGAAACTCCAGGGGTTTAGGCTTCTTGACTAGGATGGTCACACACGTTAATAGAACAGTTTAGAAACTGGGTGAAAGAGGCACAAGGATCTTGTGTGGCAGTTGCTTCTCAGAAATCATAAGACAATAAGTTGGTTCACAGTAAAGTATTCCAATCTAAATCTCACACTGTATGGTAGCCTTCAATACAGGGCAGCCTACAAGCGAAGGCTGGGAAACTAACCAGGTCAAGACTTTGTATTAAGGCTACAGTCGCCACTAATTACCCTACTGAACCTACACAGGCTTTAGGCATATTAAGATGGCAAGCCCTTATCTAAAGTTGCAGCATTAAGTGGTCATCCTCTGCTTTTGTGCAACAGGGAAGTCCAATACATGTGCATTCCTGGCAGAGGAAAAGCACTGCATACACTCTCTTTACTGAGCATAATACGTAAGCATTTTGAAATCATATGCGTACACTATTTCATATTGCACAGTCCTTAAAATGATCATTTATCAGAGTTCACAAATTGTGCATTATATCAGGCACACATGAAAGACATGAGGATATCAGCAGTTTAAAAACCATTTGATTCTCTGTCCCAGCCATTCTGCTTCTATAATCTCGATGGCAAAGAACTAAGGCAGCAGTGTGGAGGTCAGTTGCTCACTGATTAAGAGATCTGACAGCGGATCTATTACCGCTAATGGGGGAGCTACCAACCGTTCAGCAGAAACAAAGCAGCTGGTGAAGAGATGCTTCTCTAATCCAGCCGTCTGCGCGCAGACACAGGAATCAGGTTACCCATAACTGCCCCATTCCACTAACGGAGACTGACAGCAGGTGACAGAACATTCTCTGTGCCTGAAAGCATCTGATATCCCACTGCTCTTCACCATTAAGCTTGCACAACAATCCATAAACAGGCCTTTAGCAAAAAAAAAACACTCTTTAAGTTTAGGGACCCAAATGTCTTCTGGTTTCTGCTCTAGCAAAATTCTTAGCTATGTAGTTTAATCTCTTACTGTGCC